>NC_092525.1:5767227-6110675 GCF_037038585.1 Patagioenas fasciata | reverse complement strand
AACCTAGACATCGCCAGAACCATAGAGCAAGTATTTCTTGAGGAGGCACCCAAAGGGTCCGTGTTCTCTTTCAGGCAGATGCTAGCGCAAGATTGCAAATCATCTCACAGCTACCAGGAAGGTAAAAAATAACGTCTTGAAATGGGAAATGAACAGGTATTGTTTCTCTTCATCACCTCCCTCATTGCCACGTTATCAAGGTCTCCCGCAATGTTCCACAGGAAACTTGAAGCTTGGAATTCCTGGTATTCTGAACCTGGGCAAGAAAGGAAGAAAAGCATGAGACTGATCATAAAGAGGGTGGCTGCTCGTAACATGGAAAGAGCAGTAACAAGGTAAAAAGATATCACTTTTCCCTAGAGAGCTCTCAAAGCTGCCTGTTAAGGACAAGAAAAACAAACTTGTGACGGACCATTACTTAAAATCCAAGGCCCAGGAAGCGATCTAATGCACATTGAAACGCGGGCCACGAGACAGTGGAAGTGCCACGAGCTGAGACTGAAGGGACAGAGGATGAATTTGCAAAGAAGTTTAGGTTTCGATGTCAAAACGGAAAATTCTACGTCATTAAAATATAATGCAAAAGTCAGTGTAAAATCAAGTAAGGCAACGACTCCAAATGAACTCCCAGGCGCTTCAGTCACTCAGGAGATCAAAAATGCGGATCATTTCTCACCTGCCCACCTCCCAAACCCCAGCCTATGTCCCCTGCTTCCAGCTTACCTGAGCCCAGATTAAAGGAGGATTTCAGAGGCCATGCCAAGTTCTGCTGCTCCTCGTTCGGGTTGCCAGTCTTCCTCCTCGCTCTGGAATTGCAGGTCAACCGCCTTCCTGTTCTTCTTTGATTGACGCTGAGCTGCCGCGTTACCCGCTGCCGTCTGAGCGGATCTCGGGGAGCCTCTGGAACCGCCAGAGCGCTCCCCCCACCAACATTCTCTTGCCTTGTTTTCGGGGTTCCTCTTCACCAGCTGAGGCGCCCTCCCACCCCCCGCCGCCCTCTTACCTTTTTCTAGAGGTCTCTTGAGCCACCAGCAAGCTCCCCCGCACCTTCCCTCAGCGATCTTGGCCCGCCAGAGGCCTGCCCCTCGTCAGCCTCCTCCCCTTTTCCTGGGTGCTGCTTGAACCACTGGTGGGCTCCCCTCCACCATCCTCTCGTCCTTTGTAGGGGAGTCTCGTGACTCACCAGAGCGCTCTCCGCCGTTGCCTTGCTGGGGTTATTGACACCGCTTGACTTGCCAGAGCGCTCCCCCTCGCAGTTCTCTTGTTGGATTTCTTGGGACCTTTTGAACCATTGGAACAACGGGAATGCTCCCCCCCACTGTGACCTTGCCTTTCTTCAGTGCCATCTTGACGTGCTGGAGCACTTCCCCGCGCCGTCCTCTTGCCTTTTACTGGGGAGTCTCTTGAATATCCACAGCACTCCCCCCTGCCATCCTTTACCAGATTTTTTGACACTTCTTGACATCTCGGAGTGCTCTCACTCACCCTTGTCTTGCCTATTTTCAGGGCGCTCCTGTCCCGCTGGATGCTCCTCCCTGCTGTCCTATTGCCAGATTGAGAATTCTCGACCTGTCCCAGCGCTACCCCACCGTCCTTCTGCCTTCTACCTGGGAAGTCACTTGAAGAACTGGAGCACTCCCCACTGCTGTCCTCTTGCCTTTCTTCACTGAGATTTTGGCCTGCCAGAGCACTCCTCCCTGTTGTCCTCTTACTGGATTTCTTGGGACCACTTGACCCACTGGGTTTCTCCTCCTGCTGTCCTCTTGCCTTTCTTTAGTACAATCTCAGCCTGCTGGAGCGCTCCCCCTCGCCGTCCTCCTGCTGGATTTCTTGGAACCTCTTGACCCCTTAGGGCGTTCCCCCTGCCACCCTCTTGTGGTTTTTGGGGGAGTCTTGTGATCAACCAGGCCGTTTCCCCCCACCATCCTCTTCCCCTTTTCCTGGGTGCTTCTTGATCCACCAGAGTGCTCTCAAAGCTGCCTGTTACCATCCTCTAACCATTCTCTTGCCTTTTTTTGGTGGAGTCTTGTGACTCACCGGAGCGTTCTCCACCATTGTCTTGCTGGATTTGTTGACATCGCTTGACCTGCCGGAGCGCTCCCCCTCACAGTTCTCTTCCTGGATATCTTGGGACATTTTGAACCACTGGGGGGCTCCCACCCGCCATCCTCTTACCGCATTTATTGAGACGTCCTGATCTGCCAGAGCGTTCCCCCTCGCCGTCCTTTTGCTGGATTTCTTGGGATGCCTTAAACAACTGTGGGGCTCCCACCCACCATCCTCTAACCGCATTTATCGAGATTTCCTGATCTGCTGGAGCGCTCCCCCTTGCCGTCCTCTTGCTGGATTTCTTGGACCACTTGGGGGGCTCCCACCCGCCATCCTCTTACCGCATTTATTGAGACTTCCTGATCTGCTGGATTGCTCTCCCCCTGGCCTTCCTCTTGCACTTTTTTGGGGGAGTCTTCTTCACACATCCGAGCGCTCTCCCTCACCCTTGTCTTGCCTCTAGTCAGGGCGCTCTTCTCCCGCTGGAACGCTCCTCCCCGCCATCCTATTGCCAGACTGAGAATTCTTGACCTGCCGCAGTCCTGCCCCGCCATGCTCCTGCCTTCTGCCTGGGAAGTCACTTGAAGAACTGGAGCGCTCTCCCCCGCTGTCCTCTTGCCTTTCCTCAGTGGGATTTTGGCCTGCTAAAGAGCTCCTCCCTGTCGTCCTCCTGCTGGATTTCTTGGGACTTCTTGACCCATTAGGGCGTTCCCCCTGCCACCCTCTTGTGGTTTTTGGGGGAGTCTTGTGACCAACCAGGCCGTTTCCCCCCACCATCCTCTTCCCCTTTTCCTGGGTGCTTCTTGATCCACCAGAGTGCTCCCCTGCACCATTCTTTTGCCTTTTTTGGGAGAGTCTTGTGACTCGCCGGAGAGTTCTCCACCATTGTCTTGCTGGATTTCTTGACATCGCTTGACCTGCCGGAGCGCTCCCCCTCGCAGTTCTCTTGCTGGATTTCTTGGGACGTCTTAAACAACTGAGGGGCTCACACCCACCATCCTCTAACTGCATTTATCCAGATTTCCTGATCTGCCGGAGCGCTCGCCCCTGCTGTCCTCTTGCTGGGTTTCTTGGGACCTCTTGACCCACACGAGCTCTCCTCCCCACCGTCTTCTTGCCGGACTTATTGAGACTTCTTGACCCGCCAGAGTGTTCCCCCTCATCATCCTCCTGCCTTTTTCTGGGGATTCTCTTCAACAACTGAAGAGCTCCCCCGCACTGTCCTCTTCCCTTTTTTCTGGGTGATTCGTGAATCACCGGTGAGCTTCTCCTTACCACCCTCTTGGGCTTTTTTCAGAGCAACCTTGACCCATCAGAGCACCCCCTCACCGTCCTCTTGCCAGATGTACTGAGGGTTCTTCATCTGCCACAGCGCTCCCCCACGCCGTCCTCTTGCTGGATTTCCTGGAACCTTGTGAACCACTGAGGGGCTCCCACCCACCATCCTTTTACCGCATTTATTGAGACGTCCTGATCTGCCAGAGCGCTCCCCCTTGCCGTCCTCTTGCTGGATTTCTTGGGATCTCTTGGACCACTGAGGGGGCTCCCACCCGCGATCCTCTTACCGCATTTATCGAGACTTCCTGATCTGCTGGAGCGCTCCCCCTCGCCGTCCTCTTGTTGGATTTCTTGGGTCCTCTTGACCCATTAGGGCGTTCCCCCTGCCACCCTCTTGTGTTTTCTGGGGGAGTCTTGTGACCAACCAGAGTGCTCCCCCCCACCATCTTCTTCCCCTTTTCCTGGGTGCTTCTTGATCCACCAGAGTGCTCCCCTGCACCATTCTCTTGCCTTTTTTGGGGGGAATCTTGTGATTCACCGGAGCGTTTTCCACCATTGTCTTGCTGGATTTCTTGACACCGCTTGAACTGTTGGAGCGCTCTCCCTCACAGTTCTCTTGCTGGATATCTTGGGACCTCTTGAACCACTGGGGAGCTCCCACCTGCCACCTTCTTACCACATTTATTGAGACTTCCTGATCTGCTGGATTGCTCTCCCCACCGGCCTTCGTCTTGCACTTTTTGGGGGAGTCTTCTTGACACGTCCGAGTGCTCTCCCTCACCCTCGTCTTGCCTCTAGTCAGGGCGCTCTTCTCCCGCTGGAACGCTCCTCCCCGCCATCCTATTGCCAGACTGAGAATTCTTGACCTGCCGCAGTCCTGCCCCGCCATGCTCCTGCCTTCTGCCTGGGAAGTCACTTGAAGAACTGGAGCGCTCTCCCCCGCTGTCCTCTTGCCTTTCCTCAGTGGGATTTTGGCCTGCTAAAGAGCTCCTCCCTGTCGTCCTCTTGCTGGATTTCTCGGTACCTCTTGACCCACTGGGTCTCTCCTCCTGCCGTCCTTTTGCCTTTCCTTAGTACATTCTTGGTCTGCTGGAGTGCTCCCCCCCACCATCCTCTTGCTGGATTTCTCGGGACCCCTTGTCCCATATAGGACATTCCCCCCCACCACCATCCTGGTGTGTTTTTTAGGAGAGTCTTGTGATCGACCAGAGCGCTCCCCCCTTGACATCCTCTTCCCCTTTTTCTGGGTGACTTTTGAACCACTGGTGAACTCTCCCCCATCATCCTCTTGCCACATATATTGAGACTTGTTGATCCGCCAGAGCGCTTCCCCCCCTGTCCTCTTGCCAGATTTACTGATACCTCTTGTCCTGTCAGAGCGCTCCCTTTCGCAGTCCTCTTTGTTCAGTTTGTAAGGTAGGAGGGGGGATCTCTGATTACAGAAAGGTCCATTTATTCTAGGAGACATTCCCGTGCTCCATGCTTCAGGTTGCCCATCTTCCCTCTCATTTTCAATATGCAAGTCCATCACCGTCCTCCTCTTCTTTCTTGATCCCTCGACTCCCGGATGAACTCAAATCCTCTTTCTTGATCACTCTTTCTCGTAAGTTCACAACCTTACTTTCCTTTCTTGCTTTCGCCTTTGTGAGCTGCTCCACCCAAACCGAAATGCCCTGAAGACAGAAATACACCCACCCCAAGCCCGTACAGTCACATAGGGGGTGAGTCCGGTCGCTGACGCATCCCCACATCCCACAGCAAGCCCACCTTGCCTTGGCCCCGGCCCCCCGCACAGGCCTTCCCACCAACCCAGCCCCTCCGTAGCAGCACAGTTTCCCAGCATGCACCCCACAAAGACTTTCTTTGCCAGTCACCCCTGGCACTTACAGCAACACACCACATCAGCATCAAGAGCCCTGGGAGTGGAGAGCTGGCCAGGCCCTCACCCCGGCAGGATCCTCTTCCCCCTCCTTTAGCTGATGGCAGACAGACAAGACACCTCCCAAGAGGTGTCCAGCCCTCTCTCTCAACCACTCATGAGTACAAAAGCCCAGCCTCTACTCACCCACTCCGCCTCCCAAAACCCCACCAGCAGCCCCTGGTCCCAGCTGAACAGCAGCCAGTGCTGAAGATCTGGCTCGTGTTGTCGGACACAACCTTCCCATGGATGTCTGGGCCCCTGAGCAGTTTCCAGGGGTGGGAGGGCGCAGTCCTGATTACAGGGAGGTCCCTGTCCCAAGGGGGACATTTTCTTCCTCCTCACTCCTGACTCGCAGCTCCATCACCTTCCTCCTCTTCTTTCTTGATCCCTCCTGACTCGCAGGTCTACCACCGTCATCTTCTTTCTTGATCCCTGTTGACTTGCAGATGCACTCCAATCCTCTTTCTTGATCGCTCTTCCTCGTAGGTTCACCACCTTCCTCTTCTTTCTTGCTTTCGCCTTTGCGAGCTGCTCCACCCGAACAGAGATGCACAGAAAACAAAAATATACCCACCCCAGGCCCGTACAGTCACACGAGGGGGCGAGTCCGGTCGCTGACGCATCCCCACACCCCACCACAAGGCCACCTTGCCTTGGCCCCGGCCCCCCGCACAGGCCTTCCCACCAACCCAGCCCCTCCGTAGCAGCACAGTTTCCCAGCATGCACCCCACAAAGACTTTCTTTGCCAGTCACCCCTGGCACTTACAGCAACACACCACACCAGCATCAAGAGCCCTGGGAGTGGAGAGCTGGCCAGGCCCTCACCCCGGCAGGATCCTCTTCCCCCTCCTTTACCTGCTGGCAGACAGACACCTCCCAAGGGATGACCACCCTGCTCCCTTAACTGCTCCCAAGTCCAAGAGCCCAGCCCCTGCTCACCACCCCCACCTCCCAAAACACAGCCAACAGCCCCTGCTCCCATTTTACCACTTTACCCCCGAGCACGGTTTCTAGGGGTGGGAGGGGGACGCACTAATCACAGATCGTTCCCTGTGCTTAAGGATACATTCTCCTTCTCGCTGGCTCAGCCTGCCCATCTTCCTCCTCACTCTTGACTCGTAGCTCCATCACCTTTCTCCTCTTTTGTCCCCTCCTGACTCACAGGTCCACCACTGTCATCTTCTTTCTTGACTCTGCTTGACTCACAGGTGCGCTCCAATCCTCTTTCGTGATCGCTCTTCTGTGTCAGTACACGGAAGACCGGGCACATGAGAAACTGCAAGAGTCAACAGCATGAGAACAAGCATTAGTGGAAAAATACAAGAACAAAGGACTGTATGCTATGTGATACATCAAGGACAGAGGAGTTGATACAGGATTGATGCATCAAGGACAGAGGGACAGCTTGTGATAGACAAAAAAGGTGTTTATGGCAGTGACTTTGGTGGGAACACAAAACACATCACTTATGTAATGACTAACTTAGCTAATCAACAAATGCTTGAGCAAGCATCATAGCGAGTATAAACGCAAGCCTGAATTTGTAATAAACATCTCTCATTGCACCTTAAAAGAGAGTCCGTACCGCATTCGCTACACATGGCGTCCTGGAACAGGGACTTTCAGCGTGCCTATAAAGGCAGTAGCCGCTCTGGTAGCGAAGCCCAATCGAACCAGGAAACAGGACCGGGAACCAGGACAGTGCGCGCCCACCACCAACGAAAGGTGAGCGATTGGGAACCATGGGAGGGAAGTTATCCCTTAAGCAAAGACAAACCCTGGATGTCCTTCAACATGCGCTACAAACGCAAAATCAGGATGTATCAGGGGTCTGATTGGTGAGTTTATTACAATGGATTGCTAATCATGTGCTAGACTTTCCTACAACTGGTACATTTCAGTTGGAGACATGGCACAAAGATGAATGAGAATTATATGAACAGGTAACGACTGGAGATAAAGCTGCTTGCAAATATTCATCTACTTGGGGAAAAATTATGACTACTAAGATACAGGATACAGGACTGATACATCAGGGACAGAGGGACAGCTTACTATAGAAAAAAATGCGTATATGGCAGTTACATCGCTCATGTAATGTCTAACTTAGCTAAAGAGCAAATGCTTGAGCAAGCATCATAGCGAGTATAAATGCAAACCTGAGTTTGTAATAAATGTCTCTCATGGCACCTTACCGTGAGTCCACGCCAGATTCGCTACACTCTTCCTCATAGGTTCACCACCTTCCTCTCCTTCCTTGCTTTTCCTTTGCACGCTGCTCCACCTGAAGAGAAACACACAGAGGACTGAGCTACACCAGCCCAAGGGCACTACAATCAGACAGGGGCTGAGTCCGGGGGCTGACACCTCCCCACACCCCACAACGAGCCCACCTTGCCTTGGCCCCGGCCCCTCGCACATGCCTTAGAGATATCATAGCTCAGTACAAATCCCCACAGTCCTCACCTGCTGTTTGGTGCTTGCGGAGGGTCACACTCCCTGTGCCCCAGGGCACTGGCCCTACACGGCCAAGCTCGGCAGCGGGACTGTCTGGAGCTGCCGCTGGCTGGTTCTCCAGCTTTAGGGTCACCCGCAGAAGCCCGCTCTCCTCAGCTCTGCACACCCATCCAGTTGCGCCGCCCAGGCAAAGTCAGCTTCACCCTCTGCTCTACACCTCACCTGCAAACAACCAACTCTTCAACTGACAACTGTCCAAAACCCACCGACAAACTCTCCACACCTCAGCCTTTCGTTTGCAACTGCTGCCTCTAGTGCATCTCACAGACAAGCCTTCAAAATCCCCTCATCCTGCAATAACACTCCAGCACTGATCACCTGCGGGAACAACTACCACAATACCATGCAAACACCAACCAGTTCTGGCACGGAAATATCACTTTCTCCTCAAGATTCCACCCTACACCAACTGCTGACAAACACACGCTGTCCTCACCAAAGCCAAACGCTGCAACAACCAGCGACAACTCAAATTTGCGTGGGCGGTGCAAAATTGCAGGGGTGAGCTAACGCAGAGCTGGGCTTGAAAGCTGCAGAGTGTGCACCCTGTGGTATAACGTGGCGAGCTACTGCCATTCTGCCTTCTCCCTGGGAGAAGCGCGTGAGCAGAGGCTGCTTGAAGGCACGATGGGAACGGTTTGGTTCTCCGGGTCTCTCAGGGCGAGAGCGATAAATGTGATCTGTGGCGTGGCGCAGGAACTTCCCGTACACTTGCTCCTCCATTCGGTCTCGGGTGCTGCAAGAGAGGGAGCGAGAGATTCAGGGCAAGATTGACAACCTCGGCGTCCCCGTCCCAGCCACGGGTCACCCAAACCTGCAGACATCCCGGGAGGCCCCCGAAGATTTACACTCCCCTATGCCCCACCCTTGAAGCCTGGACATCGCCAGAACCATAGAGCAAGTATTTCTTGAGGAGGCACCCAAAGGGTCCGTGTTCTCTTTCAGGCAGATGCTAGCGCAAGATTGCAAATCATCTCACAGCTACCAGGAATGTAAAAAATAACGTCTTGAAATGGGAAAGGAACAGGTATTGTTTCTCTTCATCACCTCCCTCATTGCCACGTTATCAAGGTCTCCCGCAATGTTCCACAGGAAACTTGAAGCTTGGAATTCCTGGTATTCTGAACCTGGGCAAGAAAGGAAGAAAAGCATGAGACTGATCATAAAGAGGGTGGCTGCTCGTAACATGGAAAGAGCAGTAACAAGGTAAAAAGATATCACTTTTCCTTAGAGAGCTCTCAAAGCTGCCTGTTAAGGACAAGAAAAACAAACTTGTGACGGACCATTACTTAAAATCCAAGGCCCAGGAAGCGATCTAATGCACATTGAAACGCGGGCCACGAGACAGTGGAAGTGCCACGAGCTGAGACTGAAGGGACAGAGGATGAATTTCCAAAGAAGTTTAGGTTTCGATGTCAAAACGGAAAATTCTACGTCATTAAAATATAATGCAAAAGTCAGTGTAAAATCAAGGAAGGCAACGACTCCAAATGAACTCCCAGGCGCTTCAGTCACTCAGCAGATCAAAAATGCGGATCATTTCTCACCTGCCCACCTCCCAAACCCCAGCCTATGTCCCCTGCTTCCAGCTTACCTGAGCCCAGATTAAAGGAGGATTTCAGAGGCCATGCCAAGTTCTGCTGCTCCTCGTTCGGGTTGCCAGTCTTCCTCCTCGCTCTGGAATTGCAGGTCAACCGCCTTCCTGTTCTTCTTTGATTGACGCTGAGCTGCCGCGTTACCCGCTGCCGTCTGAGCGGATCTCGGGGAGCCTCTGGAACCGCCAGAGCGCTCCCCCCACCAACATTCTCTTGCCTTGTTTTCGGGGTTCCTCTTCACCAGCTGAGGCGCCCTCCCACCCCCCGCCGCCCTCTTACCTTTTTCTAGAGGTCTCTTGAGCCACCAGCAAGCTCCCCCGCACCTTCCCTCAGCGATCTTGGCCCGCCAGAGGCCTGCCCCTCGTCAGCCTCCTCCCCTTTTCCTGGGTGCTGCTTGAACCACTGGTGGGCTCCCCTCCACCATCCTCTCGTCCTTTGTAGGGGAGTCTCGTGACTCACCAGAGCGCTCTCCGCCGTTGCCTTGCTGGGGTTATTGACACCGCTTGACTTGCCAGAGCGCTCCCCCTCGCAGTTCTCTTGTTGGATTTCTTGGGACCTTTTGAACCATTGGAACAACGGGAATGCTCCCCCCCACTGTGACCTTGCCTTTCTTCAGTGCCATCTTGACGTGCTGGAGCACTTCCCCGCGCCGTCCTCTTGCCTTTTACTGGGGAGTCTCTTGAATATCCACAGCACTCCCCCCTGCCATCCTTTACCAGATTTTTTGACACTTCTTGACATCTCGGAGTGCTCACTCACCCTTGTCTTGCCTATTTTCAGGGCGCTCCTGTCCCGCTGGATGCTCCTCCCTGCTGTCCTATTGCCAGATTGAGAATTCTCGACCTGTCCCAGCGCTACCCCACCGTCCTTCTGCCTTCTACCTGGGAAGTCACTTGAAGAACTGGAGCACTCCCCCCTGCTGTCCTCTTGCCTTTCTTCACTGAGATTTTGGCCTGCCAGAGCACTCCTCCCTGTTGTCCTCTTACTGGATTTCTTGGGACCTCTTGACCCACTGGGTTTCTCCTCCTGCTGTCCTTTTGCCTTTCTTTAGTACAATCTCAGCCTGCTGGAGCGCTCCCCCTCGCCGTCCTCCTGCTGGATTTCTTGGAACCTCTTGACCCCTTAGGGCGTTCCCCCTGCCACCCTCTTGTGGTTTTTGGGGGAGTCTTGTGATCAACCAGGCCGTTTCCCCCCACCATCCTCTTCCCCTTTTCCTGGGTGCTTCTTGATCCACCAGAGTGCTCTCAAAGCTGCCTGTTACCATCCTCTAACCATTCTCTTGCCTTTTTTGGTGGAGTCTTGTGACTCACCGGAGCGTTCTCCACCATTGTCTTGCTGGATTTGTTGACATCGCTTGACCTGCCGGAGCGCTCGCCCTCACAGTTCTCTTCCTGGATATCTTGGGACATTTTGAACCACTGGGGGGCTCCCACCCGCCATCCTCTTACCGCATTTATTGAGACGTCCTGATCTGCCAGAGCGTTCCCCCTCGCCGTCCTTTTGCTGGATTTCTTGGGATGCCTTAAACAACTGTGGGGCTCCCACCCACCATCCTCTAACCGCATTTATCGACATTTCCTGATCTGCTGGAGCGCTCCCCCTTGCCGTCCTCTTGCTGGATTTCTTGGGATCTCTTGGACCACTGGGGGGGCTCCCACCCGCCATCCTCTTACCGCATTTATTGAGACTTCCTGATCTGCTGGATTGCTCTCCCCCTGGCCTTCCTCTTGCACTTTTTTGGGGGAGTCTTCTTCACACATCCGAGCGCTCTCCCTCACCCTTGTCTTGCCTCTAGTCAGGGCGCTCTTCTCCCGCTGGAACGCTCCTCCCCGCCATCCTATTGCCAGACTGAGAATTCTTGACCTGCCGCAGTCCTGCCCCGCCATGCTCCTGCCTTCTGCCTGGGAAGTCACTTGAAGAACTGGAGCGCTCTCCCCCGCTGTCCTCTTGCCTTTCCTCAGTGGGATTTTGGCCTGCTAAAGAGCTCCTCCCTGTCGTCCTCCTGCTGGATTTCTTGGGACTTCTTGACCCATTAGGGCGTTCCCCCTGCCACCCTCTTGTGGTTTTTGGGGGAGTCTTGTGACCAACCAGGCCGTTTCCCCCCACCATCCTCTTCCCCTTTTCCTGGGTGCTTCTTGATCCACCAGAGTGCTCCCCTGCACCATTCTTTTGCCTTTTTTGGGAGAGTCTTGTGACTCGCCGGAGAGTTCTCCACCATTGTCTTGCTGGATTTCTTGACATCGCTTGACCTGCCGGAGCGCTCCCCCTCGCAGTTCTCTTGCTGGATTTCTTGGGACGTCTTAAACAACTGAGGGGCTCACACCCACCATCCTCTAACTGCATTTATCCAGATTTCCTGATCTGCCGGAGCGCTCGCCCCTGCTGTCCTCTTGCTGGGTTTCTTGGGACCTCTTGACCCACACGAGCTCTCCTCCCCACCGTCTTCTTGCCGGACTTATTGAGACTTCTTGACCCGCCAGAGTGTTCCCCCTCATCATCCTCCTGCCTTTTTCTGGGGATTCTCTTCAACAACTGAAGAGCTCCCCCGCACTGTCCTCTTCCCTTTTTTCTGGGTGATTCGTGAATCACCGGTGAGCTTCTCCTTACCACCCTCTTGGGCTTTTTTCAGAGCAACCTTGACCCATCAGAGCACCCCCTCACCGTCCTCTTGCCAGATGTACTGAGGGTTCTTCATCTGCCACAGCGCTCCCCCACGCCGTCCTCTTGCTGGATTTCCTGGAACCTTGTGAACCACTGAGGGGCTCCCACCCACCATCCTTTTACCGCATTTATTGAGACGTCCTGATCTGCCAGAGCGCTCCCCCTTGCCGTCCTCTTGCTGGATTTCTTGGGATCTCTTGGACCACTGAGGGGGCTCCCACCCGCGATCCTCTTACCGCATTTATCGAGACTTCCTGATCTGCTGGAGCGCTCCCCCTCGCCGTCCTCTTGTTGGATTTCTTGGGTCCTCTTGACCCATTAGGGCGTTCCCCCTGCCACCCTCTTGTGTTTTCTGGGGGAGTCTTGTGACCAACCAGAGTGCTCCCCCCCACCATCTTCTTCCCCTTTTCCTGGGTGCTTCTTGATCCACCAGAGTGCTCCCCTGCACCATTCTCTTGCCTTTTTTGGGGGGAATCTTGTGATTCACCGGAGCGTTTTCCACCATTGTCTTGCTGGATTTCTTGACACCGCTTGACCTGTTGGAGCGCTCTCCCTCACAGTTCTCTTGCTGGATATCTTGGGACCTCTTGAACCACTGGGGAGCTCCCACCTGCCACCTTCTTACCACATTTATTGAGACTTCCTGATCTGCTGGATTGCTCTCCCCACCGGCCTTCCTCTTGCACTTTTTGGGGGAGTCTTCTTGACACGTCCGAGTGCTCTCCCTCACCCTCGTCTTGCCTCTAGTCAGGGCGCTCTTCTCCCGCTGGAACGCTCCTCCCCGCCATCCTATTGCCAGACTGAGAATTCTTGACCTGCCGCAGTCCTGCCCCGCCATGCTCCTGCCTTCTGCCTGGGAAGTCACTTGAAGAACTGGAGCGCTCTCCCCCGCTGTCCTCTTGCCTTTCCTCAGTGGGATTTTGGCCTGCTAAAGAGCTCCTCCCTGTCGTCCTCTTGCTGGATTTCTCGGTACCTCTTGACCCACTGGGTCTCTCCTCCTGCCGTCCTTTTGCCTTTCCTTAGTACATTCTTGGTCTGCTGGAGTGCTCCCCCCCACCATCCTCTTGCTGGATTTCTCGGGACCCCTTGTCCCATATAGGACATTCCCCCCCACCACCATCCTGTTGTGTTTTTTAGGAGAGTCTTGTGATCGACCAGAGCGCTCCCCCCTTGACATCCTCTTCCCCTTTTTCTGGGTGACTTTTGAACCACTGGTGAACTCTCCCCCATCATCCTCTTGCCACATATATTGAGACTTGTTGATCCGCCAGAGCGCTTCCCCCCCTGTCCTCTTGCCAGATTTACTGATACCTCTTGTCCTGTCAGAGCGCTCCCTTTCGCAGTCCTCTTTGTTCAGTTTGTAAGGTAGGAGGGGGGATCTCTGATTACAGAAAGGTCCCTTTGTTCTAGGAGACATTCCCGTGCTCCATGCTTCAGGTTGCCCATCTTCCCTCTCATTTTCAATATGCAAGTCCATCACCGTCCTCCTCTTCTTTCTTGATCCCTCGATTCCCGGATGAACTCAAATCCTCTTTCTTGATCACTCTTTCTCGTAAGTTCACAACCTTACTTTCCTTTCTTGCTTTCGCCTTTGTGAGCTGCTCCACCCAAACCGAAATGCCCTGAAGACAGAAATACACCCACCCCAAGCCCGTACAGTCACATAGGGGGTGAGTCCGGTCGCTGACGCATCCCCACATCCCACAGCAAGCCCACCTTGCCTTGGCCCCGGCCCCCCGCACAGGCCTTCCCACCAACCCAGCCCCTCCGTAGCAGCACAGTTTCCCAGCATGCACCCCACAAAGACTTTCTTTGCCAGTCACCCCTGGCACTTACAGCAACACACCACATCAGCATCAAGAGCCCTGGGAGTGGAGAGCTGGCCAGGCCCTCACCCCGGCAGGATCCTCTTCCCCCTCCTTTAGCTGATGGCAGACAGACAAGACACCTCCCAAGAGGTGTCCAGCCCTCTCTCTCAACCACTCATGAGTACAAAAGCCCAGCCTCTACTCACCCACCCCGCCTCCCAAAACCCCACCAGCAGCCCCTGGTCCCAGCTGAACAGCAGCCAGTGCTGAAGATCTGGCTCGTGTTGTCGGACACAACCTTCCCATGGATGTCTGGGCCCCTGAGCAGTTTCCAGGGGTGGGAGGGCGCAGTCCTGATTACAGGGAGGTCCCTGTCCCAAGGGGGACATTTTCTTCCTCCTCACTCCTGACTCGCAGCTCCATCACCTTCCTCCTCTTCTTTCTTGATCCCTCCTGACCCGCAGGTCTACCACCGTCATCTTCTTTCTTGATCCCTGTTGACTTGCAGATGCACTCCAATCCTCTTTCTTGATCGCTCTTCCTCGTAGGTTCACCACCTTCCTCTTCTTTCTTGCTTTCGCCTTTGCGAGCTGCTCCACCCGAACAGAGATGCACAGAAAACAAAAATATACCCACCCCAGGCCCGTACAGTCACACGAGGGGGCGAGTCCGGTCGCTGACGCATCCCCACACCCCACCACAAGGCCACCTTGCCTTGGCCCCGGCCCCCCGCACAGGCCTTCCCACCAACCCAGCCCCTCCGTAGCAGCACAGTTTCCCAGCATGCACCCCACAAAGACTTTCTTTGCCAGTCACCCCTGGCACTTACAGCAACACACCACACCAGCATCAAGAGCCCTGGGAGTGGAGAGCTGGCCAGGCCCTCACCCCGGCAGGATCCTCTTCCCCCTCCTTTACCTGCTGGCAGACAGACACCTCCCAAGGGATGACCACCCTGCTCCCTTAACTGCTCCCAAGTCCAAGAGCCCAGCCCCTGCTCACCACCCCCACCTCCCAAAACACAGCCAACAGCCCCTGCTCCCATTTTACCACTTTACCCCCGAGCACGGTTTCTAGGGGTGGGAGGGGGACGCACTAATCACAGATCGTTCCCTGTGCTTAAGGATACATTCTCCTTCTCGCTGGCTCAGCCTGCCCATCTTCCTCCTCACTCTTGACTCGTAGCTCCATCACCTTTCTCCTCTTTTGTCCCCTCCTGACTCACAGGTCCACCACTGTCATCTTCTTTCTTGACTCTGCTTGACTCACAGGTGCGCTCCAATCCTCTTTCGTGATCGCTCTTCTGTGTCAGTACACGGAAGACCGGGCACATGAGAAACTGCAAGAGTCAACAGCATGAGAACAAGCATTAGTGGAAAAATACAAGAACAAAGGACTGTATGCTATGTGATACATCAAGGACAGAGGAGTTGATACAGGATTGATGCATCAAGGACAGAGGGACAGCTTGTGATAGACAAAAAAGGTGTTTATGGCAGTGACTTTGGTGGGAACACAAAACACATCACTTATGTAATGACTAACTTAGCTAATCAACAAATGCTTGAGCAAGCATCATAGCGAGTATAAACGCAAGCCTGAATTTGTAATAAACATCTCTCATTGCACCTTAAAAGAGAGTCCGTACCGCATTCGCTACACATGGCGTCCTGGAACAGGGACTTTCAGCGTGCCTATAAAGGCAGTAGCCGCTCTGGTAGCGAAGCCCAATCGAACCAGGAAACAGGACCGGGAACCAGGACAGTGCGTGCCCACCACCAACGAAAGGTGAGCGATTGGGAACCATGGGAGGGAAGCTATCCCTTAAGCAAAGACAAACCCTGGATGTCCTTCAACATGCGCTACAAACGCAAAATCAGGATGTATCAGGGGTCTGATTGGTGAGTTTATTACAATGGATTGCTAATCATGTGCTAGACTTTCCTACAACTGGTACATTTCAGTTGGAGACATGGCACAAAGATGAATGAGAATTATATGAACAGGTAACGACTGGAGATAAAGCTGCTTGCAAATATTCATCTACTTGGGGAAAAATTATGACTACTAAGATACAGGATACAGGACTGATACATCAGGGACAGAGGGACAGCTTACTATAGAAAAAAATGCGTATATGGCAGTTACATCGCTCATGTAATGTCTAACTTAGCTAAAGAGCAAATGCTTGAGCAAGCATCATAGCGAGTATAAATGCAAACCTGAGTTTGTAATAAATGTCTCTCATGGCACCTTACCGTGAGTCCACGCCAGATTCGCTACACTCTTCCTCATAGGTTCACCACCTTCCTCTCCTTCCTTGCTTTTCCTTTGCACGCTGCTCCACCTGAAGAGAAACACACAGAGGACTGAGCTACACCAGCCCAAGGGCACTACAATCAGACAGGGGCTGAGTCCGGGGGCTGACACCTCCCCACACCCCACAACGAGCCCACCTTGCCTTGGCCCCGGCCCCTCGCACATGCCTTAGAGATATCATAGCTCAGTACAAATCCCCACAGTCCTCACCTGCTGTTTGGTGCTTGCGGAGGGTCACACTCCCTGTGCCCCAGGGCACTGGCCCTACACGGCCAAGCTCGGCAGCGGGACTGTCTGGAGCTGCCGCTGGCTGGTTCTCCAGCTTTAGGGTCACCCGCAGAAGCCCGCTCTCCTCAGCTCTGCACACCCATCCAGTTGCGCCGCCCAGGCAAAGTCAGCTTCACCCTCTGCTCTACACCTCACCTGCAAACAACCAACTCTTCAACTGACAACTGTCCAAAACCCACCGACAAACTCTCCACACCTCAGCCTTTCGTTTGCAACTGCTGCCTCTAGTGCATCTCACAGACAAGCCTTCAAAATCCCCTCATCCTGCAATAACACTCCAGCACTGATCACCTGCGGGAACAACTACCACAATACCATGCAAACACCAACCAGTTCTGGCACGGAAATATCACTTTCTCCTCAAGATTCCACCCTACACCAACTGCTGACAAACACACGCTGTCCTCACCAAAGCCAAACGCTGCAACAACCAGCGACAACTCAAATTTGCGTGGGCGGTGCAAAATTGCAGGGGTGAGCTAACGCAGAGCTGGGCTTGAAAGCTGCAGAGTGTGCACCCTGTGGTATAACGTGGCGAGCTACTCCCATTCTGCCTTCTCCCTGGGAGAAGCGCGTGAGCAGAGGCTGCTTCAAGGCACGATGGGAACGGTTTGGTTCTCCGGGTCTCTCAGGGCGAGAGCGATAAATGTGATCTGTGTCGTGGCGCAGGAACTTCCCGTACACTTGCTCCTCCATTCGGTCTCGGGTGCTGCAAGAGAGGGAGCAAGAGATTCAGGGCAAGATTGACAACCTCGGCGTCCCCGTCCCAGCCACGGGTCACCCAAACCTGCAGACATCCCGGGAGGCCCCCTAAGATTTACACTCCCCTATGCCCCACCCTTGAAGCCTGGACATCGCCAGAACCATAGAGCAAGTATTTCTTGAGGAGGCACCCAAAGGGTCCGTGTTCTCTTTCAGGCAGATGCTAGCGCAAGATTGCAAATCATCTCACAGCTACCAGGAAGGTAAAAAATAACGTCTTGAAATGGGAAAGGAACAGGTATTGTTTCTCTTCATCACCTCCCTCATTGCCACGTTATCAAGGTCTCCCGCAATGTTCCACAGGAAACTTGAAGCTTGGAATTCCTGGTATTCTGAACCTGGGCAAGAAAGGAAGAAAAGCATGAGACTGATCATAAAGAGGGTGGCTGCTCGTAACATGGAAAGAGCAGTAACAAGGTAAAAAGATATCACTTTTCCTTAGAGAGCTCTCAAAGCTGCCTGTTAAGGACAAGAAAAACAAACTTGTGACGGACCATTACTTAAAATCCAAGGCCCAGGAAGCGATCTAATGCACATTGAAACGCAGGCCACGAGACAGTGGAAGTGCCACGAGCTGAGACTGAAGGGACAGAGGATGAATTTCCAAAGAAGTTTAGGTTTCGATGTCAAAACGGAAAATTCTACGTCATTAAAATATAATGCAAAAGTCAGTGTAAAATCAAGTAAGGCAACGACTCCAAATGAACTCCCAGGTGCTTCAGTCACTCAGCAGATCAAAAATGCGGATCATTTCTCACCTGCCCACCTCCCAAACCCCAGCCTATGTCCCCTGCTTCCAGCTTACCTGAGCCCAGATTAAAGGAGGATTTCAGAGGCCATGCCAAGTTCTGCTGCTCCTCGTTCGGGTTGCCAGTCTTCCTCCTCGCTCTGGAATTGCAGGTCAACCGCCTTCCTGTTCTTCTTTGATTGACGCTGAGCTGCCGCGTTACCCGCTGCCGTCTGAGCGGATCTCGGGGAGCCTCTGGAACCGCCAGAGCGCTCCCCCCACCAACATTCTCTTGCCTTGTTTTCGGGGTTCCTCTTCACCAGCTGAGGCGCCCTCCCACCCCCCGCCGCCCTCCTACCTTTTTCTAGAGGTCTCTTGAGCCACCAGCAAGCTCCCCCGCACCTTCCCTCAGCGATCTTGGCCCGCCAGAGGCCTGCCCCTCGTCAGCCTCCTCCCCTTTTCCTGGGTGCTGCTTGAACCACTGGTGGGCTCCCCTCCACCATCCTCTCGTCCTTTGTAGGGGAGTCTCGTGACTCACCAGAGCGCTCTCCGCCGTTGCCTTGCTGGGGTTATTGACACCGCTTGACTTGCCAGAGCGCTCCCCCTCGCAGTTCTCTTGTTGGATTTCTTGGGACCTTTTGAACCATTGGAACAACGGGAATGCTCCCCCCCACTGTGACCTTGCCTTTCTTCAGTGCCATCTTGACGTGCTGGAGCACTTCCCCGCGCCGTCCTCTTGCCTTTTACTGGGGAGTCTCTTGAATATCCACAGCACTCCCCCCTGCCATCCTTTACCAGATTTTTTGACACTTCTTAACATCTCGGAGTGCTCTCACTCACCCTTGTCTTGCCTATTTTCAGGGCGCTCCTGTCCCGCTGGATGCTCCTCCCTGCTGTCCTATTGCCAGATTGAGAATTCTCGACCTGTCCCAGCGCTACCCCACCGTCCTTCTGCCTTCTACCTGGGAAGTCACTTGAAGAACTGGAGCACTCCCCCCTGCTGTCCTCTTGCCTTTCTTCACTGAGATTTTGGCCTGCCAGAGCACTCCTCCCTGTTGTCCTCTTACTGGATTTCTTGGGACCTCTTGACCCACTGGGTTTCTCCTCCTGCTGTCCTTTTGCCTTTCTTTAGTACAATCTCAGCCTGCTAAAGCGCTCCCCCTCGCCGTCCTCCTGCTGGATTTCTTGGAACCTCTTGACCCCTTAGGGCGTTCCCCCTGCCACCCTCTTGTGGTTTTTGGGGGAGTCTTGTGATCAACCAGGCCGTTTCCCCCCACCATCCTCTTCCCCTTTTCCTGGGTGCTTCTTGATCCACCAGAGTGCTCTCAAAGCTGCCTGTTACCATCCTCTAACCATTCTCTTGCCTTTTTTGGTGGAGTCTTGTGACTCACCGGAGCGTTCTCCACCATTGTCTTGCTGGATTTGTTGACATCGCTTGACCTGCCGGAGCGCTCCCCCTCACAGTTCTCTTCCTGGATATCTTGGGACATTTTGAACCACTGGGGGGCTCCCACCCGCCATCCTCTTACCGCATTTATTGAGACGTCCTGATCTGCCAGAGCGTTCCCCCTCGCCGTCCTTTTGCTGGATTTCTTGGGATGCCTTAAACAACTGTGGGGCTCCCACCCACCATCCTCTAACCGCATTTATCGACATTTCCTGATCTGCTGGAGCGCTCCCCCTTGCCGTCCTCTTGCTGGATTTCTTGGGATCTCTTGGACCACTGGGGGGGCTCCCACCCGCCATCCTCTTACCGCATTTATTGAGACTTCCTGATCTGCTGGATTGCTCTCCCCCTGGCCTTCCTCTTGCACTTTTTTGGGGGAGTCTTCTTCACACATCCGAGCGCTCTCCCTCACCCTTGTCTTGCCTCTAGTCAGGGCGCTCTTCTCCCGCTGGAACGCTCCTCCCCGCCATCCTATTGCCAGACTGAGAATTCTTGACCTGCCGCAGTCCTGCCCCGCCATGCTCCTGCCTTCTGCCTGGGAAGTCACTTGAAGAACTGGAGCGCTCTCCCCCGCTGTCCTCTTGCCTTTCCTCAGTGGGATTTTGGCCTGCTAAAGAGCTCCTCCCTGTCGTCCTCCTGCTGGATTTCTTGGGACTTCTTGACCCATTAGGGCGTTCCCCCTGCCACCCTCTTGTGGTTTTTGGCGGAGTCTTGTGACCAACCAGGCCGTTTCCCCCCACCATCCTCTTCCCCTTTTCCTGGGTGCTTCTTGATCCACCAGAGTGCTCCCCTGCACCATTCTTTTGCCTTTTTTGGGGGAGTCTTGTGACTCGCCGGAGAGTTCTCCACCATTGTCTTGCTGGATTTCTTGACATCGCTTGACCTGCCGGAGCGCTCCCCCTCGCAGTTCTCTTGCTGGATTTCTTGGGACGTCTTAAACAACTGAGGGGCTCACACCCACCATCCTCTAACTGCATTTATCGAGATTTCCTGATCTGCCGGAGCGCTCGCCCCTGCTGTCCTCTTGCTGGGTTTCTTGGGACCTCTTGACCCACACGAGCTCTCCTCCCCACCGTCTTCTTGCCGGACTTATTGAGACTTCTTGACCCGCCAGAGTGTTCCCCCTCATCATCCTCCTGCCTTTTTCTGGGGATTCTCTTCAACAACTGAAGAGCTCCCCCGCACTGTCCTCTTCCCTTTTTTCTGGGTGATTCGTGAATCACCGGTGAGCTTCTCCTTACCACCCTCTTGGGCTTTTTTCAGAGCAACCTTGACCCATCAGAGCACCCCCTCACCGTCCTCTTGCCAGATGTACTGAGGGTTCTTCATCTGCCACAGTGCTCCCCCACGCCGTCCTCTTGCTGGATTTCCTGGAACCTTGTGAACCACCGGGGGGCTCCCACCCACCATCCTTTTACCGCATTTATTGAGACGTCCTGATCTGCTGGAGCGCTCCCCCTCGCCGTCCTCTTGCTGGATTTCTTGGGTCCTCTTGACCCATTAGGGTGTTCCCCCTGCCACCCTCTTGTGTTTTCTGGGGGAGTCTTGTGACCAACCAGAGTGCTCCCCCCCACCATCTTCTTCCCCTTTTCCTGAGTGCTTCTTGATCCACCAGAGTGCTCCCCTGCACCATTCTCTTGCCTTTTTTTGGGGGAATCTTGTGACTCACCGGAGCGTTTTCCACCATTGTCTTGCTGGATTTCTTGACACCGCTTGACCTGTTGGAGCGCTCTCCCTCACAGTTTTCTTGCTGGATATCTTGGGACCTCTTGAACCACTGGGGAGCTCCCACCTGCCACCTTCTTACCGCATTTATTGAGACTTCCTGATCTGCTGGATTGCTCTCCCCACCGGCCTTCCTCTTGCACTTTTTGGGGGAGTCTTCTTGACACGTCCGAGTGCTCTCCCTCACCCTTGTCTTGCCTCTAGTCAGGGCGCTCTTCTCCCGCTGGAACGCTCCTCCCCGCCATCCTATTGCCAGACTGAGAATTCTTGACCTGCCGCAGTCCTGCCCCGCCATGCTCCTGCCTTCTGCCTGGGAAGTCACTTGAAGAACTGGAGCGCTCTCCCCCGCTGTCCTCTTGCCTTTCCTCAGTGGGATTTTGGCCTGCTAAAGAGCTCCTCCCTGTCGTCCTCTTGCTGGATTTCTCGGTACCTCTTGACCCACTGGGTCTCTCCTCCTGCCGTCCTTTTGCCTTTCCTTAGTACATTCTTGGTCTGCTGGAGTGCTCCCCCCCACCATCCTCTTGCTGGATTTCTCGGGACCCCTTGTCCCATATAGGACATTCCCCCCCACCACCATCCTGGTGTGTTTTTTAGGAGAGTCTTGTGATCGACCAGAGCGCTCCCCCCTTGACATCCTCTTCCCCTTTTTCTGGGTGACTTTTGAACCACTGGTGAACTCTACCCCATCATCCTCTTGCCACATATATTGAGACTTGTTGATCCGCCAGAGCGCTTCCCCCCCTGTCCTCTTGCCAGATTTACTGATACCTCTTGTCCTGTCAGAGCGCTCCCTTTCGCAGTCCTCTTTGTTCAGTTTGTAAGGTAGGAGGGGGGATCTCTGATTACAGAAAGGTCCCTTTGTTCTAGGAGACATTCCCGTGCTCCATGCTTCAGGTTGCCCATGTTCCCTCTCATTTTCAATATGCACGTCCATCACCTTCCTCCTCTTCTTTCTTGATCCCTCGACTCCCGGATGAACTCAAATCCTCTTTCTTGATCACTCTTTCTCGTAAGTTCACAACCTTACTTTCCTTTCTTGCTTTCGCCTTTGTGAGCTGCTCCACCCAAACCGAAATGCCCTGAAGACAGAAATACACCCACCCCAAGCCCGTACAGTCACATAGGGGGTGAGTCCGCTCGCTGACGCATCCCCACATCCCACAGCAAGCCCACCTTGCCTTGGCCCCGGCCCCCCGCACAGGCCTTCCCACCAACCCAGCCCCTCCGTAGCAGCACAGTTTCCCAGCATGCACCCCACAAAGACTTTCTTTGCCAGTCACCCCTGGCACTTACAGCAACACACCACACCAGCATCAAGAGCCCTGGGAGTGGAGAGCTGGCCAGGCCCTCACCCCGGCAGGATCCTCTTCCCCCTCCTTTAGCTGATGGCAGACAGACAAGACACCTCCCAAGAGGTGTCCAGCCCTCTCTCTCAACCACTCATGAGTACAAAAGCCCAGCCTCTACTCACCCACCCCGCCTCCCAAAACCCCACCAGCAGCCCCTGGTCCCAGCTGAACAGCAGCCAGTGCTGAAGATCTGGCTCGTGTTGTCGGACACAACCTTCCCATGGATGTCTGGGCCCCTGAGCAGTTTCCAGGGGTGGGAGGGCGCAGTCCTGATTACAGGGAGGTCCCTGTCCCAAGGGGGACATTTTCTTCCTCCTCACTCCTGACTCGCAGCTCCATCACCTTCCTCCTCTTCTTTCTTGATCCCTCCTGACTCGCAGGTCTACCACCGTCATCTTCTTTCTTGATCCCTGTTGACTTGCAGATGCACTCCAATCCTCTTTCTTGATCGCTCTTCCTCGTAGGTTCACCACCTTCCTCTTCCTTCTTGCTTTCGCCTTTGCGAGCTGCTCCACCCGAACAGAGATGCACAGAAAACAAAAATATACCCACCCCAGGCCCGTACAGTCACACGAGGGGGCGAGTCCGGTCGCTGACGCATCCCCACACCCCACCACAAGGCCACCTTGCCTTGGCCCCGGCCCCCCGCACAGGCCTTCCCACCAACCCAGCCCCTCCGTAGCAGCACAGTTTCCCAGCATGCACCCCACAAAGACTTTCTTTGCCAGTCACCCCTGGCACTTACAGCAACACACCACACCAGCATCAAGAGCCCTGGGAGTGGAGAGCTGGCCAGGCCCTCACCCCGGCAGGATCCTCTTCCCCCTCCTTTACCTGCTGGCAGACAGACACCTCCCAAGGGATGACCACCCTGCTCCCTTAACTGCTCCCAAGTCCAAGAGCCCAGCCCCTGCTCACCACCCCCACCTCCCAAAACACAGCCAACAGCCCCTGCTCCCATTTTGCCACTTTACCCCCGAGCACGGTGTCTAGGGGTGGGAGGGGGACGCACTAATCACAGATCGTTCCCTGTGCTTAAGGATACATTCTCCTTCTCGCTGGCTCAGGCTGCCCATCTTCCTCCTCACTCTTGACTCGTAGCTCCATCACCTTTCTCCTCTTTTGTCCCCTCCTGACTCACAGGTCCACCACTGTCATCTTCTTTCTTGACTCTGCTTGACTCACAGGTGCGCTCCAATCCTCTTTCGTGATCGCTCTTCTGTGTCAGTACACGGAAGACCGGGCACATGAGAAACTGCAAGAGTCAACAGCATGAGAACAAGCATTAGTGGAAAAATACAAGAACAAAGGACTGTATGCTATGTGATACATCAAGGACAGAGGAGTTGATACAGGATTGATGCATCAAGGACAGAGGGACAGCTTGTGATAGACAAAAAAGGTGTTTATGGCAGTGACTTTGGTGGGAACACAAAACACATCACTTATGTAATGACTAACTTAGCTAATCAACAAATGCTTGAGCAAGTATCATAGCGAGTATAAACACAAGCCTGAATTTGTAATAAACATCTCTCATTGCACCTTAAAAGAGAGTCCGTACCGCATTCGCTACAAATGGCGCCCTGGAACAGGGACTTTCAGCGTGCCTATAAAGGCAGTAGCCGCTCTGGTAGCGAAGCCCAATCGAACCAGGAAACAGGACCGGGAACCAGGACAGTGCGCGCCCACCACCAACGAAAGGTGAGCGATTGGGAACCATGGGAGGGAAGCTATCCCTTAAGCAAAGACAAACCCTGGATGTCCTTCAACATGCGCTACAAACGCAAAATCAGGATGTATCAGGGGTCTGATTGGTGAGTTTATTACAATGGATTGCTAATCATGTGCTAGACTTTCCTACAACTGGTACATTTCAGTTGGAGACATGGCACAAAGATGAATGAGAATTATATGAACAGGTAACGACTGGAGATAAAGCTGCTTGCAAATATTCATCTACTTGGGGAAAAATTATGACTACTAAGATACAGGATACAGGACTGATACATCAGGGACAGAGGGACAGCTTACTATAGAAAAAAATGCGTATATGGCAGTTACATCGCTCATGTAATGTCTAACTTAGCAAAAGAGCAAATGCTTGAGCAAGCATCATAGCGAGTATAAAGGCAAACCTGAGTTTGTAATAAATGTCTCTCATGGCACCTTACCGTGAGTCCACGCCAGATTCGCTACACTCTTCCTCATAGGTTCACCACCTTCCTCTCCTTCCTTGCTTTTCCTTTGCACGCTGCTCCACCTGAAGAGAAACACACAGAGGACTGAGCTACACCAGCCCAAGGGCACTACAATCAGACAGGGGCTGAGTCTGGGGGCTGACACCTCCCCACACCCCACAACGAGCCCACCTTGCCTTGGCCCCGGCCCCTCGCACATGCCTTAGAGATATCATAGCTCAGTACAAATCCCCACAGTCCTCACCTGCTGTTGGGTGCTTGCGGAGGGTCACACTCCCTGTGCCCCAGGGCACTGGCCCTACACGGCCAAGCTCGGCAGCGGGACTGTCTGGAGCTGCCGCTGGCTGGTTCTCCAGCTTTAGGGTCACCCGCAGAAGCCCGCTCTCCTCAGCTCTGCACACCCATCCAGTTGCGCCGCCCAGGCAAAGTCAGCTTCACCCTCTGCTCTACACCTCACCTGCAAACAACCAACTCTTCAACTGACAACTGTCCAAAACCCACCGACAAACTCTCCACACCTCAGCCTTTCGTTTGCAACTGCTGCCTCTAGTGCATCTCACAGACAAGCCTTCAAAATCCCCTCATCCTGCAATAACACTCCAGCACTGATCACCTGCGGGAACAACTACCACAATACCATGCAAACACCAACCAGTTCTGGCACGGAAATATCACTTTCTCCTCAAGATTCCACCCTACACCAACTGCTGACAAACACACGCTGTCCTCACCAAAGCCAAACGCTGCAACAACCAGCGACAACTCAAATTTGCGTGGGCGGTGCAAAATTGCAGGGGTGAGCTAACGCAGAGCTGGGCTTGAAAGCTGCAGAATGTACACCCTGTTGTTTAACGTGGCGAGTCACTCCCATTCTGCCTTCTCCCTGGGAGAAGCGCATGAGCAGAGGTTACTTCAAGGCACGATGAGAACGGTTCGGTTCTCCGGGTCTCGGAGGGCGAGAGCGATAAATGTGATCTGTGTCGTGGCGCAGGAACTTCCCATCCACTTGCTTCTCCATTCAGTCTGGTGCTGCAAGAGAAGGAGAGAAAGAAAAAGTTAGGACCGAGTTAACAACCTCATCATCCCTGACCCCTAATCTGCAGGAATCCTAGGAGGCCTGATATAATTTTGCTCATCTCCCTGTCTTTGCTGGAATACTTTACTGTAGAAATTTCTGTCATCAACATTCTCTTAACCGATCTGATGTGTTCATAGTTCCTAGCCCAGCATCCTTTCCTCAAAGTACCTCAGCATTTCCCTTTGAAACCACACCTTAGTGCCATCCCGTCCCAGAGCTACCTCAGCATTTCCCACTGCAGCCTCTGCGATGCCATCTCCTCCCTGAGGTACCTCAGCCTTTACCACCAAAACCTCTCTCCCTTCCGTCCTCTCCTTTAAGTCCCTCACCCTTTCCCGCCAAAGCCTCCCCCGATGTCATCCCCTCCCTGAGGTACCTCAGCCTTTCCTGTCAAAGCCTCCCCCGATATCATCCCCTCCCCGAGGTACCTCAGCCTTTCCTGTCAAAGCCTCCCCCGATATCATCCCCTCCCTGAGGTACCTCAGCCTTTCCCATCAAAGCCTCCCCCGATATCATCCCCTCCCCGAGGTACCTCAGCCTTTCCCGTCAAAGCCTCCCCCGATATCATCCCCTCCCCGAGGTACCTCAGCCTTTCCTGTCAAAGCCTCCCCCGATATCATCCCCTCCCTGAGGTACCTCAGCCTTTCCTGTCAAAGCCTCCCCCGATATCATCCCCTCCCTGAGGTACCTCAGCCTTTCCTGTCAAAGCCTCCCCCGATATCATCCCCTCCCCGAGGTACCTCAGCCTTTCCTGTCAAAGCCTCCCCCGATATCATCCCCTCCCCGAGGTACCTCAGCCTTTCCTGTCAAAACCTCCCCCGATATCATCCCCTCCCCGAGGTACCTCAGCCTTTCCTGTCAAAGCCTCCCCCGATATCATCCCCACCCCGAGGTACCTCAGCCTTTCCTGTCAAAGCCTCCCCCGATATCATCCCCTCCCCGAGGTACCTCAGCTTTTCCCACCTAAGCTCCTCCCGCGCCGTCCCGCCCTCAGGTTCCTCCGCCGCTCCCTCCGTTCCCGGCCCCCCCCGCCCCTCGCGCCCCCCCTTGGCGCTCCCGACCCGCCGCTGCCCCCTCCCGCTCGCTTTCCTCCCTCTGTCCTGTGTCACTACGGGGGCTCCCCCCTCCGCCCCACGGCCCCGCCCGAGCCCCGCGCAGCGCTCAGCGCGGGGCTCCCTTCCCTCACAGCCGCCCGCGTGTTTCCCCCTCGCCCCGGCCTGGGGCCGCGCTGTTGCGGCTGGCTGCCCCTCGCCTTCCTCCTTCCGAAACCAGCCCGTCTGTCACCCTCCAGCCTCGCCCCTCAGCCGGTCCCGGGCCGGCCCCGTCCAGTCTCCCCGCTGTCCGCCCGCCCCTCGCTCACCGCCGGCCCCGCCGTTCCTCCCGCGCTGCTCCAGCCGCCGCACCGCCGGCACGCGCTCCGCGGCCCGCGCACTTACGCAGCGTGTCCCCGCCCATCCCGCGCAGGAGCCAATCCCGTCCGCGTCCGCCACCGGGCTGCGCCCCCCCCCCCCCGCCTCCGCGCCCGGCACTGGCCCCCCCTGCCCCTCGCCTCCCGTCCCGGAGCCACCGGCGGCCGCAGAGCGGCGCTGTCCGCCCGCAGGGCGGGGCCGGGAGCTTTCAGGCTGCGTCTGCCCGGGACCGAGGGCTCTGCCGCCTGCCCGGGACAGCCCGGGACCGAGGGCTCCGCCGCTGCAGCCCGTTTCGTGCCGTTTGCACCCCTCAGGTTACACGGCTGCAGCCTTCCTGCTGGTTTAGCTCACACACCTTTCTTCTTTCTAACTGCACAGCAGTTCACACTCACAAAAGTTCGTGCTGGTTGGCATAAGAGTATCTGCATAAGAATTTACAAACATTACAAAGATATACCACAGACCACAGCTCTCTAAGCTTTCAAGTTAAAGTTCCATGTTTAAATAAAACAGACAATACCAGTAGAGCTGTGTACCTCTGTCGTCTTTGTTCAGAAAGAAGTGACAACACCAGAAAACACATTGACAGCCAGTGCTTTGAACAGTGAAGGTGGGATCTACAAAAGTCTGATTAAACTAAACAGCCTCAGGTCTTTATCAAGCTGCAGATCTGCCAGGAATGCTGAAATGCAAGAGTTTACTCCTGCAATATTCCACGATGGAACAGCCACTTCATATCAAATATAATCTCAAAGTTCCAAACCAGTACATTAAAAAGCTACCAGTAAGTATTAGAAGACCACTGCAAGATCTTATTGCTTTTTGAGTTAAATAATAATTTTTCAATAAACCAAAACCCAAACAGGTTCTCAAATCTGTTGCTTATCATCCTGTTCATTCATTAGCACTGCAGCAATCAGTTTTTATACAATGTGTCAACAGAGGCGTCTAAAAAACCCCAAACAAAACTTATTCAAGTCCACGGACACCCCCGCCCTCCTTGCCCCCCCTCACCCTGAGCCCCACGATCACCACTTGGTGCGGGAGAGGAGCACAACTCGACAGACAGAACCAGAAATCCGACTGCGGTAAGAAGGAAACATCGAGGTAGTTACAGCTTCCTTAAACATTCAAAATCTGATGTCTTCCAAAACAAAGCACATCATCCTCATCATTTAAAAAGCAAAGTTGCTTTGTACGTCTCTGATCCTCACACCAGCTGAGTGGTTCTCAAGTCCGCTGAGCTCCACTGTGCAGCCACCCCCACGTCTGTGTCGCCTTGTCTGGAGTCCCCAGTCGCGGGACAGTGAGTGGGGTTGGACTCCAGTGATAAAGAAAAACACAAAGAGTCAAATTGGAAAAGTAATTAAAACAGAAGATCTGAAAGCCAGTTTAATTTTAATAACTTATTTGTACACTGCTATAAGCATATGAAGTATGGGGGTCACGAACTCTTGCTACCACATATGTGCCTTATTACAATAAGCACAGGAAACAAGGAAGTAGCATTCCTTCTATTTTTGATGTAATTATGAGCTAATACATCTCCTGAGATGGCTTCCAGACCTGATTTAGTATCTACACTGTGTTGTACTGCAGATAAATACCTCAGGTCAGCATTAATTGAAGACAATGTGCAGAATGAGCAATATGCAGGTAAGCACAAGATCCTGGATTCCTTACAAGAGTCTACTTCTAAAATTGTCTGAAAATGCTGCAGAAATTGTAGCAGATAAACAACAGTAGCCACATTTTGTCCTATGGCATTTACATAATGTTGATCCACCTGTATTAACTTGTGCCCTTTCGGAACAGAGCTGTAAACTCAGAGTGTCCAAAGACTTCTTTCTTTTGAATAGAATACGCTTAAACTGGCTGTCTTGAACAGACTGGCTGTGCAGACTTGCAGCAGTTGAATGGAGGATGTGATTCCAGTGAATGGAGACAGAAAGAAGATCAGCACAAAAGCAGCAATGACAGACCAGAGACACCCACCTAAAGCCTACGGAGACCAAAAAAAGTCGTCGTGTGGGCTTAGCAGTTGGGGAACCAGACCAAACAGCCTGGTTATTCTCCACCAGGAGGGTCTTTATCTGGCCATGATCATGTCATCAATGGAGAAACTCACCATCATCAGACAGAGTGCAGCCGTGGGCAATGAGAGCAGCAAATCCAGCACCGACACGGTGTCAGAGTTTGTACAGACAATGAACACGCTCACGGGTCTTGTTCAATACTTTACACACTATTCTGAAAAGAGACACTGATTTAACTGTTGCACAGCACATACTGTCACTTTACACAACTTGGAGAAACAAAGCAAGCTCATAAAGTTCATACTCCATACATCAGGATAGGAGGTTACTCATAAAATGCAATCATCTCTGCCAGATACAGGCAAATGCACATATTTATTTGAAGCAAATTCCAAGTTTATACCGTCATCTCAGGTCAAATTCTGCTATCAGACACAGGACACACAGCTCAAATGCCAACAGCTCATAAGAAAGCTTCACAAGAGAATGAACTAAACATACAGCTATGGAATCAAGTGTGTTTTATCAATACGTCAAATGCAACTCTAATTCCCCTAGGCCCTCACGTTAATAGAAACCCCACAGAGTTTCTAGAAAGAATGTCCATAAAATTGACATGCGACATTACCCTCAGTGAGTCTCCTGAACCAGACGGCAGAGCAACCGACCCGCAGCAAGGACAACACAGAACAGACAGTTCTGCTGGAAACGCAAGGAACGGACTAAAAGTAACCATTCTGCATTACAGAATTAATGCATTGTGTCACTTTGTGTAGATAATTCACCCATAAAAATCAGTAAATATGAAGGCCACCCTTACTGATAAATGCCTATATGTTTGTAGTCATGTTTAATAAAACACACTTTGTGAGGGTTTTTTGACTCAAGAAGGACACTGGATCAGTGTGCTTTGGATTATTTCTGTAAGGAGCCATAACTCAACAGAAAGATAGCTTTAAGAAAGCGTGCAATTAGCTATTAATTGGACAAAATAAGTGTAGTTAGCACATAATAAATAGTTTTAAATGGTCTCACAAGTAGTTCATGTGATACATTTCCCTCAGGGTCTCCTGATATCTCCCATTCATTTCTATTAAACCTGCTGAAATGAAGCTGTGTGTGTTTCATTTCAGTGATCTACAGGGAATTCAAACCAACAATAACAACTTGCCGTATTATCAGAAACAGTTTCTAAAGAGCAAACACAACAATATAGGAGGGGGGAGTGGAAGAAACACCACCTGGATTCATTTTCCCATATCAATTCTTATGAAAATACCCACAATAGGATGCACTTATCAGCAAGGTATACAACTGCACATCTACACACAACATAACTGCATGTAATCGCACATTTTTGACCATATTAACTACAAATTGGGCAGCTATAAAATACGTCAGTTATACCTTCATTTACTTCCAGAAATCTCCACTGAAATTATTTTGTTGCTTAAATTACTGTATAATGTGCACTTTATTAATGTATTATACATTAAGTATACAAACATGTTATGAAAAAACAAATCTAGTCCCAATACCTTTGTGAGTTTTAAAGGACGCCGGTGGGTAACGGTGAACAATCAACAGTCATCCGGGTAAAACACCCATGGGCAGAGCTGAAACTTGTTTTCATTGGTAGGTTGTGTTTTTCTGCAAGTTGTGTTATCATACCTACATACAGCAAATAAAGATTTGACCCAAATTACATACCTTTATGTGCATACACACACGCACATGTTTGTGTTGTACAAAGATGCACACTGTTACTGAGATGTATAGGCATTGAATGTGTCAGGTAAGTAACATGACAAGAGGCTTGAGAGGTGGGTCTGCAGGGAATTCTCTAAGTAACATATTAATGCAACAAATCTGGTGGCATAAAGCTACGGGGGAAAAAAATCCAGCGGAGAATCAGATAAATTCACGTGTTCTTTAAAGACAGCTCATGCATTCAACCAACTCCCAGGTGGGCCTGGCTGTGGAAAGGAAAGTTTGCTTGAGCACTTAGCGCCAGTGTCTGATGAGCAGACAAAACACCAACTGCAGACCGGGGACCCCCAGTTCTCAACCAGTTCATGGCTCTGAGCATCTTCTTTCCACACACTGCGGGTAACGCTTTACATCTGCAATCCCCTCCCTAAACCCATCTTGTTCCTGGCTGAGAAGATACCAGATGTGGGAACTATTGCATGATAGAAGAATTTGTGCTGTTAAATCACAGGATTCTGAGCACTGCAGATGATCACAGTGCGGTGCTGCCCTGAGAAGAAAGGACGAGTGACTCTTGGTGTTCCCTGCTGCTCACTGCCCTGATCCTGCCCACCCTCATGTTCCAGCCACTCAGATCCCGGCCAGAATGACTGAGACAGGAGGGTCTCTTAAGGATGTTTTGTTTTGTCCAGATACCTTTAATTTGCTTATATACACAGATTTCATAAGAGGAAGCACTTGATTTCACCGATGACACGATTTCTCCAGTAACGCATCTCACCAAGATTGCCAATTGACAGTCCCCTTAGGATGAGAGAACGTTCATGTTGAACAAACCATGAACACTTGTAGTGATTGAAACTGGGGGTTTTTCAGACAAGCACCATCTGCCTCCTGCGCCAGAGACTCAACAGAATTATGTCTCAGACATTATGGCAACAACAGCTCATCCCGCAGCGATGGGTCACTCAGAGCGAAAACAATCCCGTATGGACACCGTGTCCAGCAGCAGATGGGGCACTCAGGAGAAGGTGAATCGCGATTTACATCCCAACACCAGCCGAGGCCCGCAGACAAAGGCCGCGGGCTGACAGGGGAGGGGACGGGCCTTTCGTTCTCCTTCTTTGCTTCTCTTTTCCTTTCCTACACCCTTATTTCATCTCCTCTCCCTCTATGAGCAGTATAACCTAAGGCTTAGAGCCACAAAACTCCTTTGTGTAAACCCTTTGGCTGTTAAACTGTTCACCAATTTGGCTTAAGTAGCGTAAATCTTCCTGCTAATTGGGCCAAGCTGCAAAATAAAAGGTGTTGGGGTTTTTTTGTTTATGGTCCTTGAGTACCCCATATACTCTTTTCTAACTAAGGGGACCTGAATCGGAGTCACCTCCCCACACACGGACAGCTGGGGACGTTCTGCAATGAAAACTTGTATGGAGAGGGGAACACACTGAATAGGTCAATCCAGCATTTAATAAAAGCAATGGAGTTAGCTCTTGAATTAACATTGATAACATGCTCTGCTATATTGTGGCCAGTTGCGATTGGAAACAGCGCAGTTACAAGTTCGGTGTGCATGGTCCTCTGTATACACGAAGACATCCAGCCAGCTTTAGTCACGCACCTGATCTTTCCTTCGTGTTACAGATCTCTGCAATGAAAGCTGGGAGCAACAAACATTCAGCTTTCTGATGTGTCATTAAAGAGATTTTTCTGCATTTACTACAACCTTGACCGAGCCTGTACCTGATTGCTTTAACTGGCATTAGATAAGTCATTGAGTAAGCAGTCAAGTCAGCCCGCGAGAAGACACGGAGAGGTGACAAAGTTCTAAGTCCCTAGGATGCTGGCACACCAGCACGAACACAGGCAAGCAGAAGCCTCCAACGCATTGGCAGAAATATCCTACTCAGGTACAGCAGGCAAATGCAACTTATAATGGAACGGTTACAATATGCTTGGTAGAAAAAAGCTGAGGTTCCGCTGCCTCAGGCACACAGCGGTTACTGCTGTGTCTGGTCTAACCCAGATCCAGTAGTGAGCTACACGTGTTTATCTTGGTTTGATATTTGTAGTGCACGTGTTAACGTACAGATCAATATACAAGACAAGGTCTGATGAACAAAATCTCTCTCTGAAAGATCCTGAAGTGATCACTGGAGTGATTTTCAAGGCAAAGATTCTGTCTGTCTCCAGCTCCCAGAAGACTTCAGAGGTGAAATTCTCTATAAATCCTGAGGGGGAAAGAGGGGGTTGTAAGGAACATGAACCTGAAGAACATTCAGTAGCTCTCCCGGGCGCTCTGTGACGGAGCCTCCCCTGTTCACCAGCTCCTGAGGCTCCAGGGGCTGCAACACGGGGCACAACGCGCTCACAGACTGAACCTGCGCTGAGCGAGAAAATGCCTTCCTGATGAAGCTTTAACATCAACACACCAACTATTGCTTGTCCTTCAAGGAAACTATCTTGTTATAAGCATTTATAGCTCTATTGTCTATTTATGCTTTTAGCAATAAGCGCTTTTATCCACATTTCATTTTGGTGCACCTGGTAAGACATGTGATTGAAGGTGACAGATAAGAGCAGGGCACTCTTTTAATCCCTAAGACAGGACCCTGGGAAAACTTCACAGGAATCAGTTCTTCACTACATTGCTGCTCCTTGCATTCACAGGCCAGCAGAAAAGCACGGGCCGAGGTGAGAACCGCCCGCAGAAGGGGCTGCCAGACACTGTTCTGGCTGATGCTCTGCCAGGACGTGCTTCGTTTTCTGTCCGGTGCTGTGCGGGGGGAACACGGAACATCTGCACGAAAAACCTGCGCTTGGCTCGTGCAGCGTCTGTGTCACGGGAACCAACAGCCACGTCCCATCGCTGACCTCGCGTGTTCACACAGCTGACTCAGTGATCGATACAGGTTTATCTGCATTACAAGCACAGCCGAGCCAGGTCAAGAGTGCTTCTTAAGAACCATTTTCAAAATGATCTTTCTAGACAATAGAGACTGATTTATCTTATTTTGTCTTACCTAAAAGCTAAGAAAGTATTTAATTTCTAGTAAGAAAGATGCCTAATTTTCTTTTGGCTATTAAAAATTGTATTAACCTCCAAAAATAAGAGAGTAAATGTCTGTTAACACTTTTTCCTTTTATGCTGATGTGAAGAAAATTCCTCTCTCATCCTGGTACTGTCAAACAGGATGAGAGTGGGGAGTGATGAAAAAGTCAACAGCTTTTGCAGTCAGTTTGTATAAATTAAGATAAACGTGATATTGAAGCAAACCCAAATGTTTCTAACGTTCTCCTATAGAATCTCCTGCTGCTGTACAATAAGATACACTCTCAGACTATGACAACATTAGTCCGTGTCTTTGTAAGGCGCAGTCTTTTTCCTACCATATCATGCATAGGTGCCACACTTCTATATAGCCAGGTAACTGCTCATCTAAGGTGCATTTTGAAACATACCTTATCCTGCTTTGGAACCTGTGCCGAAATGGAAAGCAGTTGCTCTGTATCCAGGAATTTTGAGATAACTGTAAAACAAAAGTAAACAGATCAGAAATTGAATGGAAATCATAACAAAATCTATTTTTTTTTTATGAACTTTTGTTAATCTTTTTCTTCCATTCTACCTTCACAAATTATTTACCAGGGAAAAAACAGGTTAAAAATTGCTGCTATCTAAATTATGTTGTCATAACTACACAGACTGTACCGAAGCATGTAGCGATTATTTTACAGGTGGACATATATCAATTTGGTAATATTCTTTTAGTGTGATTGAATCACACGTCTCTTGTGATAAAGATCAAGATGACACGATCCAGCTCCAGGTGCACTGACTCATACTCTGCTGTTGTGTTCTGTTTAGTTTGTCTGGACCACTATGAAGCAACAGGAAAAAACACCCATACACAACAACAGAACATCAGTGATGCCTTTATTTGTTTTTAATGTATACATTATGTACACCTGAATACTTCCAACTAGTCACAGAGGTAGAGACAAACTCACATTCTTTGAAAAAGGTATTGGCTGACTTCTACCCATTTAATCTGAGAAATTCGCTTTTCTTAGCAAAATCCTTGAGAAAAACATCACTATCATAATAAAGATTATTTCCACTACGTGTCACCTGGCAAATAATTACAATTCAAACATATTGAGTCACGTTGCATACTTTCACAGATTAGAAAGAAAGTGTTTTAACATAAATTGAATATGATGCATTAGAAATAAACTACTACTTAGTTGAATACACTCAGAAAACCAAAGACGGTAAATGTCAAATGAGGGTTCCAGGTAAGAGTACCCTACAGATTTGAAGCGCGCTTTGGGGACACCCAGCGCCTCCTGTTCACTGTACATTATGTGAACTGCAGCAGCTGAGACCCTGGGATGTGTGACCTGCAAAAACCATGAACATTAAAGTAACGTTTATAAATCACAAACATGTTATTTGGCTTCTTTATGGACTGAAAGTGACAGGAGTGAAGCATCTAAACGTGATCTGTCCCACATTCATTCTTCACCACCCTGCAGCGGTTCTAGCAGGAGCTTCACACGTTTTCCCCCATTTAAGAGTTTAGATGCCAAAATATCCCAATAAGAACCATAATGCTTGTTTACATCTAGAATTGTCTTAAATATACGTCCTCCTATGCATGTTACAGAACACTGTAACCCTGCTTTGTATATTAACATGTAAAACATGCCACTAAAACCGTATCAATTAACTGACTAGACAAAGTTTTCCTCTGGAATTTAACACGTGCATTAAAACTCCTCCAAACCGAAGCCCAGCTCTACTAGGCCGTCCCACAAGCGCAGGGCTTGAGCTCTGGTTTGAGCCCGATGCCGCACTCCCCGCGCCGGGCTGCAGTACCGCGCTGTGGCCACCGGGCGGCAGCACCAGCGACACCCGGCGGGCGGTGCACCGCGGGAGCACCGGGGCGCCACCGCGCATGCGCGGAACCGGGGCTGAACGTCCGCGTGCGTGCGGGGGTGACCTGCACCGGGGTGACCACCCGGGATCACCCACAGCAAACGAGTCACCCGGGACAACGCGGAACAGAGAATCCGCTCTAGAGAACCACCCCACCCAGAGAACCCTCCTCGGCGGAACCTCCCGGCGGCCCGTTCGAGCTCTCTAGTGCCCTATTTGCGTAGCCACGCCTCTGATTTGCATTTCTCCGCCCCATCCTCGCCCCGCCTGTCGTTCCCACGCGCCCCGCCCCTCCTCTTATCTCTCGCAATCTGATTTGCAGGCTTCGAATCTCAATTTGCATTCTCCCCGCCTACTCACCTCCCTGCCCAAGCCCCGAGGAGATTTGCATATCCGGCACGACGCTCTGCTCTGTTCTGTTTCTATTCGACCCCATCTATTTCTATTATTTCTACTTCTATTAATTCTCGTTCTATTTCTTTTCCTGTTTTCTGTTTCTTTCCCTGCGAAGTACAAACCACACCTGATCTCACAGATGTCCAGTGTAACCTGCAGCTGCTTTTGGTAAATATGAGCAGAACTTTACAGCACACGGTTTTCCCAGCAACATGAAGCAGAGAGCGTATTCAAAAAAAAAAAAAAAAAAAACAAACACACAAACACAAAGACGACACACAGCCTTGTAAGTCGGGTGATTAATTCTATTCAGTACGCTTTTACTTAAGTTAGATTACAAGAAAACTAAATTGGGCTCGCCCAGTGCCCTGTGAGTAGTCAAAACCATCACCACACAGTCAGTCATTCAGCAGAGAGCTCGCAGCAGCTCCCCGGCTGCCGCAGTTATGGAACGAAGCGTCTGGCTCGCACACAGAGCCCCCCAGCCCCTGCTCCCACCGCTGACCAGGTGCGGGTGCCGTTCCGCTCCCTGGGGGCAGCTCAGGCCTTTCCCTCAAGTGCACCCGCCAGAGACATTTCCGGGTAAGGATGAGTTTTTTAATCCTTTCTATAAACAGAATTTCTTTGCATTTTAAAAACCTTGTACATCACTGACATTGACTCCTATGTCTCTTTTTACACATACGTATGTATTTAGGGAATATATTTGATTCATATATATCATCTATTTCCACTGTAATATATATCTACTTAGGCATCTACACACTTGCGTATGCATTTACATGTATATATCTGCTTAAACTTATACAGAATATCTGTTTATGCTTATATATATCACCACTTATTATCTAGAATATCCATTTATACTTACGCACCTGTTTAGCCTTCTCTTTGGACACAAATATCTTTCTAGACTTGCAGATGTTGGCATATTGTTACAATCATATTATTACATTTATGTATATTTAGACAGAGCTATCGATTCACACTTGGCGTGTGGCACGATGAGCAGTGACACGTGGCCAGCTGCACGGCTCAAGCACGAGGGACACCCCGACCTGCCAGGGAAAAGCGCCACTGAGAGCCAGACAGAAACAAAGTACGTCAGAGCACGCTGTCAAATATTGGGGAAACACTCATAGCATCCAGTTGCCTCTCTTTTTCAGTTTTTAGAACAAATACCCATCTGCTTAAGTACACCTAATAAATTATATGCTGCACCTACTCAACAATTACTCTTAACTATGGAAGTCAACATGTAAATTAGACCATTTTATTTGCTTTAAGTTTCATTGATAGGAAAATCAGTGAGATAGAAGACATGGGTTTACTTTAAAAAATAAATAAATATCCCCATTCCTGCAGTGCAGCATAAGGCTACGAAAAAGGAGCGTCAGACTCACGAACACTTTTGGCTGCACTGCAGCACACAGGGGAACACGTTTCTGTGACCGTGACAGCTCGACTGTCGCAACCGGGAACCCAAAGCCCAGCGGTGCCACCAACCTTTGCCAGGCCTGCTGTGCTGGGCTCTGCGGAAGGAAATGGACTTTGGTTGGTTGTTTCAAAGAAAATGAACAGTCCTGTTGTTGATGAGGCCACTGCCCACTACATCACCTGGGAAGATCCACTCGGAGGGCAGGTTCATAAAATGCAGCTTCTTGGAATGAGGAATGCTGCCGTTTTGGAAGATTTCTTACCAACTGAAGTCAGAACTACACACTGTAGGTTAAGAGAAAAAAGTCACTATTGAAACAATAACTCATCCAAACCACACATGGACTCACCGCCACCAGTTACGAGGCTGAAAGTGCTTCTTGGGATCACCTGGCAAACACGCAGAACAAAACCGATTTGCCCAGGTGCCTGTATCTCTGTCAGCTTTTTGAGTACTATTCTAAGATATTTTAAAAACCTATTGAGTGAAAAAGAACAAAGCATTTGTCATTGAATCAGGTTGTTTCTTCTGGACATCTGAACTCTTACAAACACCTCCTTTCCTCTTTTAGTACAAAATCATTTCCATAGTATCATTCAATAGTAAGCCCACAGAAACAGAAGATTACGCTTTCAGGAAGAGAAAATAACCAGAGGGAGGTGAGCTCTGCACAGGTGTACCGTGCTCCAGAACAGACCTTATTTTTAGTACTCCTGGTAAAATATTTCGTATTAAAAATATAGAAGGAGAGTCGGTGCATTCTTAATGTTAACTTTAAAGTCCACTCTACAAGTACCTCAGGAAAAGTGCAGACACGCGTCCTAGCCGTACCTTGTACGGGCAGACCGCTCTGGATTCCTTCTGTCTGTCTGGTACTTCTGTAGCAGAAGACGGGGCAACCGCGGTGAAACGGTGGCAGCAGACATCCAGCTGAAAGAGGAAAAGCCCTTCAGAACAAAGCTGGAGAGGAACCTGACACTTCCTTTTTTCTTGTGAAGGCTACAGTTGAGTGGAGAAAAAAGTATTTTGCACCATCTTCAGTACAGCTGTTGATACGGCCACTGGAGCGTTTGCGTTTTTTGGATAACCAGGCCATTTTTGACTCATTGGCAGTCTGAGTTCCCTAGAACACATTTTCCCAGATACACACAGAACACAGACACAGATATCACCCAAGTATAGCCAAGATTTCCTTCCTCGCCCTGGATGCTGTCATTGAAGAGCCCAGCAGCCCATCCGTCCTCGTGAACCGCCCCACTGGAAAAAAACAAAAATTATCTTTTCCAGGCTGTTTCTTCAAAGGGTAAAGATATTTTAAATTGCAGTTATCTTTTCCAACAAAGTGATTTTGTGATTCCTTTGAAAAGGAGGGTAAGCTTGCCAGAGAAAGATAGCGACAGGGAGCAAGACAAGGTGACACAGAGAGAGGGGCAAAAGGGCCAGGGAGCAGGGCAAAGGGAAGAAGAGGCCAAAATGAGAGACAAGGAGCAGGAGACAGAGACGGTGGGAAAAATCCTAGAATGGGCAGTGGGAGAGACAGACAAAGGAGAAGTGGGCGCCGGGCTGCGGGACAGAGACAGGAAGGAGGAAACGCAGTGACAGGGAGCAGGGCAGAGCGACAGAGAAACAAAAACAAAGAGGGAAGAGGACAGAGAAACCAGGAGTAAGACAAGGAGAAGGGCAGAGAAACAGGAACCGGGCTGGGTAGGGAGCAGGACCAAGAGATGGGGCGAGGATGGAGATGGAGGAAGAAACCTGGGATGGCCAACAGGACAGGGAAGAATATGACTGTGGGTAGGGAGCAGGACACAGGGATACAGCGAGAAACAATGGGACAGGGAGCAGCATTAAAGGTCAGAAAGAATAAGAGATGAACAGGAAGGAGGAATGGAACGCCGAGATGCTGAACAAAAAACGCCAGCAACAGTGAGCGAGACAAACGAATAGAGAGAGAAGGGCAAGGCAGGAAGAAGAGAGATAGGAAGGTGGGAGATAAGAGCTGCACGTACAGGTACTGAGAAGAAAAGAACAGCAGGGAACAGGCCAGAGAAACTGTGGGGAAAAAAAGAGACTATGCAGATCAAGACAAAGATATGGAAAAGGGAAAAACAGCTATAGAAGATGGAGCAGGACACAAAAATAGAGAGAAAAGGAGAGGTATAGGGAAGCAAAATTTTAAAATAATAATAATAAACCAAAACCACCACCAAGGAGGGGCAGGGAGGCACTAGGACGTGCAAGTGGGGGACGAGGCCCCGAGGGCCAGGGACTCACAGCGGCTCTCGCTTTCGGTGGCTGCCAGGAGGCTTCTAACAGCTCAGACGCTCCCGTCTCCTTCTCTCCTCCCTTCCTCTCCGGTAACTCGGGGCGCTCGGCCGTCCTCAGCCTAGGAGAACACGGTGGGGTGTCAGGGCTCCTACGAGACGAGGCTTCGGGGACATGGAGCCTCGCTGGCTCGCTCGCCAGGCAGCCGTCCCGCTCCAGGATACGCGCACGGACCCTGCCGCGCACGTTGGCCCCCGGCCCGCCGCACGCCGCGCAGAGGGAGCCTTCGCCACCCGGAGAGAGGGGCTCGCTCTCTCGCCCGCCGCAGGAAGCGGACGTAGGGCCGACGGCCCCGCATTTCTTCCTCTTAACCTCTCCCCAACCTCTCTGCCTCCAGCAGCAGCAGCCCCCGTCCACGCACGGGACGTGCTCCCCTGTCCCTTCTCCCGCCACGCTGCCAGACGAGCCTCGCCAGCCCAAGGCGGGCGCAGCCAACGGCATCCCCTGGGCTGGGAGCGAACGGCCACATCCTCAGCGCGGCCTCTGGGAGAGGGAGAGAAGAAGCAGCGGCCGTTAGCACCGTAGCTCATCCCTGCCCCAGCCTGCTCCTTCCGCAGGGGCCACCGGAGAGGTGCCGAGGGCCGGCTTGCTGCCTTCACGACGGGGCTAGGGAGCGGCCCAGGAACACGGGACGGGCTCGCAGGAGCTGCCGGAGCTGGGGGCGGCTGCACGGGGCGAGCGGGGCCGCGGGAGGAGGCTCGGGGGGAGCTCTGGCGAGCTGGGGACGCACCCGGCATCTGCCCCCGGCCGGCTGTTGCCTCCTGCTCCTCTGCCGCACGCTGGGGACGGAGGACGGCGCCGCGTCTCCCACCCGGGCGCTGCTCCCCAGGTTCCATTCCCCGCCTGGGCTGGGGGGTCTGCTGAGCATCGGGCGTTCACAGCTCCCCCTCAGAAACACAGAAATTCCAAATTAGAGTTCAGCCTCTGAAAAAAATAGAGCAGGAGAAAGCAGAGGAATTAGTCAGAAGAAGGGACAGGAGAGCAGCTGAGCTAACGGAGGATTCGAGGGAAACGGGCCACCTCAAAACACAAGGCATCCTCAAAAAACCAGAGCAACTGCAGCAACGCCAGACAGCATTAAGACAAACTGACACCGTTTAGGACACGCTCAGCATAAAAGCAAACACATCCAGCGGTGCAGGAAAGCATCTCGCCCCTTCCCCACAGCACCGCCACAGGACACAGCCCTGTGAGGCCACGGGATGGGCTCGTACTGAAACGGAGAAATAAGCTTGACAGCAGAGTCAATTACACCGTTAAGCAGGCAATGTTCCTTTCATCTGCACTGGGGAGCTCTGGGGGTCGTCCTCTGTAAGTGCGCCCACGACTGGATACTCTTGCATTGCTTATAGTCACACAGCTGCTACACATTAATTACAATTGTTTTAAATTTTAAACATACAATATATCTAGCCTAAGAAATAATTGATGAAGTTACTTATAAATGTTTAGTTTCTCACTCACATCTATTAGTTAAATATAAACTAAGCTCTCAGCTTCTAAACAATGTGTTATTAAATCTTCTGTCTCCCTCTTGTCGTGCAGAAGGATCTAAAAGGTGAAAAACATCCCCTCATCGTGCAGGCGGTCAGAAAGCATTTACCTCACGTGAACCGGTTAATGAAGGGTACATCTTCTATAACTTCATCGCAGTATACATTAACTTGGTAGCTTCTCTTGAATTCCCCCCTTTTCAATATACTTGCAAACTCTTTGGCAGTATAAATCTACGAAATATTATCATCTCGTGTTGTGGTACAGCACAATTATTTGTTACCCACTAGCGGTACCAAACAGAACACTGTAGCGTAATGTAAGTAAAAACGACTAGCATCAAAATCAGAGTCCTAAGATCAATGCTGACAGAACTGCGAAGACGCAGCTCCTGCCGGTTCTGACGTTGGTTTCTGGCACTTCTGACCGCTTCGGGTCAAACGGCGCCTCTTCCCCCGGCCGTGCGCTGCAGTACCCGAGTTTCGCCACAGGGCGGCAGCACTGAGACCGCCGCGGCAGCCCCGGGCGAGCGGTCGTGCCGCGTTTCGCGGGAACCTCGCAAAATAAACCCCAGAACGCTTAGAGATAATGGGCTAGCAGACTTGATTTAATCTTTATTTACCATTGTAAAAATAAAGCTTTCCCCCTTTAATTTTTGTCATGTATTGTAATTCATAGAGATATTGGAGCCCGTCCTACCTGAACTGTAGAAAAGACAGCAGCCATGTCTATTTCTAAATAAAGTCTAAATCAATTTGGGAAACAGGTAAAGGGGTGTAGCAAATGAGGCACAGACGATCCTGTTTTATCTCAGAAGGCTTTGGCGTATTTACAGCTTTAGGCACAGCGTGTCCAATCCCGTATAAAATGCACTGTCCATACCAATTCAGCCTGTCCCCCGATATAAGGACATCAGGATGCCACCCTGCATTCACCAAGGGACAATCCTGATCTAATGTTCTCTGTGTATTCTACACCAATATCTGTTCGTCAACAAACCTTTTACTGGTTTCAATTTCTTTCCCTGATTGTCCTTTTTCAAATACAATGCGTATGTAACATTTTGTATTGTGTAATATGCATTATATAATAGACAATATATGATTTAAAACATATATCTTACTATATATTACATGTAGTGCATTGCTATACTACACATCTCAAGGTATACCCACCCAGACCTGTGCAGCATATTAATATTCTTTACAGTGGCCACCATTAATTACAATATTCAATCAGATTCCCCCTGGTAGCTTTCCCCAGGGAGTCAAACGATCCTTTTCCAATGTCACAAAATACAGCCGGGGGGGACTTCTTTCGAATCCCTCCTGTCCCTTGTCCACTACCTATTTCACAATCACAATAACAAACAATTGGTTAACCGTAAGTATTGGACTATAAAATCACCCAAGACACAAGTAACAACAAATCACTAAAGACACAAACAATTATACAATTGCTAAGGCACAAACAGCAAAATCACTAAAGGTACCTTTATCAAATTACTGTTCCCTTGTTTTTCTCTTTTATTTATTGTTTTCTCATTTTCCTCTTTAGTTTTTTATTTCTTTTTAATTTACCCAATTTACCAAAATGCGCAGACCCAATGCGCTGGTGTCGCCCACGTCTCGCGCAGGCAGCCTGCAAACAAACCAGACTATGAAAGTGCCTTATCTCATTGATGGGGTTTTACCCACGTCTCGAGCTGGCCTGAGGATCCGTGATCCCTTCCGGGAATTCCCCGGTGCCGGCACAAGGTCCCAGAGATCCTGGGGTCCACGGGAGGTCAGGCAGATTATCCCATCCTCGTCGCCAGAAAACGATACCGAAAAGTCGGCAAACAGACTCTCTAACACTGTTTTGAAAGTGTTAAAAAGCAGGCACTTTTATTACGGCGCGCTGGGCACTCGGGGGATCGCTCCTCTAATCCAGCGTGCGTTCCGCTTTCCTCTGGTTTTACATATCCTGGAACTCCTGAAACAGCAAAACACGCCAACCACTGTTTACAGACGTCCCGTGCTCTTTCACCAGTGCGTGCAGCCGCAACGAGAAATCTGGAATGAGCGTCTACAGAAACACATACGTATTTACCCACTTCAGAACAACGCGTTACATCAGCTGGCCGTACTTGTCAGTAATCCCTCCTGGATTAACACCCTCTTTGGATGGCACGGGTGCCGACTGTTGGCAATCAGGGCAGGACATAAGAACGCTCCTGGCCTGATCCGTTGTAATTTGAAATTGTCGTTTTAACGACTTTGCATTCTGGTGAAAGAGTTTACGTGATAATTTAGCTTGCTCCAAGGCTTTAGGCACAGTAAGCGGCACAGCTCGTGCATCGGCCCTCCTATTGCCTTCCGCAAGAGGTCCTGGAAGGGCAGCGCGAGAGCGGATGTGCGCTGCATAAAAACCATGACGTCTATGATTTATTAGGAACCATAGCATTCTCAATTCAGCCATCAAAAGAGGATTATCCTCTTCCTTCAGAAAAGAAGCTTCCAGGCGGTTAAGTATGCCAGCTGCATAATATGAGTCAGTTACAACATTCAAAGGCTCATTACAGAACACTCAAAAGCGATCCTAACAGCTGTCAGCTCAAGAACTTGTTTGACCCTTGGTCTCCTTTTTCTACCTTGTGTTTGGAACACTGGGTATCTGAGTTTAGCCACATAATTACAACTTTACGTGAGCGACCAAAGGCATCAGTAAATACAGTCTTGTCACTTACTGGTCGTTGCTGACAGCAGCATTTGCCCTACAACGGTAAATTACCAATTTCAGCCCACAGTTTATGTTGGGGGTAATAAACTGATATGTTCCCTGCATATGTTGCCAATGCAATCTGGAAATTCACATCTTCAGTTAATTACCATTGCAAATTCTCCTTTGTTGTAGGAATAAATATACATTCAAAGTCTGTCCCATACATAGCACATAAACATTCTCTGCCTTTAATTATTGGGTTTGCATACATTTCTTTTATTATCCAAACTGTTTTCATTGGTGTGTGAGCTAGAAAAACCCATTCCAACTCTTAAAGAATCACTTAATGACTTGTCCCATTGAAACGGTACTGCAAACGGTTGGACGGTATTGGCTATGAGTGCCAGCCAAACTGGCAGCTGCAAATTGCGTCCCCATCCCTATTTTTGTTCAACAGCATCGAATACTTTCTATATGGCCTGCTGAGCTTTGTCATCCAATACCTGAGTAGACAATAAATTCAGGTCTCCTTTCAAAAGTGTAAAAAGTAGACACAGTTCCTCTGTGGCAATGCCCAAAATAGGTCGGAGCCAATTTATGGCTCCTAGCAATTTTGTAAGTCATTTAAGGTCATGATATTATGGAATTTAAGAGTTACTGGCTAAGGAATGATTTCTTGTTCTGTTATTTGCCACCCCAAATATTTCCATGGAGCAGTTTTCTGAATTTTTTCTTGTGCAATTTGTAATCTAGCCTTTTGTATAGCGTTACATAGGACTTGCATTACTTGTTGTAGTTCCTGCTCTTATAACATGACAAGCAAGATATCATCCATATAACGACAGATACAAGCTGAGGGGTACAGCTTCCTCACAGGTTGTACAGCTGCTGCAACTACTGTCTTGCAAATGGTTGGACTATTTCTCATCCCTTGTGGTGATACCACCCAATGCTATCTCTTCATAGGCTCCTCTTGATTAAGTGAAGGAACAAAATGCAAATCTGGGGGCATCCTCAGGATGTAGCAAGGTGGCACAGGTGTCCATGCCATAATTTTGATTTCACCTTGATAATCAGAGTCAATTACTCCAGGTAAAACAAACAAACCCAGTTTGGTAGTAGATGATCAACCTATTAACAAAGCATGCACACTAGGCACTAAAGGCCCCCACACTCCTCTGGGAATAAGCAATACCACAGCAGTAATTAATTATCATCACTGACGGGCTGGCAGCCAAGTCCAGCCCTGCACTTCCAGCTGTTCCAGGGAAGAGATCTCGGGTCATGAGTTTAGACTTGAATTTATTTGATGGGGGTGGGGGAAGTCCTGTCCCCCACCTCCTGGGAAGGGTTAATTGGCTCCCCCTTTACATTAATCCTTGAATGATGTTCACTCACACAGTGCTTGCCCTTTCCCCATTTTGGACGATCTCTAGGAGGTACAGCCTTCGAAGTCTGGCGTGCATACTTTGTGTAATCTTTCTTTACACGACCCAGTGTCCCACAACAAAACCAATTCGATTTCAGTTCTGTTCCCAATACTTGTAACTGTGCTGCTAAAGCAGCAGCTAGAGAGCTGGTATAATGTTCAGTTGACTTATGTTTTGACACACTCTCATATCTGCTATAGTACACCTTTCCCTATTCCCCAAATCCTGCAACACACGCTGACAATCAGCATTAGCATTCTCAAAAGCCAATTATTTTAGTAACAACTCATGCGCTGTGTCATTATCAATTTGTCTCTCCAAAGCAGTTTGCAAGCGGTCTAAAAACAGCGCATAAGGTTCCTGTGATCCTTGCAAGATTTTTGAAAAGGACGTATTGGCATCTCTCCCAACCTCCAGTAACTTCCGAACCACTTTCATTGCTAGTTTTGCTATTACACCACATATATATCTCTCTGGGTTACGCAACTTGATTATCTGGCAAAGCGTGGGCACATTCCCCAGCTAAAGGACTGCAATCAATCCATCTCATCCGATATGCATTATCAACGGTCTCTATAGTACAGTTCTCCCAAAAATCAGATAACTACTAGTCAATATACTGTATGGTTAAGATCATTTTCAACAAAGAACGCCAGTCATGTGGAGTAAGTTCGTAAGAGGAGCTTAATGCTTCAAAAATGTATAACAAATGATAAAGTAACCCCATTTTCTTTAGCTAATGTTGGTAATTCCTTTACAACATCATACGGTAGCTGCTGAAAGCCTGGAGATTGCTGTTCACAACAGATCACTGGCCATGCCGTAACCACTTTTGAGTCTCCTGTTTTCAAAGCCTCTTCTCTACATTTATCCCACATGGTTTAATTAGTGTGCACTTTCGGTTGCAAAGTAAGATCCGGGGGGAATAAATCAGGCTCTTACTCTGGGTCCATCGGGCCAGGATCAAGGGGCTTGTCAGGCGACTCCCACAAACCATCATTTGCCAAAAGTGTTCACTGTAGGGTACATGCAGGGGCTTTGTTATCAGCCAATCCTTTATCCACTACTACATCTGTGGTCAGTGCATTTTTGCCTAATCTATCTACAGGATCCCCCTCCTTCCCTGGCAAGGGAGGAGCAGAAGGTTCACAATTAGTTGCAACCCGCGCAACTACTTCCTTCTGAGTCGCTATTAAAGCAGACATAATTTTTGCCCAAGTAGATAAATATTCACAAGCAGCTTTATCTCCAGTTGCTGCCTGTTCATATAATTCTCGTTCAACTTTCTGCCATGCCTCCAACTAAAATGTACCAGTTGTAGGAAAGTCCAGCACATGATCAGCAAGCCTTTCTTATAAAGTCATTAATCGGACTACTGGTACATTGTGATTTTGCTTTCTTAATAAAAGTTGAAGGACATCTAGGGTTTGTTTGGTTCAAGGGATAACTTCCCTCCTATGGTTCCAAATTGCTCATCTTTTCTTGCTGATGGGCGCACGCTGTGGTTTCTGTTTCCTGGCTCTGTTTCCCTGTCCTTGTTCAATTGGGCTTTGCCACCAGAACGGCTGCTGCCTTTACAGCCGCACTCAAAGTCCCTGTTCGGGTGCCATTTGTAGTGAATGTGGCACCAACTCTCTTTTAAGGTGAGACAAGAGACATTTGTTACAAACTCAGGTTTGCATTTATACTCGCTATGATGCTTGCTCAAGCATTTGCTGATTTGGTAAGTTCGTCATAACATAAGTGATATATTGTTACTGCCATAAAAGCATCGTTGTCTATACCACAAGCTACCCCCGTCATCCCCATTGATGTATCATTCCTGTACCAATCCCTCTGTCCTCGATGTATCACGTAGCATACAGTACTTGCTTCTTGTGTTATTCCACTAATGATTCTTCTCACGCTGTCAACTCTCACAGTTTCTCATAGGCCCAATGTCAGAATACTGCCACAATCACCTTTCTCCTTCCTTGAGCTCTCCTGACCTGCGGTTCCACCACCGTTGTCTTCTTTCTTGATCCCACTTGACTCACAGGTGCCCTCCAATCCTCTTTCTCGATCACTCTTCCTCACAGGTTCACCTCCTTCCTTGCTTTTCCTTTGCACGCTGCTCCACCTGAAGAGAAACACACAGAGGACTGAGCTACATCAGCCCCAGGGCACTACAGTCAGACGGGGGCTGAATCTGGGGGCTGACACCTCCCCACACCCCACAGCGTGCCCGCCTTGCCTTGGCCCCGGCCCCTCACACAGCCCTTCCCCTCAGCTCTGCCCCTCCGCTGCAGCACAGCTTCCGCACATGCCCTGCTCAGGCTGGACCCCAGTTTCATGGGTTAGAGATATCATAGCTCAGTACAAATCCCCACGGTCCTCACCTGCTGTTTGGTGCTTGCGGAGGGTCACACTCACTGTGCCCCAGGACACTGGCCCTGCCCGGCCCTGCGGGAGTGTCTGGAGCTGCCGGCTGGTTCTCCAGCTTTAGCGTCACCCGCAGAAGCCCACTCTCCTCAGCTCTGCACACCCATCCAGTTGCGCCGCCCAGGCAAAGTCAGCTTCACCCTCTGCTCTACACCTCACCTGCAAACAACCAACTTTCAACTGACAACTGTCCAAAACCCACCGACAAACTCTCCACACCTCAGCCTTTCGTTTGCAACTGCTGCCTCTAGTGCATCTCACAGACAAGCCTTCAAAATCCCCTCATCCTGCAATAACACTCCAGCACTGATCACCTGCGGGAACAACTACCACAATACCAGGCAAACACCAACCAGTTCTGGCACGGAAATATCACTTTCTCCTCAAGATTCCACCCTACACCAACTGCTGACAAACACACGCTGTCCTCACCAAAGCCAAACGCTGCAACAACCAGTGACAACTCAAATTTGCGTGGGCGGTGCAAAATTGCAGGGGTGAGCTAACGCAGAGCTGGGCTTGAAAGCTGCAGAGTGTGCACCCTGTGGTATAACGTGGCGAGCTACTGCCATTCTGCCTTCTCCCTGGGAGAAGCGCGTGAGCAGAGGCTGCTTCAAGGCACGATGGGAACGGTTTGGTTCTCCGGGTCTCTCAGGGCGAGAGCGATAAATGTGATCTGTGGCGTGGCGCAGGAACTTCCCGTACACTTGCTCCTCCATTCGGTCTCGGGTGCTGCAAGAGAGGGAGCGAGAGATTCAGGGCAAGATTGACAACCTCGGCGTCCCCGTCCCAGCCACGGGTCACCCAAACCTGCAGACATCCCGGGAGGCCCCCTAAGATTTACACTCCCCTATGCCCCACCCTTGAAGCCTGGACATCGCCGGAACCATAGAGCAAGTATTTCTTGAGGAGGCACCCAAAGGGTCCGTGTTCTCTTTCAGGCAGATGCTAGCGCAAGATTGCAAATCATCTCACAGCTACCAGGAAGGTAAAAAATAACGTCTTGAAATGGGAAAGGAACAGGTATTGTTTCTCTTCATCACCTCCCTCATTGCCACGTTATCAAGGTCTCCCGCAATGTTCCACAGGAAACTTGAAGCTTGGAATTCCTGGTATTCTGAACCTGGGCAAGAAAGGAAGAAAAGCATGAGACTGATCATAAAGAGGGTGGCTGCTCGTAACATGGAAAGAGCAGTAACAAGGTAAAAAGATATCACTTTTCCTTAGAGAGCTCTCAAAGCTGCCTGTTAAGGACAAGAAAAACAAACTTGTGACGGACCATTACTTAAAATCCAAGGCCCAGGAAGCGATCTAATGTACATTGAAACGCGGGCCACGAGACAGTGGAAGTGCCACGAGCTGAGACTGAAGGGACAGAGGATGAATTTCCAAAGAAGTTTAGGTTTCGATGTCAAAACGGAAAATTCTACGTCATTAAAATATAATGCAAAAGTCAGTGTAAAATCAAGTAAGGCAACGACTCCAAATGAACTCCCAGGCGCTTCAGTCACTCAGCAGATCAAAAATGCGGATCATTTCTCACCTGCCCACCTCCCAAACCCCAGCCTATGTCCCCTGCTTCCAGCTTACCTGAGCCCAGATTAAAGGAGGATTTCAGAGGCCATGCCAAGTTCTGCTGCTCCTCGTTCGGGTTGCCAGTCTTCCTCCTCGCTCTGGAATTGCAGGTCAACCGCCTTCCTGTTCTTCTTTGATTGACACTGAGCTGCCGCGTTACCCGCTGCCGTCTGAGCGGATCTCGGGGAGCCTCTGGAACCGCCAGAGCGCTCCCCCCACCAACATTCTCTTGCCTTGTTTTCGGGGTTCCTCTTCACCAGCTGAGGCGCCCTCCCACCCCCCGCCGCCCTCTTACCTTTTTCTAGAGGTCTCTTGAGCCACCAGCAAGCTCCCCCGCACCTTCCCTCAGCGATCTTGGCCCGCCAGAGGCCTGCCCCTCGTCAGCCTCCTCCCCTTTTCCTGGGTGCTGCTTGAACCACTGGTGGGCTCCCCTCCACCATCCTCTCGTCCTTTGTAGGGGAGTCTCGTGACTCACCAGAGCGCTCTCCGCCGTTGCCTTGCTGGGGTTATTGACACCGCTTGACTTGCCAGAGCGCTCCCCCTCGCAGTTCTCTTGTTGGATTTCTTGGGACCTTTTGAACCAGTGGAACAACGGGAATGCTCCCCCCCACTGTGACCTTGCCTTTCTTCAGTGCCATCTTGACGTGCTGGAGCACTTCCCCGCGCCGTCCTCTTGCCTTTTACTGGGGAGTCTCTTGAATATCCACAGCACTCCCCCCTGCCATCCTTTACCAGATTTTTTGACACTTCTTGACATCCCGGAGTGCTCTCACTCACCCTTGTCTTGCCTATTTTCAGGGCGCTCCTGTCCCGCTGGATGCTCCTCCCTGCTGTCCTATTGCCAGATTGAGAATTCTCGACCTGTCCCAGCGCTACCCCACCGTCCTTCTGCCTTCTACCTGGGAAGTCACTTGAAGAACTGGAGCACTCCCCCCTGCTGTCCTCTTGCCTTTCTTCACTGAGATTTTGGCCTGCCAGAGCACTCCTCCCTGTTGTCCTCTCACTGGATTTCTTGGGACCTCTTGACCCACTGGGTTTCTCCTCCTGCTGTCCTTTTGCCTTTCTTTAGTACAATCTCAGCCTGCTGGAGCGCTCCACCTCGCCGTCCTCCTGCTGGATTTCTTGGAACCTCTTGACCCCTTAGGGCGTTCCCCCTGCCACCCTCTTGTGGTTTTTGGGGGAGTCTTGTGATCAACCAGGCCGTTTCCCCCCACCATCCTCTTCCCCTTTTCCTGGGTGCTTCTTGATCCACCAGAGTGCTCTCAAAGCTGCCTGTTACCATCCTCTAACCATTCTCTTGCCTTTTTTGGTGGAGTCTTGTGACTCACCGGAGCGTTCTCCACCATTGTCTTGCTGGATTTGTTGACATCGCTTGACCTGCCGGAGAACTCCCCCTCACAGTTCTCTTCCTGGATATCTTGGGACATTTTGAACCACTGCGGGGGCTCCCACCCGCCATCCTCTTACTGCATTTATTGAGACGTCCTGATCTGCCAGAGCGTTCCCCCTCGCCGTCCTTTTGCTGGATTTCTTGGGATGCCTTAAACAACTGTGGGGCTCCCACCCACCATCCTCTAACCGCATTTATTGAGACTTCCTGATCTGCTGGATTGCTCTCCCCCTGGCCTTCCTCTTGCACTTTTTTGGGGGAGTCTTCTTCACACATCCGAGCGCTCTCCCTCACCCTTGTCTTGCCTCTAGTCAGGGCGCTCTTCTCCCGCTGGAACGCTCCTCCCCGCCATCCTATTGCCAGACTGAGAATTCTTGACCTGCCGCAGTCCTGCCCCGCCATGCTCCTGCCTTCTGCCTGGGAAGTCACTTGAAGAACTGGAGCGCTCTCCCCCGCTGTCCTCTTGCCTTTCCTCAGTGGGATTTTGGCCTGCTAAAGAGCTCCTCCCTGTCGTCCTCCTGCTGGATTTCTTGGGACTTCTTGACCCATTAGGGCGTTCCCCCTGCCACCCTCTTGTGGTTTTTGGCGGAGTCTTGTGACCAACCAGGCCGTTTCCCCCCACCATCCTCTTCCCCTTTTCCTGGGTGCTTCTTGATCCACCAGAGTGCTCCCCTGCACCATTCTTTTGCCTTTTTTGGGGGAGTCTTGTGACTCGCCGGAGAGTTCTCCACCATTGTCTTGCTGGATTTCTTGACATCGCTTGACCTGCCGGAGCGCTCCCCCTCGCAGTTCTCTTGCTGGATTTCTTGGGACGTCTTAAACAACTGAGGGGCTCACACCCACCATCCTCTAACTGCATTTATCGAGATTTCCTGATCTGCCGGAGCGCTCGCCCCTGCTGTCCTCTTGCTGGGTTTCTTGGGACCTCTTGACCCACACGAGCTCTCCTCCCCACCGTCTTCTTGCCGGACTTATTGAGACTTCTTGACCCGCCAGAGTGTTCCCCCTCATCATCCTCCTGCCTTTTTCTGGGGATTCTCTTCAACAACTGAAGAGCTCCCCCGCACTGTCCTCTTCCCTTTTTTCTGGGTGATTCGTGAATCACCGGTGAGCTTCTCCTTACCACCCTCTTGGGCTTTTTTCAGAGCAACCTTGACCCATCAGAGCACCCCCTCACCGTCCTCTTGCCAGATGTACTGAGGGTTCTTCATCTGCCACAGCGCTCCCCCACGCCGTCCTCTTGCTGGATTTCCTGGAACCTTGTGAACCACTGGGGGGCTCCCACCCACCATGCTTTTACCGCATTTATTGAGACGTCCTGATCTGCCAGAGCGCTCCCCCTCGCCGTCCTCTTGCTGGATTTCTTGGGATCTCTTGGACCACTGGGGGGGCTCCCACCAGCCATCCTCTTACCGCATTTATCGAGACTTCCTGATCTGCTGGAGCGCTCCCCCTCGCCGTCCTCTTGCTGGATTTCTTGGGTCCTCTTGACCCATTAGGGCGTTCCCCCTGCCACCCTCTTGTGTTTTCTGGGGGAGTCTTGTGACCAACCAGAGTGCTCCCCCCCACCATCTTCTTCCCCTTTTCCTGGGTGCTTCTTGATCCACCAGAGTGCTCCCCTGCACCATTCTCTTGCCTTTTTTTGGGGGAATCTTGTGACTCACCGGAGCGTTTCCCACCATTGTCTTGCTGGATTTCTTCACACCGCTTGACCTGTTGGAGCGCTCTCCCTCACAGTTCTCTTGCTGGATATCTTGGGACCTCTTGAACCACTGGGGAGCTCCCACCTGCCACCTTCTTACCGCTTTTATTGAGACTTCCTGATCTGCTGGATTGCTCTCCCCACCGGCCTTCCTCTTGCACTTTTTGGGGGAGTCTTCTTGACACGTCCGAGTGCTCTCCCTCACCCTCGTCTTGCCTCTAGTCAGGGCGCTCTTCTCCCGCTGGAACGCTCCTCCCCACCATCCTATTGCCAGACTGAGAATTCTTGACCTGCCGCAGTCCTGCCCCGCCATGCTCCTGCCTTCTGCCTGGGAAGTCACTTGAAGAACTGGAGCGCTCTCCCCCGCTGTCCTCTTGCCTTTCCTCAGTGGGATTTTGGCCTGCTAAAGAGCTCCTCCCTGTCGTCCTCTTGCTGGATTTCTCGGTACCTCTTGACCCACTGGGTCTCTCCTCCTGCCGTCCTTTTGCCTTTCCTTAGTACATTCTTGGTCTGCTGGAGTGCTCCCCCCCACCATCCTCTTGCTGGATTTCTCGGGACCCCTTGTCCCATATAGGACATTCCCCCCCACCACCATCCTGGTGTGTTTTTTAGGAGAGTCTTGTGATCGACCAGAGCGCTCCCCCCTTGACATCCTCTTCCCCTTTTTCTGGGTGACTTTTGAACCACTGGTGAACTCTCCCCCATCATCCTCTTGCCACATATATTGAGACTTGTTGATCCGCCAGAGCGCTTCCCCCACTGTCCTCTTGCCAGATTTACTGATACCTCTTGTCCTGTCAGAGCGCTCCCTCTCGCAGTCCTCTTTGTTCAGTTTGTAGGGTAGGAGGGGGGATCTCTGATTACAGAAAGGTCCCTTTGTTCTAGGAGACATTCCCTTGCTCCATGCTTCAGGTTGCCCATCTTCCCTCTCATTTTCAATATGCACGTCCATCACCTTCCTCCTCTTCTTTCTTGATCCCTCGACTCCCGGATGAACTCAAATCCTCTTTCTTGATCACTCTTTCTCGTAAGTTCACAACCTTACTTTCCTTTCTTGCTTTCGCCTTTGTGAGCTGCTCCACCCAAACCGAAATGCCCTGAAGACAGAAATACACCCACCCCAAGCCCGTACAGTCACATAGGGGGTGAGTCCGCTCGCTGACGCATCCCCACATCCCACAGCAAGCCCACCTTGCCTTGGCCCCGGCCCCCCGCACAGGCCTTCCCACCAACCCAGCCCCTCCGTAGCAGCACAGTTTCCCAGCATGCACCCCACAAAGACTTTCTTTGCCAGTCACCCCTGGCACTTACAGCAACACACCACATCAGCATCAAGAGCCCTGGGAGTGGAGAGCTGGCCAGGCCCTCACCCCGGCAGGATCCTCTTCCCCCTCCTTTAGCTGATGGCAGACAGACAAGACACCTCCCAAGAGGTGTCCAGCCCTCTCTCTCAACCACTCATGAGTACAAAAGCCCAGCCTCTACTCACCCACCCCGCCTCCCAAAACCCCACCAGCAGCCCCTGCTCCCAGCTGAACAGCAGCCAGTGCTGAAGATCTGGCTCGTGTTGTCGGACACAACCTTCCCATGGATGTCTGGGCCCCTGAGCAGTTTCCAGGGGTGGGAGGGCGCAGTCCTGATTACAGGGAGGTCCCTGTCCCAAGGGGGACATTTTCTTCCTCCTCACTCCTGACTCGCAGCTCCATCACCTTCCTCCTCTTCTTTCTTGATCCCTCCTGACTCGCAGCTCTACCACCGTCATCTTCTTTCTTGATCCCTGTTGACTTGCAGATGCACTCCAATCCTCTTTCTTGATCGCTCTTCCTCGTAGGTTCACCACCTTCCTCTTCCTTCTTGCTTTCGCCTTTGCGAGCTGCTCCACCCGAACAGAGATGCACAGAAAACAAAAATATACCCACCCCAGGCCCGTACAGTCACACGAGGGGGCGAGTCCGGTCGCTGACGCATCCCCACACCCCACCACAAGGCCACCTTGCCTTGGCCCCGGCCCCCCGCACAGGCCTTCCCACCAACCCAGCCCCTCCGTAGCAGCACAGTTTCCCAGCATGCACCCCACAAAGACTTTCTTTGCCAGTCACCCCTGGCACTTACAGCAACACACCACACCAGCATCAAGAGCCCTGGGAGTGGAGAGCTGGCCAGGCCCTCACCCCGGCAGGATCCTCTTCCCCCTCCTTTACCTGCTGGCAGACAGACACCTCCCAAGGGATGACCACCCTGCTCCCTTAACTGCTCCCAAGTCCAAGAGCCCAGCCCCTGCTCACCACCCCCACCTCCCAAAACACAGCCAACAGCCCCTGCTCCCATTTTACCACTTTACCCCCGAGCACGGTTTCTAGGGGTGGGAGGGGGACGCACTAATCACAGATCGTTCCCTGTGCTTAAGGATACATTCTCCTTCTCGCTGGCTCAGGCTGCCCATCTTCCTCCTCACTCTTGACTCGTAGCTCCATCACCTTTCTCCTCTTTTGTCCCCTCCTGACTCACAGGTCCACCACTGTCATCTTCTTTCTTGACTCTGCTTGACTCACAGGTGCGCTCCAATCCTCTTCCGTGATCGCTCTTCTGTGTCAGTACACGGAAGACCGGGCACATGAGAAACTGCAAGAGTCAACAGCATGAGAACAAGCATTAGTGGAAAAATACAAGAACAAAGGACTGTATGCTATGTGATACATCAAGGACAGAGGAGTTGATACAGGATTGATGCATCAAGGACAGAGGGACAGCTTGTGATAGACAAAAAAGGTGTTTATGGCAGTGACTTTGGTGGGAACACAAAACACATCACTTATGTAATGACTAACTTAGCTAATCAACAAATGCTTGAGCAAGCATCATAGCGAGTATAAACGCAAGCCTGAATTTGTAATAAACATCTCTCATTGCACCTTAAAAGAGAGTCCGTACCGCATTCGCTACAAATGGCGCCCTGGAACAGGGACTTTCAGCGTGCCTATAAAGGCAGTAGCCGCTCTGGTAGCGAAGCCCAATCGAACCAGGAAACAGGACCGGGAACCAGGACAGTGCGCGCCCACCACCAACGAAAGGTGAGCGATTGGGAACCATGGGAGGGAAGTTATCCCTTAAGCAAAGACAAACCCTGGATGTCCTTCAACATGCGCTACAAACGCAAAATCAGGATGTATCAGGGGTCTGATTGGTGAGTTTATTAGAATGGATGGCTAATCATGTGCTAGACTTTCCTACAACTGGTACATTTCAGTTGGAGACATGGCACAAAGATGAATGAGAATTATATGAACAGGTAACGACTGGAGATAAAGCTGCTTGCAAATATTCATCTACTTGGGGAAAAATTATGACTACTAAGATACAGGATACAGGACTGATACATCAGGGACAGAGGGACAGCTTACTATAGAAAAAAATGCGTATATGGCAGTTACATCGCTCATGTAATGTCTAACTTAGCTAAAGAGCAAATGCTTGAGCAAGCATCATAGCGAGTATAAATGCAAACCTGAGTTTGTAATAAATGTCTCTCATGGCACCTTACCGTGAGTCCACGCCAGATTCGCTACACTCTTCCTCATAGGTTCACCACCTTCCTCTCCTTCCTTGCTTTTCCTTTGCACGCTGCTCCACCTGAAGAGAAACACACAGAGGACTGAGCTACACCAGCCCAAGGGCACTACAATCAGACAGGGGCTGAGTCCGGGGGCTGACACCTCCCCACACCCCACAACGAGCCCACCTTGCCTTGGCCCCGGCCCCTCGCACATGCCTTAGAGATATCATAGCTCAGTACAAATCCCCACAGTCCTCACCTGCTGTTTGGTGCTTGCGGAGGGTCACACTCCCTGTGCCCCAGGGCACTGGCCCTACACGGCCAAGCTCGGCAGCGGGACTGTCTGGAGCTGCCGCTGGCTGGTTCTCCAGCTTTAGGGTCACCCGCAGAAGCCCGCTCTCCTCAGCTCTGCACACCCATCCAGTTGCGCCGCCCAGGCAAAGTCAGCTTCACCCTCTGCTCTACACCTCACCTGCAAACAACCAACTCTTCAACTGACAACTGTCCAAAACCCACCGACAAACTCTCCACACCTCAGCCTTTCGTTTGCAACTGCTGCCTCTAGTGCATCTCACAGACAAGCCTTCAAAATCCCCTCATCCTGCAATAACACTCCAGCACTGATCACCTGTGGGAACAACTACCACAATACCATGCAAACACCAACCAGTTCTGGCACGGAAATATCACTTTCTCCTCAAGATTCCACCCTACACCAACTGCTGACAAACACACGCTGTCCTCACCAAAGCCAAACGCTGCAACAACCAGCGACAACTCAAATTTGCGTGGGCGGTGCAAAATTGCAGGGGTGAGCTAACGCAGAGCTGGGCTTGAAAGCTGCAGAGTGTGCACCCTGTGGTATAACGTGGCGAGCTACTGCCATTCTGCCTTCTCCCTGGGAGAAGCGCGTGAGCAGAGGCTGCTTCAAGGCACGATGGGAACGGTTTGGTTCTCCGGGTCTCTCAGGGCGAGAGCGATAAATGTGATCTGTGGCGTGGCGCAGGAACTTCCCGTACACTTGCTCCTCCATTCGGTCTCGGGTGCTGCAAGAGAGGGAGCGAGAGATTCAGGGCAAGATTGACAACCTCGGCGTCCCCGTCCCAGCCACGGGTCACCCAAACCTGCAGACATCCCGGGAGGCCCCCTAAGATTTACACTCCCCTATGCCCCACCCTTGAAGCCTGGACATCGCCAGAACCATAGAGCAAGTATTTCTTGAGGAGGCACCCAAAGGGTCCGTGTTCTCTTTCAGGCAGATGCTAGCGCAAGATTGCAAATCATCTCACAGCTACCAGGAAGGTAAAAAATAACGTCTTGAAATGGGAAAGGAACAGGTATTGTTTCTCTTCATCACCTCCCTCATTGCCACGTTATCAAGGTCTCCCGCAATGTTCCACAGGAAACTTGAAGCTTGGAATTCCTGGTATTCTGAACCTGGGCAAGAAAGGAAGAAAAGCATGAGACTGATCATAAAGAGGGTGGCTGCTCGTAACATGGAAAGAGCAGTAACAAGGTAAAAAGATATCACTTTTCCTTAGAGAGCTCTCAAAGCTGCCTGTTAAGGACAAGAAAAACAAACTTGTGATGGACCATTACTTAAAATCCAAGGCCCAGGAAGCGATCTAATGTACATTGAAACGCGGGCCACGAGACAGTGGAAGTGCCACGAGCTGAGACTGAAGGGACAGAGGATGAATTTCCAAAGAAGTTTAGGTTTCGATGTCAAAACGGAAAATTCTACGTCATTAAAATATAATGCAAAAGTCAGTGTAAAATCAAGTAAGGCAACGACTCCAAATGAACTCCCAGGCGCTTCAGTCACTCAGCAGATCAAAAATGCGGATCATTTCTCACCTGCCCACCTCCCAAACCCCAGCCTATGTCCCCTGCTTCCAGCTTACCTGAGCCCAGATTAAAGGAGGATTTCAGAGGCCATGCCAAGTTCTGCTGCTCCTCGTTCGGGTTGCCAGTCTTCCTCCTCGCTCTGGAATTGCAGGTCAACCGCCTTCCTGTTCTTCTTTGATTGACGCTGAGCTGCCGCGTTACCCGCTGCCGTCTGAGCGGATCTCGGGGAGCCTCTGGAACCGCCAGAGCGCTCCCCCCACCAACATTCTCTTGCCTTGTTTTCGGGGTTCCTCTTCACCAGCTGAGGCGCCCTCCCACCCCCCGCCGCCCTCTTACCTTTTTCTAGAGGTCTCTTGAGCCACCAGCAAGCTCCCCCGCACCTTCCCTCAGCGATCTTGGCCCGCCAGAGGCCTGCCCCTCGTCAGCCTCCTCCCCTTTTCCTGGGTGCTGCTTGAACCACTGGTGGGCTCCCCTCCACCATCCTCTCGTCCTTTGTAGGGGAGTCTCGTGACTCACCAGAGCGCTCTCCGCCGTTGCCTTGCTGGGGTTATTGACACCGCTTGACTTGCCAGAGCGCTCCCCCTCGCAGTTCTCTTGTTGGATTTCTTGGGACCTTTTGAACCATTGGAACAACGGGAATGCTCCCCCCCACTGTGACCTTGCCTTTCTTCAGTGCGATCTTGACGTGCTGGAGCACTTCCCCGCGCCGTCCTCTTGCCTTTTACTGGGGAGTCTCTTGAATATCCACAGCACTCCCCCCTGCCATCCTTTACCAGATTTTTTGACACTTCTTGACATCTCAGAGTGCTCTCACTCACCCTTGTCTTGCCTATTTTCAGGGCGCTCCTGTCCCGCTGGATGCTCCTCCCTGCTGTCCTATTGCCAGATTGAGAATTCTCGACCTGTCCCAGCGCTACCCCACCGTCCTTCTGCCTTCTACCTGGGAAGTCACTTGAAGAACTGGAGCACTCCCCCCTGCTGTCCTCTTGCCTTTCTTCACTGAGATTTTGGCCTGCCAGAGCACTCCTCCCTGTTGTCCTCTCACTGGATTTCTTGGGACCTCTTGACCCACTGGGTTTCTCCTCCTGCTGTCCTTTTGCCTTTCTTTAGTACAATCTCAGCCTGCTGGAGTGCTCCACCTCGCCGTCCTCCTGCTGGATTTCTTGGAACCTCTTGACCCCTTAGGGCGTTCCCCCTGCCACCCTCTTGTGGTTTTTGGGGGATTCTTGTAATCAACCAGGCCGTTTCCCCCCACCATCCTCTTCCCCTTTTCCTGGGTGCTTCTTGATCCACCAGAGTGCTCTCAAAGCTGCCTGTTACCATCCTCTAACCATTCTCTTGCCTTTTTTGGTGGAGTCTTGTGACTCACCGGAGCGTTCTCCACCATTGTCTTGCTGGATTTGTTGACATCGCTTGACCTGCCGGAGCGCTCCCCCTCACAGTTCTCTTCCTGGATATCTTGGGACATTTTGAACCACTGCGGGGGCTCCCACCCGCCATCCTCTTACCGCATTTATTGAGACGTCCTGATCTGCCAGAGCGTTCCCCCTCGCCGTCCTTTTGCTGGATTTCTTGGGATGCCTTAAACAACTGTGGGGCTCCCACCCACCATCCTCTAACCGCATTTATCGAGATTTCCTGATCTGCTGGAGCGCTCCCCCTTGCCGTCCTCTTGCTGGATTTCTTGGGATCTCTTGGACCACTGGGGGGGCTCCCACCCGCCATCCTCTTACCGCATTTATTGAGACTTCCTGATCTGCTGGATTGCTCTCCCCCTGGCCTTCCTCTTGCACTTTTTTGGGGGAGTCTTCTTCACACATCCGAGCGCTCTCCCTCACCCTTGTCTTGCCTCTAGTCAGGGCGCTCTTCTCCCGCTGGAACGCTCCTCCCCGCCATCCTATTGCCAGACTGAGAATTCTTGACCTGCCGCAGTCCTGCCCCACCATGCTCCTGCCTTCTGCCTGGGAAGTCACTTGAAGAACTGGAGCGCTCTCCCCCGCTGTCCTCTTGCCTTTCCTCAGTGGGATTTTGGCCTGCTAAAGAGCTCCTCCCTGTCGTCCTCTTGCTGGATTTCTTGGGTCCTCTTGACCCATTAGGGCGTTCCCCCTGCCACCCTCTTGTGTTTTCTGGGGGAGTCTTGTGACCAACCAGAGTGCTCCCCCCCACCATCTTCTTCCCCTTTTCCTGGGTGCTTCTTGATCCACCAGAGTGCTCCCCTGCACCATTCTCTTGCCTTTTTTTGGGGGAATCTTGTGACTCACCGGAGCGTTTCCCACCATTGTCTTGCTGGATTTCTTCACACCGCTTGACCTGTTGGAGCGCTCTCCCTCACAGTTCTCTTGCTGGATATCTTGGGACCTCTTGAACCACTGGGGAGCTCCCACCTGCCACCTTCTTACCGCATTTATTGAGACTTCCTGATCTGCTGGATTGCTCTCCCCACCGGCCTTCCTCTTGCACTTTTTGGGGGAGTCTTCTTGACACGTCCGAGTGCTCTCCCTCACCCTCGTCTTGCCTCTAGTCAGGGCGCTCTTCTCCCGCTGGAACGCTACTCCCCGCCATCCTATTGCCAGACTGAGAATTCTTGACCTGCCACAGTCCTGCCCCGCCATGCTCCTGCCTTCTGCCTGGGAAGTCACTTGAAGAACTGGAGCGCTCTCCCCCGCTGTCCTCTTGCCTTTCCTCAGTGGGATTTTGGCCTGCTAAAGAGCTCCTCCCTGTCGTCCTCTTGCTGGATTTCTCGGTACCTCTTGACCCACTGGGTCTCTCCTCCTGCCGTCCTTTTGCCTTTCCTTAGTACATTCTTGGTCTGCTGGAGTGCTCCCCCCCACCATCCTCTTGCTGGATTTCTCGGGACCCCTTGTCCCATATAGGACATTCCCCCCCACCACCATCCTGGTGTGTTTTTTAGGAGAGTCTTGTGATCGACCAGAGCGCTCCCCCCTTGACATCCTCTTCCCCTTTTTCTGGGTGACTTTTGAACCACTGGTGAACTCTCCCCCATCATCCTCTTGCCACATATATTGAGACTTGTTGATCCGCCAGAGCGCTTCCCCCACTGTCCTCTTGCCAGATTTACTGATACCTCTTGTCCTGTCAGAGCGCTCCCTCTCGCAGTCCTCTTTGTTCAGTTTGTAGGGTAGGAGGGGGGATCTCTGATTACAGAAAGGTCCCTTTGTTCTAGGAGACATTCCCTTGCTCCATGCTTCAGGTTGCCCATCTTCCCTCTCATTTTCAATATGCACGTCCATCACCTTCCTCCTCTTCTTTCTTGATCCCTCGACTCCCGGATGAACTCAAATCCTCTTTCTTGATCACTCTTTCTCGTAAGTTCACAACCTTACTTTCCTTTCTTGCTTTCGCCTTTGTGAGCTGCTCCACCCAAACCGAAATGCCCTGAAGACAGAAATACACCCACCCCAAGCCCGTACAGTCACATAGGGGGTGAGTCCGCTCGCTGACGCATCCCCACATCCCACAGCAAGCCCACCTTGCCTTGGCCCCGGCCCCCCGCACAGGCCTTCCCACCAACCCAGCCCCTCCGTAGCAGCACAGTTTCCCAGCATGCACCCCACAAAGACTTTCTTTGCCAGTCACCCCTGGCACTTACAGCAACACACCACATCAGCATCAAGAGCCCTGGGAGTGGAGAGCTGGCCAGGCCCTCACCCCGGCAGGATCCTCTTCCCCCTCCTTTAGCTGATGGCAGACAGACAAGACACCTCCCAAGAGGTGTCCAGCCCTCTCTCTCAACCACTCATGAGTACAAAAGCCCAGCCTCTACTCACCCACCCCGCCTCCCAAAACCCCACCAGCAGCCCCTGCTCCCAGCTGAACAGCAGCCAGTGCTGAAGATCTGGCTCGTGTTGTCGGACACAACCTTCCCATGGATGTCTGGGCCCCTGAGCAGTTTCCAGGGGTGGGAGGGCGCAGTCCTGATTACAGGGAGGTCCCTGTCCCAAGGGGGACATTTTCTTCCTCCTCACTCCTGACTCGCAGCTCCATCACCTTCCTCCTCTTCTTTCTTGATCCCTCCTGACTCGCAGCTCTACCACCGTCATCTTCTTTCTTGATCCCTGTTGACTTGCAGATGCACTCCAATCCTCTTTCTTGATCGCTCTTCCTCGTAGGTTCACCACCTTCCTCTTCTTTCTTGCTTTCGCCTTTGCGAGCTGCTCCACCCGAACAGAGATGCACAGAAAACAAAAATATACCCACCCCAGGCCCGTACAGTCACACGAGGGGGCGAGTCCGGTCGCTGACACATCCCCACACCCCACCACAAGGCCACCTTGCCTTGGCCCCGGCCCCCCGCACAGGCCTTCCCACCAACCCAGCCCCTCCGTAGCAGCACAGTTTCCCAGCATGCACCCCACAAAGACTTTCTTTGCCAGTCACCCCTGGCACTTACAGCAACACACCACACCAGCATCAAGAGCCCTGGGAGTGGAGAGCTGGCCAGGCCCTCACCCCGGCAGGATCCTCTTCCCCCTCCTTTACCTGCTGGCAGACAGACACCTCCCAAGGGATGACCACCCTGCTCCCTTAACTGCTCCCAAGTCCAAGAGCCCAGCCCCTGCTCACCACCCCCACCTCCCAAAACACAGCCAACAGCCCCTGCTCCCATTTTACCACTTTACCCCCGAGCACGGTTTCTAGGGGTGGGAGGGGGACGCACTAATCACAGATCGTTCCCTGTGCTTAAGGATACATTCTCCTTCTCGCTGGCTCAGGCTGCCCATCTTCCTCCTCACTCTTGACTCGTAGCTCCATCACCTTTCTCCTCTTTTGTCCCCTCCTGACTCACAGGTCCACCACTGTCATCTTCTTTCTTGACTCTGCTTGACTCACAGGTGCGCTCCAATCCTCTTCCGTGATCGCTCTTCTGTGTCAGTACACGGAAGACCGGGCACATGAGAAACTGCAAGAGTCAACAGCATGAGAACAAGCATTAGTGGAAAAATACAAGAACAAAGGACTGTATGCTATGTGATACATCAAGGACAGAGGAGTTGATACAGGATTGATGCATCAAGGACAGAGGGACAGCTTGTGATAGACAAAAAAGGTGTTTATGGCAGTGACTTTGGTGGGAACACAAAACACATCACTTATGTAATGACTAACTTAGCTAATCAACAAATGCTTGAGCAAGCATCATAGCGAGTATAAACGCAAGCCTGAATTTGTAATAAACATCTCTCATTGCACCTTAAAAGAGAGTCCGTACCGCATTCGCTACAAATGGCGCCCTGGAACAGGGACTTTCAGCGTGCCTATAAAGGCAGTAGCCGCTCTGGTAGCGAAGCCCAATCGAACCAGGAAACAGGACCGGGAACCAGGACAGTGCGCGCCCACCACCAACGAAAGGTGAGCGATTGGGAACCATGGGAGGGAAGTTATCCCTTAAGCAAAGACAAACCCTGGATGTCCTTCAACATGCGCTACAAACGCAAAATCAGGATGTATCAGGGGTCTGATTGGTGAGTTTATTAGAATGGATGGCTAATCATGTGCTAGACTTTCCTACAACTGGTACATTTCAGTTGGAGACATGGCACAAAGATGAATGAGAATTATATGAACAGGTAACAACTGGAGATAAAGCTGCTTGCAAATATTCATCTACTTGGGGAAAAATTATGACTACTAAGATACAGGATACAGGACTGATACATCAGGGACAGAGGGACAGCTTACTATAGAAAAAAATGCGTATATGGCAGTTACATCGCTCATGTAATGTCTAACTTAGCTAAAGAGCAAATGCTTGAGCAAGCATCATAGCGAGTATAAATGCAAACCTGAGTTTGTAATAAATGTCTCTCATGGCACCTTACCGTGAGTCCACGCCAGATTCGCTACACTCTTCCTCATAGGTTCACCACCTTCCTCTCCTTCCTTGCTTTTCCTTTGCACGCTGCTCCACCTGAAGAGAAACACACAGAGGACTGAGCTACACCAGCCCAAGGGCACTACAATCAGACAGGGGCTGAGTCCGGGGGCTGACACCTCCCCACACCCCACAACGAGCCCACCTTGCCTTGGCCCCGGCCCCTCGCACATGCCTTAGAGATATCATAGCTCAGTACAAATCCCCACAGTCCTCACCTGCTGTTTGGTGCTTGCGGAGGGTCACACTCCCTGTGCCCCAGGGCACTGGCCCTACACGGCCAAGCTCGGCAGCGGGACTGTCTGGAGCTGCCGCTGGCTGGTTCTCCAGCTTTAGGGTCACCCGCAGAAGCCCGCTCTCCTCAGCTCTGCACACCCATCCAGTTGCGCCGCCCAGGCAAAGTCAGCTTCACCCTCTGCTCTACACCTCACCTGCAAACAACCAACTCTTCAACTGACAACTGTCCAAAACCCACCGACAAACTCTCCACACCTCAGCCTTTCGTTTGCAACTGCTGCCTCTAGTGCATCTCACAGACAAGCCTTCAAAATCCCCTCATCCTGCAATAACACTCCAGCACTGATCACCTGTGGGAACAACTACCACAATACCATGCAAACACCAACCAGTTCTGGCACGGAAATATCACTTTCTCCTCAAGATTCCACCCTACACCAACTGCTGACAAACACACGCTGTCCTCACCAAAGCCAAACGCTGCAACAACCAGCGACAACTCAAATTTGCGTGGGCGGTGCAAAATTGCAGGGGTGAGCTAACGCAGAGCTGGGCTTGAAAGCTGCAGAGTGTGCACCCTGTGGTATAACGTGGCGAGCTACTGCCATTCTGCCTTCTCCCTGGGAGAAGCGCGTGAGCAGAGGCTGCTTCAAGGCACGATGGGAACGGTTTGGTTCTCCGGGTCTCTCAGGGCGAGAGCGATAAATGTGATCTGTGGCGTGGCGCAGGAACTTCCCGTACACTTGCTCCTCCATTCGGTCTCGGGTGCTGCAAGAGAGGGAGCGAGAGATTCAGGGCAAGATTGACAACCTCGGCGTCCCCGTCCCAGCCACGGGTCACCCAAACCTGCAGACATCCCGGGAGGCCCCCTAAGATTTACACTCCCCTATGCCCCACCCTTGAAGCCTGGACATCGCCAGAACCATAGAGCAAGTATTTCTTGAGGAGGCACCCAAAGGGTCCGTGTTCTCTTTCAGGCAGATGCTAGCGCAAGATTGCAAATCATCTCACAGCTACCAGGAAGGTAAAAAATAACGTCTTGAAATGGGAAAGGAACAGGTATTGTTTCTCTTCATCACCTCCCTCATTGCCACGTTATCAAGGTCTCCCGCAATGTTCCACAGGAAACTTGAAGCTTGGAATTCCTGGTATTCTGAACCTGGGCAAGAAAGGAAGAAAAGCATGAGACTGATCATAAAGAGGGTGGCTGCTCGTAACATGGAAAGAGCAGTAACAAGGTAAAAAGATATCACTTTTCCTTAGAGAGCTCTCAAAGCTGCCTGTTAAGGACAAGAAAAACAAACTTGTGACGGACCATTACTTAAAATCCAAGGCCCAGGAAGCGATCTAATGTACATTGAAACGCGGGCCACGAGACAGTGGAAGTGCCACGAGCTGAGACTGAAGGGACAGAGGATGAATTTCCAAAGAAGTTTAGGTTTCGATGTCAAAACGGAAAATTCTACGTCATTAAAATATAATGCAAAAGTCAGTGTAAAATCAAGTAAGGCAACGACTCCAAATGAACTCCCAGGCGCTTCAGTCACTCAGCAGATCAAAAATGCGGATCATTTCTCACCTGCCCACCTCCCAAACCCCAGCCTATGTCCCCTGCTTCCAGCTTACCTGAGCCCAGATTAAAGGAGGATTTCAGAGGCCATGCCAAGTTCTGCTGCTCCTCGTTCGGGTTGCCAGTCTTCCTCCTCGCTCTGGAATTGCAGGTCAACCGCCTTCCTGTTCTTCTTTGATTGACGCTGAGCTGCCGCGTTACCCGCTGCCGTCTGAGCGGATCTCGGGGAGCCTCTGGAACCGCCAGAGCGCTCCCCCCACCAACATTCTCTTGCCTTGTTTTCGGGGTTCCTCTTCACCAGCTGAGGCGCCCTCCCACCCCCCGCCGCCCTCTTACCTTTTTCTAGAGGTCTCTTGAGCCACCAGCAAGCTCCCCCGCACCTTCCCTCAGCGATCTTGGCCCGCCAGAGGCCTGCCCCTCGTCAGCCTCCTCCCCTTTTCCTGGGTGCTGCTTGAACCACTGGTGGGCTCCCCTCCACCATCCTCTCGTCCTTTGTAGGGGAGTCTCGTGACTCACCAGAGCGCTCTCCGCCGTTGCCTTGCTGGGGTTATTGACACCGCTTGACTTGCCAGAGCGCTCCCCCTCGCAGTTCTCTTGTTGGATTTCTTGGGACCTTTTGAACCATTGGAACAACGGGAATGCTCCCCCCCACTGTGACCTTGCCTTTCTTCAGTGCGATCTTGACGTGCTGGAGCACTTCCCCGCGCCGTCCTCTTGCCTTTTACTGGGGAGTCTCTTGAATATCCACAGCACTCCCCCCTGCCATCCTTTACCAGATTTTTTGACACTTCTTGACATCTCAGAGTGCTCTCACTCACCCTTGTCTTGCCTATTTTCAGGGCGCTCCTGTCCCGCTGGATGCTCCTCCCTGCTGTCCTATTGCCAGATTGAGAATTCTCGACCTGTCCCAGCGCTACCCCACCGTCCTTCTGCCTTCTACCTGGGAAGTCACTTGAAGAACTGGAGCACTCCCCCCTGCTGTCCTCTTGCCTTTCTTCACTGAGATTTTGGCCTGCCAGAGCACTCCTCCCTGTTGTCCTCTCACTGGATTTCTTGGGACCTCTTGACCCACTGGGTTTCTCCTCCTGCTGTCCTTTTGCCTTTCTTTAGTACAATCTCAGCCTGCTGGAGCGCTCCACCTCGCCGTCCTCCTGCTGGATTTCTTGGAACCTCTTGACCCCTTAGGGCGTTCCCCCTGCCACCCTCTTGTGGTTTTTGGGGGATTCTTGTAATCAACCAGGCCGTTTCCCCCCACCATCCTCTTCCCCTTTTCCTGGGTGCTTCTTGATCCACCAGAGTGCTCTCAAAGCTGCCTGTTACCATCCTCTAACCATTCTCTTGCCTTTTTTGGTGGAGTCTTGTGACTCACCGGAGCGTTCTCCACCATTGTCTTGCTGGATTTGTTGACATCGCTTGACCTGCCGGAGCGCTCCCCCTCACAGTTCTCTTCCTGGATATCTTGGGACATTTTGAACCACTGCGGGGGCTCCCACCCGCCATCCTCTTACCGCATTTATTGAGACGTCCTGATCTGCCAGAGCGTTCCCCCTCGCCGTCCTTTTGCTGGATTTCTTGGGATGCCTTAAACAACTGTGGGGCTCCCACCCACCATCCTCTAACCGCATTTATCGAGATTTCCTGATCTGCTGGAGCGCTCCCCCTTGCCGTCCTCTTGCTGGATTTCTTGGGATCTCTTGGACCACTGGGGGGGCTCCCACCCGCCATCCTCTTACCGCATTTATTGAGACTTCCTGATCTGCTGGATTGCTCTCCCCCTGGCCTTCCTCTTGCACTTTTTTGGGGGAGTCTTCTTCACACATCCGAGCGCTCTCCCTCACCCTTGTCTTGCCTCTAGTCAGGGCGCTCTTCTCCCGCTGGAACGCTCCTCCCCGCCATCCTATTGCCAGACTGAGAATTCTTGACCTGCCGCAGTCCTGCCCCACCATGCTCCTGCCTTCTGCCTGGGAAGTCACTTGAAGAACTGGAGCGCTCTCCCCCGCTGTCCTCTTGCCTTTCCTCAGTGGGATTTTGGCCTGCTAAAGAGCTCCTCCCTGTCGTCCTCTTGCTGGATTTCTTGGGTCCTCTTGACCCATTAGGGCGTTCCCCCTGCCACCCTCTTGTGTTTTCTGGGGGAGTCTTGTGACCAACCAGAGTGCTCCCCCCCACCATCTTCTTCCCCTTTTCCTGGGTGCTTCTTGATCCACCAGAGTGCTCCCCTGCACCATTCTCTTGCCTTTTTTTGGGGGAATCTTGTGACTCACCGGAGCGTTTCCCACCATTGTCTTGCTGGATTTCTTCACACCGCTTGACCTGTTGGAGCGCTCTCCCTCACAGTTCTCTTGCTGGATATCTTGGGACCTCTTGAACCACTGGGGAGCTCCCACCTGCCACCTTCTTACCGCATTTATTGAGACTTCCTGATCTGCTGGATTGCTCTCCCCACCGGCCTTCCTCTTGCACTTTTTGGGGGAGTCTTCTTGACACGTCCGAGTGCTCTCCCTCACCCTCGTCTTGCCTCTAGTCAGGGCGCTCTTCTCCCGCTGGAACGCTACTCCCCGCCATCCTATTGCCAGACTGAGAATTCTTGACCTGCCACAGTCCTGCCCCGCCATGCTCCTGCCTTCTGCCTGGGAAGTCACTTGAAGAACTGGAGCGCTCTCCCCCGCTGTCCTCTTGCCTTTCCTCAGTGGGATTTTGGCCTGCTAAAGAGCTCCTCCCTGTCGTCCTCTTGCTGGATTTCTCGGTACCTCTTGACCCACTGGGTCTCTCCTCCTGCCGTCCTTTTGCCTTTCCTTAGTACATTCTTGGTCTGCTGGAGTGCTCCCCCCCACCATCCTCTTGCTGGATTTCTCGGGACCCCTTGTCCCATATAGGACATTCCCCCCCACCACCATCCTGGTGTGTTTTTTAGGAGAGTCTTGTGATCGACCAGAGCGCTCCCCCCTTGACATCCTCTTCCCCTTTTTCTGGGTGACTTTTGAACCACTGGTGAACTCTCCCCCATCATCCTCTTGCCACATATATTGAGACTTGTTGATCCGCCAGAGCGCTTCCCCCACTGTCCTCTTGCCAGATTTACTGATACCTCTTGTCCTGTCAGAGCGCTCCCTCTCGCAGTCCTCTTTGTTCAGTTTGTAGGGTAGGAGGGGGGATCTCTGATTACAGAAAGGTCCCTTTGTTCTAGGAGACATTCCCTTGCTCCATGCTTCAGGTTGCCCATCTTCCCTCTCATTTTCAATATGCACGTCCATCACCTTCCTCCTCTTCTTTCTTGATCCCTCGACTCCCGCATGAACTCAAATCCTCTTTCTTGATCACTCTTTCTCGTAAGTTCACAACCTTACTTTCCTTTCTTGCTTTCGCCTTTGTGAGCTGCTCCACCCAAACCGAAATGCCCTGAAGACAGAAATACACCCACCCCAAGCCCGTACAGTCACATAGGGGGTGAGTCCGCTCGCTGACGCATCCCCACATCCCACAGCAAGCCCACCTTGCCTTGGCCCCGGCCCCCCGCACAGGCCTTCCCACCAACCCAGCCCCTCCGTAGCAGCACAGTTTCCCAGCATGCACCCCACAAAGACTTTCTTTGCCAGTCACCCCTGGCACTTACAGCAACACACCACATCAGCATCAAGAGCCCTGGGAGTGGAGAGCTGGCCAGGCCCTCACCCCGGCAGGATCCTCTTCCCCCTCCTTTAGCTGATGGCAGACAGACAAGACACCTCCCAAGAGGTGTCCAGCCCTCTCTCTCAACCACTCACGAGTACAAAAGCCCAGCCTCTACTCACCCACCCCGCCTCCCAAAACCCCACCAGCAGCCCCTGCTCCCAGCTGAACAGCAGCCAGTGCTGAAGATCTGGCTCGTGTTGTCGGACACAACCTTCCCATGGATGTCTGGGCCCCTGAGCAGTTTCCAGGGGTGGGAGGGCGCAGTCCTGATTACAGGGAGGTCCCTGTCCCAAGGGGGACATTTTCTTCCTCCTCACTCCTGACTCGCAGCTCCATCACCTTCCTCCTCTTCTTTCTTGATCCCTCCTGACTCGCAGCTCTACCACCGTCATCTTCTTTCTTGATCCCTGTTGACTTGCAGATGCACTCCAATCCTCTTTCTTGATCGCTCTTCCTCGTAGGTTCACCACCTTCCTCTTCTTTCTTGCTTTCGCCTTTGCGAGCTGCTCCACCCGAACAGAGATGCACAGAAAACAAAAATATACCCACCCCAGGCCCGTACAGTCACACGAGGGGGCGAGTCCGGTCGCTGACGCATCCCCACACCCCACCACAAGGCCACCTTGCCTTGGCCCCGGCCCCCCGCACAGGCCTTCCCACCAACCCAGCCCCTCCGTAGCAGCACAGTTTCCCAGCATGCACCCCACAAAGACTTTCTTTGCCAGTCACCCCTGGCACTTACAGCAACACACCACACCAGCATCAAGAGCCCTGGGAGTGGAGAGCTGGCCAGGCCCTCACCCCGGCAGGATCCTCTTCCCCCTCCTTTACCTGCTGGCAGACAGACACCTCCCAAGGGATGACCACCCTGCTCCCTTAACTGCTCCCAAGTCCAAGAGCCCAGCCCCTGCTCACCACCCCCACCTCCCAAAACACAGCCAACAGCCCCTGCTCCCATTTTACCACTTTACCCCCGAGCACGGTTTCTAGGGGTGGGAGGGGGACGCACTAATCACAGATCGTTCCCTGTGCTTAAGGATACATTCTCCTTCTCGCTGGCTCAGGCTGCCCATCTTCCTCCTCACTCTTGACTCGTAGCTCCATCACCTTTCTCCTCTTTTGTCCCCTCCTGACTCACAGGTCCACCACTGTCATCTTCTTTCTTGACTCTGCTTGACTCACAGGTGCGCTCCAATCCTCTTCCGTGATCGCTCTTCTGTGTCAGTACACGGAAGACCGGGCACATGAGAAACTGCAAGAGTCAACAGCATGAGAACAAGCATTAGTGGAAAAATACAAGAACAAAGGACTGTATGCTATGTGATACATCAAGGACAGAGGAGTTGATACAGGATTGATGCATCAAGGACAGAGGGACAGCTTGTGATAGACAAAAAAGGTGTTTATGGCAGTGACTTTGGTGGGAACACAAAACACATCACTTATGTAATGACTAACTTAGCTAATCAACAAATGCTTGAGCAAGCATCATAGCGAGTATAAACGCAAGCCTGAATTTGTAATAAACATCTCTCATTGCACCTTAAAAGAGAGTCCGTACCGCATTCGCTACAAATGGCGCCCTGGAACAGGGACTTTCAGCGTGCCTATAAAGGCAGTAGCCGCTCTGGTAGCGAAGCCCAATCGAACCAGGAAACAGGACCGGGAACCAGGACAGTGCGCGCCCACCACCAACGAAAGGTGAGCGATTGGGAACCATGGGAGGGAAGTTATCCCTTAAGCAAAGACAAACCCTGGATGTCCTTCAACATGCGCTACAAACGCAAAATCAGGATGTATCAGGGGTCTGATTGGTGAGTTTATTAGAATGGATGGCTAATCATGTGCTAGACTTTCCTACAACTGGTACATTTCAGTTGGAGACATGGCACAAAGATGAATGAGAATTATATGAACAGGTAACGACTGGAGATAAAGCTGCTTGCAAATATTCATCTACTTGGGGAAAAATTATGACTACTAAGATACAGGATACAGGACTGATACATCAGGGACAGAGGGACAGCTTACTATAGAAAAAAATGCGTATATGGCAGTTACATCGCTCATGTAATGTCTAACTTAGCTAAAGAGCAAATGCTTGAGCAAGCATCATAGCGAGTATAAATGCAAACCTGAGTTTGTAATAAATGTCTCTCATGGCACCTTACCGTGAGTCCACGCCAGATTCGCTACACTCTTCCTCATAGGTTCACCACCTTCCTCTCCTTCCTTGCTTTTCCTTTGCACGCTGCTCCACCTGAAGAGAAACACACAGAGGACTGAGCTACACCAGCCCAAGGGCACTACAATCAGACAGGGGCTGAGTCCGGGGGCTGACACCTCCCCACACCCCACAACGAGCCCACCTTGCCTTGGCCCCGGCCCCTCGCACATGCCTTAGAGATATCATAGCTCAGTACAAATCCCCACAGTCCTCACCTGCTGTTTGGTGCTTGCGGAGGGTCACACTCCCTGTGCCCCAGGGCACTGGCCCTACACGGCCAAGCTCGGCAGCGGGACTGTCTGGAGCTGCCGCTGGCTGGTTCTCCAGCTTTAGGGTCACCCGCAGAAGCCCGCTCTCCTCAGCTCTGCACACCCATCCAGTTGCGCCGCCCAGGCAAAGTCAGCTTCACCCTCTGCTCTACACCTCACCTGCAAACAACCAACTCTTCAACTGACAACTGTCCAAAACCCACCGACAAACTCTCCACACCTCAGCCTTTCGTTTGCAACTGCTGCCTCTAGTGCATCTCACAGACAAGCCTTCAAAATCCCCTCATCCTGCAATAACACTCCAGCACTGATCACCTGTGGGAACAACTACCACAATACCATGCAAACACCAACCAGTTCTGGCACGGAAATATCACTTTCTCCTCAAGATTCCACCCTACACCAACTGCTGACAAACACACGCTGTCCTCACCAAAGCCAAACGCTGCAACAACCAGCGACAACTCAAATTTGCGTGGGCGGTGCAAAATTGCAGGGGTGAGCTAACGCAGAGCTGGGCTTGAAAGCTGCAGAGTGTGCACCCTGTGGTATAACGTGGCGAGCTACTGCCATTCTGCCTTCTCCCTGGGAGAAGCGCGTGAGCAGAGGCTGCTTCAAGGCACGATGGGAACGGTTTGGTTCTCCGGGTCTCTCAGGGCGAGAGCGATAAATGTGATCTGTGGCGTGGCGCAGGAACTTCCCGTACACTTGCTCCTCCATTCGGTCTCGGGTGCTGCAAGAGAGGGAGCGAGAGATTCAGGGCAAGATTGACAACCTCGGCGTCCCCGTCCCAGCCACGGGTCACCCAAACCTGCAGACATCCCGGGAGGCCCCCTAAGATTTACACTCCCCTATGCCCCACCCTTGAAGCCTGGACATCGCCAGAACCATAGAGCAAGTATTTCTTGAGGAGGCACCCAAAGGGTCCGTGTTCTCTTTCAGGCAGATGCTAGCGCAAGATTGCAAATCATCTCACAGCTACCAGGAAGGTAAAAAACAACGTCTTGAAATGGGAAAGGAACAGGTATTGTTTCTCTTCATCACCTCCCTCATTGCCACGTTATCAAGGTCTCCCGCAATGTTCCACAGGAAACTTGAAGCTTGGAATTCCTGGTATTCTGAACCTGGGCAAGAAAGGAAGAAAAGCATGAGACTGATCATAAAGAGGGTGGCTGCTCGTAACATGGAAAGAGCAGTAACAAGGTAAAAAGATATCACTTTTCCTTAGAGAGCTCTCAAAGCTGCCTGTTAAGGACAAGAAAAACAAACTTGTGACGGACCATTACTTAAAATCCAAGGCCCAGGAAGCGATCTAATGTACATTGAAACGCGGGCCACGAGACAGTGGAAGTGCCACGAGCTGAGACTGAAGGGACAGAGGATGAATTTCCAAAGAAGTTTAGGTTTCGATGTCAAAACGGAAAATTCTACGTCATTAAAATATAATGCAAAAGTCAGTGTAAAATCAAGTAAGGCAACGACTCCAAATGAACTCCCAGGCGCTTCAGTCACTCAGCAGATCAAAAATGCGGATCATTTCTCACCTGCCCACCTCCCAAACCCCAGCCTATGTCCCCTGCTTCCAGCTTACCTGAGCCCAGATTAAAGGAGGATTTCAGAGGCCATGCCAAGTTCTGCTGCTCCTCGTTCGGGTTGCCAGTCTTCCTCCTCGCTCTGGAATTGCAGGTCAACCGCCTTCCTGTTCTTCTTTGATTGACGCTGAGCTGCCGCGTTACCCGCTGCCGTCTGAGCGGATCTCGGGGAGCCTCTGGAACCGCCAGAGCGCTCCCCCCACCAACATTCTCTTGCCTTGTTTTCGGGGTTCCTCTTCACCAGCTGAGGCGCCCTCCCACCCCCCGCCGCCCTCTTACCTTTTTCTAGAGGTCTCTTGAGCCACCAGCAAGCTCCCCCGCACCTTCCCTCAGCGATCTTGGCCCGCCAGAGGCCTGCCCCTCGTCAGCCTCCTCCCCTTTTCCTGGGTGCTGCTTGAACCACTGGTGGGCTCCCCACCACCATCCTCTCGTCCTTTGTAGGGGAGTCTCGTGACTCACCAGAGCGCTCTCCGCCGTTGCCTTGCTGGGGTTATTGACACCGCTTGACTTGCCAGAGCGCTCCCCCTCGCAGTTCTCTTGTTGGATTTCTTGGGACCTTTTGAACCATTGGAACAACGGGAATGCTCCCCCCCACTGTGACCTTACCTTTCTTCAGTGCGATCTTGACGTGCTGGAGCACTTCCCCGCGCCGTCCTCTTGCCTTTTACTGGGGAGTCTCTTGAATATCCACAGCACTCCCCCCTGCCATCCTTTACCAGATTTTTTGACACTTCTTGACATCCCGGAGTGCTCTCACTCACCCTTGTCTTGCCTATTTTCAGGGCGCTCCTGTCCCGCTGGATGCTCCTCCCTGCTGTCCTATTGCCAGATTGAGAATTCTCGACCTGTCCCAGCGCTACCCCACCGTCCTTCTGCCTTCTACCTGGGAAGTCACTTGAAGAACTGGAGCACTCCCCCCTGCTGTCCTCTTGCCTTTCTTCACTGAGATTTTGGCCTGCCAGAGCACTCCTCCCTGTTGTCCTCTCACTGGATTTCTTGGGACCTCTTGACTCACTGGGTTTCTCCTCCTGCTGTCCTTTTGCCTTTCTTTAGTACAATCTCAGCCTGCTGGAGCGCTCCCCCTCGCCGTCCTCCTGCTGGATTTCTTGGAACCTCTTGACCCCTTAGGGCGTTCCCCCTGCCACCCTCTTGTGGTTTTTGGGGGAGTCTTGTGATCAACCAGGCCGTTTCCCCCCACCATCCTCTTCCCCTTTTCCTGGGTGCTTCTTGATCCACCAGAGTGCTCTCAAAGCTGCCTGTTACCATCCTCTAACCATTCTCTTGCCTTTTTTGGTGGAGTCTTGTGACTCACCGGAGCGTTCTCCACCATTGTCTTGCTGGATTTGTTGACATCGCTTGACCTGCCGGAGCGCTCCCCCTCACAGTTCTCTTCCTGGATATCTTGGGACATTTTGAACCACTGCGGGGGCTCCCACCCGCCATCCTCTTACCGCATTTATTGAGACGTCCTGATCTGCCAGAGCGTTCCCCCTCGCCGTCCTTTTGCTGGATTTCTTGGGATGCCTTAAACAACTGTGGGGCTCCCACCCACCATCCTCTAACCGCATTTATTGAGACTTCCTGATCTGCTGGATTGCTCTCCCCCTGGCCTTCCTCTTGCACTTTTTTGGGGGAGTCTTCTTCACACATCCGAGCGCTCTCCCTCACCCTTGTCTTGCCTCTAGTCACGGCGCTCTTCTCCCGCTGGAACGCTCCTCCCCGCCATCCTATTGCCAGACTGAGAATTCTTGACCTGCCGCAGTCCTGCCCCACCATGCTCCTGCCTTCTGCCTGGGAAGTCACTTGAAGAACTGGAGCGCTCTCCCCCGCTGTCCTCTTGCCTTTCCTCAGTGGGATTTTGGCCTGCTAAAGAGCTCCTCCCTGTCGTCCTCTTGCTGGATTTCTTGGGTCCTCTTGACCCATTAGGGCGTTCCCCCTGCCACCCTCTTGTGGTTTTTGGGGGAGTCTTGTGACCAACCAGGCCGTTTCCCCCCACCATCCTCTTCCCCTTTTCCTGGGTGCTTCTTGATCCACCAGAGTGCTCCCCTGCACCATTCTTTTGCCTTTTTTGGGAGAGTCTTGTGACTCGCCGGAGAGTTCTCCACCATTGTCTTGCTGGATTTCTTGACATCGCTTGACCTGCCGGAGCGCTCCCCCTCGCAGTTCTCTTGCTGGATTTCTTGGGACGTCTTAAACAACTGAGGGGCTCACACCCACCATCCTCTAACTGCATTTATCGAGATTTCCTGATCTGCCGGAGCGCTCGCCCCTGCTGTCCTCTTGCTGGGTTTCTTGGGACCTCTTGACCCACACGAGCTCTCCTCCCCACCGTCTTCTTGCCGGACTTATTGAGACTTCTTGACCCGCCAGAGTGTTCCCCCTCATCATCCTCCTGCCTTTTTCTGGGGATTCTCTTCAACAACTGAAGAGCTCCCCCGCACTGTCCTCTTCCCTTTTTTCTGGGTGATTCGTGAATCACCGGTGAGCTTCTCCTTACCACCCTCTTGGGCTTTTTTCAGAGCAACCTTGACCCATCAGAGCACCCCCTCACCGTCCTCTTGCCAGATGTACTGAGGGTTCTTCATCTGCCACAGCGCTCCCCCACGCCGTCCTCTTGCTGGATTTCCTGGAACCTTGTGAACCACTGGGGGGCTCCCACCCACCATCCCTTTACCGCATTTATTGAGACGTCCTGATCTGCCAGAGCGCTCCCCCTTGCCGTCCTCTTGCTGGATTTCTTGGGATCTCTTGGACCACTGGGGGGGCTCCCACCCGCCATCCTCTTACCGCATTTATCGAGACTTCCTGATCTGCTGGAGCGCTACCCCTCGCCGTCCTCTTGCTGGATTTCTTGGGTCCTCTTGACCCATTAGGGCGTTCCCCCTGCCACCCTCTTGTGTTTTCTGGGGGAGTCTTGTGACCAACCAGAGTGCTCCCCCCCACCATCTTCTTCCCCTTTTCCTGAGTGCTTCTTGATCCACCAGAGTGCTCCCCTGCACCATTCTCTTGCCTTTTTTTGGGGGAATCTTGTGACTCACCGGAGCGTTTTCCACCATTGTCTTGCTGGATTTCTTGACACCGCTTGACCTGTTGGCGCGCTCTCCCTCACAGTTCTCTTGCTGGATATCTTGGGACCTCTTGAACCACTGGGGAGCTCCCACCTGCCACCTTCTTACCGCATTTATTGAGACTTCCTGATCTGCTGGATTGCTCTCCCCACCGGCCTTCCTCTTGCACTTTTTGGGGGAGTCTTCTTGACACGTCCGAGTGCTCTCCCTCACCCTTGTCTTGCCTCTAGTCAGGGCGCTCTTCTCCCGCTGGAACGCTCCTCCCCGCCATCCTATTGCCAGACTGAGAATTCTTGACCTGCCGCAGTCCTGCCCCGCCATGCTCCTGCCTTCTGCCTGGGAAGTCACTTGAAGAACTGGAGCGCTCTCCCCCGCTGTCCTCTTGCCTTTCCTCAGTGGGATTTTGGCCTGCTAAAGAGCTCCTCCCTGTCGTCCTCTTGCTGGATTTCTCGGTACCTCTTGACCCACTGGGTCTCTCCTCCTGCCGTCCTTTTGCCTTTCCTTAGTACATTCTTGGTCTGCTGGAGTGCTCCCCCCCACCATCCTCTTGCTGGATTTCTCGGGACCCCTTGTCCCATATAGGACATGGCCCCCCACCACCATCCTGTTGTGTTTTTTAGGAGAGTCTTGTGATCGACCAGAGCGCTCCCCCCTTGACATCCTCTTCCCCTTTTTCTGGGTGACTTTTGAACCACTGGTGAACTCTCCCCCATCATCCTCTTGCCACATATATTGAGACTTGTTGATCCGCCAGAGCGCTTCCCCCACTGTCCTCTTGCCAGATTTACTGATACCTCTTGTCCTGTCAGAGCGCTCCCTCTCGCAGTCCTCTTTGTTCAGTTTGTAGGGTAGGAGGGGGGATCTCTGATTACAGAAAGGTCCCTTTGTTCTAGGAGACATTCCCTTGCTCCATGCTTCAGGTTGCCCATCTTCCCTCTCATTTTCAATATGCACGTCCATCACCTTCCTCCTCTTCTTTCTTGATCCCTCGACTCCCGCATGAACTCAAATCCTCTTTCTTGATCACTCTTTCTCGTAAGTTCACAACCTTACTTTCCTTTCTTGCTTTCGCCTTTGTGAGCTGCTCCACCCAAACCGAAATGCCCTGAAGACAGAAATACACCCACCCCAAGCCCGTACAGTCACATAGGGGGTGAGTCCGCTCGCTGACGCATCCCCACATCCCACAGCAAGCCCACCTTGCCTTGGCCCCGGCCCCCCGCACAGGCCTTCCCACCAACCCAGCCCCTCCGTAGCAGCACAGTTTCCCAGCATGCACCCCACAAAGACTTTCTTTGCCAGTCACCCCTGGCACTTACAGCAACACACCACATCAGCATCAAGAGCCCTGGGAGTGGAGAGCTGGCCAGGCCCTCACCCCGGCAGGATCCTCTTCCCCCTCCTTTAGCTGATGGCAGACAGACAAGACACCTCCCAAGAGGTGTCCAGCCCTCTCTCTCAACCACTCACGAGTACAAAAGCCCAGCCTCTACTCACCCACCCCGCCTCCCAAAACCCCACCAGCAGCCCCTGGTCCCAGCTGAACAGCAGCCAGTGCTGAAGATCTGGCTCGTGTTGTCGGACACAACCTTCCCATGGATGTCTGGGCCCCTGAGCAGTTTCCAGGGGTGGGAGGGCGCAGTCCTGATTACAGGGAGGTCCCTGTCCCAAGGGGGACATTTTCTTCCTCCTCACTCCTGACTCGCAGCTCCATCACCTTCCTCCTCTTCTTTCTTGATCCCTCCTGACTCGCAGGTCTACCACCGTCATCTTCTTTCTTGATCCCTGTTGACTTGCAGATGCACTCCAATCCTCTTTCTTGATCGCTCTTCCTCGTAGGTTCACCACCTTCCTCTTCTTTCTTGCTTTCGCCTTTGCGAGCTGCTCCACCCGAACAGAGATGCACAGAAAACAAAAATATACCCACCCCAGGCCCGTACAGTCACACGAGGGGGCGAGTCCGGTCGCTGACGCATCCCCACACCCCACCACAAGGCCACCTTGCCTTGGCCCCGGCCCCCCGCACAGGCCTTCCCACCAACCCAGCCCCTCCGTAGCAGCACAGTTTCCCAGCATGCACCCCACAAAGACTTTCTTTGCCAGTCACCCCTGGCACTTACAGCAACACACCACACCAGCATCAAGAGCCCTGGGAGTGGAGAGCTGGCCAGGCCCTCACCCCGGCAGGATCCTCTTCCCCCTCCTTTACCTGCTGGCAGACAGACACCTCCCAAGGGATGACCACCCTGCTCCCTTAACTGCTCCCAAGTCCAAGAGCCCAGCCCCTGCTCACCACCCCCACCTCCCAAAACACAGCCAACAGCCCCTGCTCCCATTTTACCACTTTACCCCCGAGCACGGTTTCTAGGGGTGGGAGGGGGACGCACTAATCACAGATCGTTCCCTGTGCTTAAGGATACATTCTCCTTCTCGCTGGCTCAGCCTGCCCATCTTCCTCCTCACTCTTGACTCGTAGCTCCATCACCTTTCTCCTCTTTTGTCCCCTCCTGACTCACAGGTCCACCACTGTCATCTTCTTTCTTGACTCTGCTTGACTCACAGGTGCGCTCCAATCCTCTTTCGTGATCGCTCTTCTGTGTCAGTACACGGAAGACCGGGCACATGAGAAACTGCAAGAGTCAACAGCATGAGAACAAGCATTAGTGGAAAAATACAAGAACAAAGGACTGTATGCTATGTGATACATCAAGGACAGAGGAGTTGATACAGGATTGATGCATCAAGGACAGAGGGACAGCTTGTGATAGACAAAAAAGGTGTTTATGGCAGTGACTTTGGTGGGAACACAAAACACATCACTTATGTAATGACTAACTTAGCTAATCAACAAATGCTTGAGCAAGCATCATAGCGAGTATAAACGCAAGCCTGAATTTGTAATAAACATCTCTCATTGCACCTTAAAAGAGAGTCCGTACCGCATTCGCTACAAATGGCGCCCTGGAACAGGGACTTTCAGCGTGCCTATAAAGGCAGTAGCCGCTCTGGTAGCGAAGCCCAATCGAACCAGGAAACAGGACCGGGAACCAGGACAGTGCGCGCCCACCACCAACGAAAGGTGAGCGATTGGGAACCATGGGAGGGAAGTTATCCCTTAAGCAAAGACAAACCCTGGATGTCCTTCAACATGCGCTACAAACGCAAAATCAGGATGTATCAGGGGTCTGATTGGTGAGTTTATTAGAATGGATTGCTAATCATGTGCTAGACTTTCCTACAACTGGTACATTTCAGTTGGAGACATGGCACAAAGATGAATGAGAATTATATGAACAGGTAACGACTGGAGATAAAGCTGCTTGCAAATATTCATCTACTTGGGGAAAAATTATGGCTACTAAGATACAGGATACAGGACTGATACATCAGGGACAGAGGGACAGCTTACTATAGAAAAAAATGCGTATATGGCAGTTACATCGCTCATGTAATGTCTAACTTAGCTAAAGAGCAAATGCTTGAGCAAGCATCATAGCGAGTATAAATGCAAACCTGAGTTTGTAATAAATGTCTCTCATGGCACCTTACCGTGAGTCCACGCCAGATTCGCTACACTCTTCCTCATAGGTTCACCACCTTCCTCTCCTTCCTTGCTTTTCCTTTGCACGCTGCTCCACCTGAAGAGAAACACACAGAGGACTGAGCTACACCAGCCCAAGGGCACTACAATCAGACAGGGGCTGAGTCCGGGGGCTGACACCTCCCCACACCCCACAACGAGCCCACCTTGCCTTGGCCCCGGCCCCTCGCACATGCCTTAGAGATATCATAGCTCAGTACAAATCCCCACAGTCCTCACCTGCTGTTTGGTGCTTGCGGAGGGTCACACTCCCTGTGCCCCAGGGCACTGGCCCTACACAGCCAAGCTCGGCAGCGGGACTGTCTGGAGCTGCCGCTGGCTGGTTCTCCAGCTTTAGGGTCACCCGCAGAAGCCCGCTCTCCTCAGCTCTGCACACCCATCCAGTTGCGCCGCCCAGGCAAAGTCAGCTTCACCCTCTGCTCTACACCTCACCTGCAAACAACCAACTCTTCAACTGACAACTGTCCAAAACCCACCGACAAACTCTCCACACCTCAGCCTTTCGTTTGCAACTGCTGCCTCTAGTGCATCTCACAGACAAGCCTTCAAAATCCCCTCATCCTGCAATAACACTCCAGCACTGATCACCTGTGGGAACAACTACCACAATACCATGCAAACACCAACCAGTTCTGGCACGGAAATATCACTTTCTCCTCAAGATTCCACCCTACACCAACTGCTGACAAACACACGCTGTCCTCACCAAAGCCAAACGCTGCAACAACCAGCGACAACTCAAATTTGCGTGGGCGGTGCAAAATTGCAGGGGTGAGCTAACGCAGAGCTGGGCTTGAAAGCTGCAGAGTGTGCACCCTGTGGTATAACGTAATGAGCTACTGCCATTCTGCCTTCTCCCTGGGAGAAGCGAGTGAGCAGAGGCTGCTTCAAGGCACGATGGGAATGGTTTGGTTCTCCGGGTCTCTCAGGGCGAGAGCGATAAATGTGATCTGTGGCGTGGCGCAGGAACTTCCCGTACACTTGCTCCTCCATTCGGTCTCGGGTGCTGCAAGAGAGGGAGCGAGAGATTCAGGGCAAGATTGACAACCTCGGCGTCCCCGTCCCAGCCACGGGTCACCCAAACCTGCAGACATCCCGGGAGGCCCCCTAAGATTTACACTCCCCTATGCCCCACCCTTGAAGCCTGGACATCGCCAGAACCATAGAGCAAGTATTTCTTGAGGAGGCACCCAAAGGGTCCGTGTTCTCTTTCAGGCAGATGCTAGCGCAAGATTGCAAATCATCTCACAGCTACCAGGAAGGTAAAAAATAACGTCTTGAAATGGGAAAGGAACAGGTATTGTTTCTCTTCATCACCTCCCTCATTGCCACGTTATCAAGGTCTCCCGCAATGTTCCACAGGAAACTTGAAGCTTGGAATTCCTGGTATTCTGAACCTGGGCAAGAAAGGAAGAAAAGCATGAGACTGATCATAAAGAGGGTGGCTGCTCGTAACATGGAAAGAGCAGTAACAAGGTAAAAAGATATCACTTTTCCTTAGAGAGCTCTCAAAGCTGCCTGTTAAGGACAAGAAAAACAAACTTGTGACGGACCATTACTTAAAATCCAAGGCCCAGGAAGCGATCTAATGTACATTGAAACGCGGGCCACGAGACAGTGGAAGTGCCACGAGCTGAGACTGAAGGGACAGAGGATGAATTTCCAAAGAAGTTTAGGTTTCGATGTCAAAACGGAAAATTCTACGTCATTAAAATATAATGCAAAAGTCAGTGTAAAATCAAGTAAGGCAACGACTCCAAATGAACTCCCAGGCGCTTCAGTCACTCAGCAGATCAAAAATGCGGATCATTTCTCACCTGCCCACCTCCCAAACCCCAGCCTATGTCCCCTGCTTCCAGCTTACCTGAGCCCAGATTAAAGGAGGATTTCAGAGGCCATGCTGCTCCTCGTTCAGGTTGCCAGTCTTCCTCCTCGCTCTGGAATTGCAGGTCAACCGCCTTCCTGTTCTTCTTTGATGGACGCTGAGCTGCCACGTTACCCGCTGCCGTCTGAGTGGATCTCGGGGAGCCTCTGGAACCGCCAGAGCGCTCCCCCCACCAACATTCTCTTGCCTTGTTTTCGGGGTTCCTCTTCACCAGCTGAGGCGTCCTCCCACCCCCCGCAGCCCTCTTACCTTTTTCTAGAGGTCTCTTGAGCCACCAGCAAGCTCCCCCGCACCTTCCCTCAGTGATCTTGGCCCGCCAGAGGCCTGCCCCTCGCCAGCCTCCTCCCCTTTTCCTGGGTGCTGCTTGAACCACTGGTGGGCTCCCCTCCACCATCCTCTCGTCCTTTGTAGGGGAGTCTCGTGACTCACCAGAGCGCTCTCCGCCGTTGCCTTGCTGGGGTTATTGACACCGCTTGACTTGCCAGAGCGCTCCCCCTCGCAGTTCTCTTGTTGGATTTCTTGGGACCTTTTGAACCATTGGAACAACGGGAATGCTCCCCCCCACTGTGACCTTGCCTTTCTTCAGTGCGATCTTGACGTGCTGGAGCACTTCCCCGCGCCGTCCTCTTGCCTTTTACTGGGGAGTCTCTTGAATATCCACAGCACTCCCCCCTGCCATCCTTTACCAGATTTTTTGACACTTCTTGACATCTCGGAGTGCTCTCACTCACCCTTGTCTTGCCTATTTTCAGGGCGCTCCTGTCCCGCTGGATGCTCCTCCCTGCTGTCCTATTGCCAGATTGAGAATTCTCGACCTGTCCCAGCGCTACCCCACCGTCCTTCTGCCTTCTACCTGGGAAGTCACTTGAAGAACTGGAGCACTCCCCCCTGCTGTCCTCTTGCCTTTCTTCACTGAGATTTTGGCCTGCCAGAGCACTCCTCCCTGTTGTCCTCTTACTGGATTTCTTGGGACCTCTTGACCCACTGGGTTTCTCCTCCTGCTGTCCTTTTGCCTTTCTTTAGTACAATCTCAGCCTGCTGGAGCGCTCCCCCTCGCCGTTTTCCTGCTGGATTTCTTGGAACCTCTTGACCCCTTAGGGCGTTCCCCCTGCCACCCTCTTGTGGTTTTTGGGGGAGTCTTGTGATCAACCAGGCCGTTTCCCCCCACCATCCTCTTCCCCTTTTCCTGGGTGTTTCTTGATCCACCAGAGTGCTCTCAAAGCTGCCTGTTACCATCCTCTAACCATTCTCTTGCCTTTTTTGGTGGAGTCTTGTGACTCACCGGAGCGTTCTCCACCATTGTCTTGCTGGATTTGTTGACATCGCTTGACCTGCCGGAGCGCTCCCCCTCACAGTTCTCTTCCTGGATATCTTGGGACATTTTGAACCACTGGGGGGCTCCCACCCGCCATCCTCTTACCGCATTTATTGAGACGTCCTGATCTGCCGGAGCGTTCCCCCTCGCCGTCCTTTTGCTGGATTTCTTGGGATGCCTTAAACAACTGTGGGGCTCCCACCCACCATCCTCTAACCGCATTTATCGAGATTTCCTGATCTGCTGGAGCGCTCCCCCTTGCCGTCCTCTTGCTGGATTTCTTGGGATCTCTTGGACCACTGGGGGGGCTCCCACCCGCCATCCTCTTACCGCATTTATTGAGACTTCCTGATCTGCTGGATTGCTCTCCCCCTGGCCTTCCTCTTGCACTTTTTTGGGGGAGTCTTCTTCACACATCCGAGCGCTCTCCCTCACCCTTGTCTTGCCTCTAGTCAGGGCGCTCTTCTCCCGCTGGAACGCTCCTCCCCGCCATCCTATTGCCAGACTGAGAATTCTTGACCTGCCGCAGTCCTGCCCCACCATGCTCCTGCCTTCTGCCTGGGAAGTCACTTGAAGAACTGGAGCGCTCTCCCCCGCTGTCCTCTTGCCTTTCCTCAGTGGGATTTTGGCCTGCTAAAGAGCTCCTCCCTGTCGTCCTCTTGCTGGATTTCTTGGGACTTCTTGACCCATTAGGGCGTTCCCCCTGCCACCCTCTTGTGGTTTTTGGGGGAGTCTTGTGACCAACCAGGCCGTTTCCCCCCACCATCCTCTTCCCCTTTTCCTGGGTGCTTCTTGATCCACCAGAGTGCTCCCCTGCACCATTCTTTTGCCTTTTTTGGGAGAGTCTTGTGACTCGCCGGAGAGTTCTCCACCATTGTCTTGCTGGATTTCTTGACATCGCTTGACCTGCCGGAGCGCTCCCCCTCGCAGTTCTCTTGCTGGATTTCTTGGGACGTCTTAAACAACTGAGGGGCTCACACCCACCATCCTCTAACTGCATTTATCGAGATTTCCTGATCTGCCGGAGCGCTCGCCCCTGCTGTCCTCTTGCTGGGTTTCTTGGGACCTCTTGACCCACACGAGCTCTCCTCCCCACCGTCTTCTTGCCGGACTTATTGAGACTTCTTGACCCGCCAGAGTGTTCCCCCTCATCATCCTCCTGCCTTTTTCTGGGGATTCTCTTCAACAACTGAAGAGCTCCCCCGCACTGTCCTCTTCCCTTTTTTCTGGGTGATTCGTGAATCACCGGTGAGCTTCTCCTTACCACCCTCTTGGGCTTTTTTCAGAGCAACCTTGACCCATCAGAGCACCCCCTCACCGTCCTCTTGCCAGATGTACTGAGGGTTCTTCATCTGCCACAGCGCTCCCCCACGCCGTCCTCTTGCTGGATTTCCTGGAACCTTGTGAACCACTGGGGGGCTCCCACCCACCATCCTTTTACCGCATTTATTGAGACGTCCTGATCTGCCAGAGCGCTCCCCCTTGCCGTCCTCTTGCTGGATTTCTTGGGATCTCTTGGACCACTAGGGGGGCTCCCACCCGCCATCCTCTTACCGCATTTATCGAGACTTCCTGATCTGCTGGAGCGCTCCCCCTCGCCGTCCTCTTGCTGGATTTCTTGGGTCCTCTTGACCCATTAGGGCGTTCCCCCTGCCACCCTCTTGTGTTTTCTGGGGGAGTCTTGTGACCAACCAGAGTGCTCCCCCCCACCATCTTCTTCCCCTTTTCCTGAGTGCTTCTTGATCCACCAGAGTGCTCCCCTGCACCATTCTCTTGCCTTTTTTTGGGGGAATCTTGTGACTCACCGGAGCGTTTTCCACCATTGTCTTGCTGGATTTCTTGACACCGCTTGACCTGTTGGAGCGCTCTCCCTCACAGTTCTCTTGCTGGATATCTTGGGACCTCTTGAACCACTGGGGAGCTCCCACCTGCCACCTTCTTACCGCATTTATTGAGACTTCCTGATCTGCTGGATTGCTCTCCCCACCGGCCTTCCTCTTGCACTTTTTGGGGGAGTCTTCTTGACACGTCCGAGTGCTCTCCCTCACCCTTGTCTTGCCTCTAGTCAGGGCGCTCTTCTCCCGCTGGAACGCTCCTCCCCGCCATCCTATTGCCAGACTGAGAATTCTTGACCTGCCGCAGTCCTGCCCCGCCATGCTCCTGCCTTCTGCCTGGGAAGTCACTTGAAGAACTGGAGCGCTCTCCCCCGCTCTCCTCTTGCCTTTCCTCAGTGGGATTTTGGCCTGCTAAAGAGCTCCTCCCTGTCGTCCTCTTGCTGGATTTCTCGGTACCTCTTGACCCACTGGGTCTCTCCTCCTGCCGTCCTTTTGCCTTTCCTTAGTACATTCTTGGTCTGCTGGAGTGCTCCCCCCCACCATCCTCTTGCTGGATTTCTCGGGACCCCTTGTCCCATATAGGACATTCCCCCCCACCACCATCCTGGTGTGTTTTTTAGGAGAGTCTTGTGATCGACCAGAGCGCTCCCCCCTTGACATCCTCTTCCCCTTTTTCTGGGTGACTTTTGAACCACTGGTGAACTCTCCCCCATCATCCTCTTGCCACATATATTGAGACTTGTTGATCCGCCAGAGCGCTTCCCCCACTGTCCTCTTGCCAGATTTACTGATACCTCTTGTCCTGTCAGAGCGCTCCCTCTCGCAGTCCTCTTTGTTCAGTTTGTAGGGTAGGAGGGGGGATCTCTGATTACAGAAAGGTCCCTTTGTTCTAGGAGACATTCCCTTGCTCCATGCTTCAGGTTGCCCATCTTCCCTCTCATTTTCAATATGCACGTCCATCACCTTCCTCCTCTTCTTTCTTGATCCCTCGACTCCCGCATGAACTCAAATCCTCTTTCTTGATCACTCTTTCTCGTAAGTTCACAACCTTACTTTCCTTTCTTGCTTTCGCCTTTGTGAGCTGCTCCACCCAAACCGAAATGCCCTGAAGACAGAAATACACCCACCCCAAGCCCGTACAGTCACATAGGGGGTGAGTCCGCTCGCTGACGCATCCCCACATCCCACAGCAAGCCCACCTTGCCTTGGCCCCGGCCCCCCGCACAGGCCTTCCCACCAACCCAGCCCCTCCGTAGCAGCACAGTTTCCCAGCATGCACCCCACAAAGACTTTCTTTGCCAGTCACCCCTGGCACTTACAGCAACACACCACATCAGCATCAAGAGCCCTGGGAGTGGAGAGCTGGCCAGGCCCTCACCCCGGCAGGATCCTCTTCCCCCTCCTTTAGCTGATGGCAGACAGACAAGACACCTCCCAAGAGGTGTCCAGCCCTCTCTCTCAACCACTCATGAGTACAAAAGCCCAGCCTCTACTCACCCACCCCGCCTCCCTAAACCCCACCAGCAGCCCCTGGTCCCAGCTGAACAGCAGCCAGTGCTGAAGATCTGGCTCGTGTTGTCGGACACAACCTTCCCATGGATGTCTGGGCCCCTGAGCAGTTTCCAGGGGTGGGAGGGTGCAGTCCTGATTACAGGGAGGTCCCTGTCCCAAGGGGGACATTTTCTTCCTCCTCACTCCTGACTCGCAGCTCCATCACCTTCCTCCTCTTCTTTCTTGATCCCTCCTGACTCGCAGGTCTACCACCGTCATCTTCTTTCTTGATCCCTGTTGACTTGCAGATGCACTCCAATCCTCTTTCTTGATCGCTCTTCCTCGTAGGTTCACCACCTTCCTCTTCTTTCTTGCTTTCGCCTTTGCGAGCTGCTCCACCAGAACAGAGATGCACAGAAAACAAAAATATACCCACCCCAGGCCCGTACAGTCACACGAGGGGGCGAGTCCGGTCGCTGACGCATCCCCACACCCCACCACAAGGCCACCTTGCCTTGGCCCCGGCCCCCCGCACAGGCCTTCCCACCAACCCAGCCCCTCCGTAGCAGCACAGTTTCCCAGCATGCACCCCACAAAGACTTTCTTTGCCAGTCACCCCTGGCACTTACAGCAACACACCACACCAGCATCAAGAGCCCTGGGAGTGGAGAGCTGGCCAGGCCCTCACCCCGGCAGGATCCTCTTCCCCCTTCTTTACCTGCTGGCAGACAGACACCTCCCAAGGGATGACCACCCTGCTCCCTTAACTGCTCCCAAGTCCAAGAGCCCAGCCCCTGCTCACCACCCCCACCTCCCAAAACACAGCCAACAGCCCCTGCTCCCATTTTACCACTTTACCCCCGAGCACGGTTTCTAGGGGTGGGAGGGGGACGCACTAATCACAGATCGTTCCCTGTGCTTAAGGATACATTCTCCTTCTCGCTGGCTCAGCCTGCCCATCTTCCTCCTCACTCTTGACTCGTAGCTCCATCACCTTTCTCCTCTTTTGTCCCCTCCTCACTCACAGGTCCACCACTGTCATCTTCTTTCTTGACTCTGCTTGACTCACAGGTGCGCTCCAATCCTCTTTCGTGATCGCTCTTCTGTGTCAGTACACGGAAGACCGGGCACATGAGAAACTGCAAGAGTCAACAGCATGAGAACAAGCATTAGTGGAAAAATACAAGAACAAAGGACTGTATGCTATGTGATACATCAAGGACAGAGGAGTTGATACAGGATTGATGCATCAAGGACAGAGGGACAGCTTGTGATAGACAAAAAAGGTGTTTATGGCAGTGACTTTGGTGGGAACACAAAACACATCACTTATGTAATGACTAACTTAGCTAATCAACAAATGCTTGAGCAAGCATCATAGCGAGTATAAACGCAAGCCTGAATTTGTAATAAACATCTCTCATTGCACCTTAAAAGAGAGTCCGTACCGCATTCGCTACAAATGGCGCCCTGGAACAGGGACTTTCAGCGTGCCTATAAAGGCAGTAGCCGCTCTGGTAGCGAAGCCCAATCGAACCAGGAAACAGGACCGGGAACCAGGACAGTGCGCGCCCACCACCAACGAAAGGTGAGCGATTGGGAACCATGGGAGGGAAGTTATCCCTTAAGCAAAGACAAACCCTGGATGTCCTTCAACATGCGCTACAAACGCAAAATCAGGATGTATCAGGGGTCTGATTGGTGAGTTTATTAGAATGGATTGCTAATCAGGTGCTAGACTTTCCTACAACTGGTACATTTCAGTTGGAGACATGGCACAAAGATGAATGAGAATTATAGGAACAGGTAACGACTGGAGATAAAGCTGCTTGCAAATATTCATCTACTTGGGGAAAAATTATGACTACTAAGATACAGGATACAGGACTGATACATCAGGGACAGAGGGACAGCTTACTATAGAAAAAAATGCGTATATGGCAGTTACTTCGCTCATGTAATGTCTAACTTAACTAAAGAGCAAATGCTTGAGCAAGCATCATAGTGAGTATAAATGCAAACCTGAGTTTGTAATAAATGTCTCTCATGGCACCTTACCGTGAGTCCACGCCAGATTCGCTACACTCTTCCTCATAGGTTCACCACCTTCCTCTCCTTCCTTGCTTTTCCTTTGCACGCTGCTCCACCTGAAGAGAAACACACAGAGGACTGAGCTACACCAGCCCAAGGGCACTACAATCAGACAGGGGCTGAGTCCGGGGGCTGACACCTCCCCACACCCCACAACGAGCCCACCTTGCCTTGGCCCCGGCCCCTCGCACATGCCTTAGAGATATCATAGCTCAGTACAAATCCCCACAGTCCTCACCTGCTGTTTGGTGCTTGCGGAGGGTCACACTCCCTGTGCCCCAGGGCACTGGCCCTACACAGCCAAGCTCGGCAGCGGGACTGTCTGGAGCTGCCGCTGGCTGGTTCTCCAGCTTTAGGGTCACCCGCAGAAGCCCGCTCTCCTCAGCTCTGCACACCCATCCAGTTGCGCCGCCCAGGCAAAGTCAGCTTCACCCTCTGCTCTACACCTCACCTGCAAACAACCAACTCTTCAACTGACAACTGTCCAAAACCCACCGACAAACTCTCCACACCTCAGCCTTTCGTTTGCAACTGCTGCCTCTAGTGCATCTCACAGACAAGCCTTCAAAATCCCCTCATCCTGCAATAACACTCCAGCACTGATCACCTGTGGGAACAACTACCACAATACCATGCAAACACCAACCAGTTCTGGCACGGAAATATCACTTTCTCCTCAAGATTCCACCCTACACCAACTGCTGACAAACACACGCTGTCCTCACCAAAGCCAAACGCTGCAACAACCAGCGACAACTCAAATTTGCGTGGGCGGTGCAAAATTGCAGGGGTGAGCTAACGCAGAGCTGGGCTTGAAAGCTGCAGAGTGTGCACCCTGTGGTATAACGTAATGAGCTACTGCCATTCTGCCTTCTCCCTGGGAGAAGCGAGTGAGCAGAGGCTGCTTCAAGGCACGATGGGAATGGTTTGGTTCTCCGGGTCTCTCAGGGCGAGAGCGATAAATGTGATCTGTGGCGTGGCGCAGGAACTTCCCGTACACTTGCTCCTCCATTCGGTCTCGGGTGCTGCAAGAGAGGGAGCGAGAGATTCAGGGCAAGATTGACAACCTCGGCGTCCCCGTCCCAGCCACGGGTCACCCAAACCTGCAGACATCCCGGGAGGCCCCCTAAGATTTACACTCCCCTATGCCCCACCCTTGAAGCCTGGACATCGCCAGAACCATAGAGCAAGTATTTCTTGAGGAGGCACCCAAAGGGTCCGTGTTCTCTTTCAGGCAGATGCTAGCGCAAGATTGCAAATCATCTCACAGCTACCAGGAAGGTAAAAAATAACGTCTTGAAATGGGAAAGGAACAGGTATTGTTTCTCTTCATCACCTCCCTCATTGCCACGTTATCAAGGTCTCCCGCAATGTTCCACAGGAAACTTGAAGCTTGGAATTCCTGGTATTCTGAACCTGGGCAAGAAAGGAAGAAAAGCATGAGACTGATCATAAAGAGGGTGGCTGCTCGTAACATGGAAAGAGCAGTAACAAGGTAAAAAGATATCACTTTTCCTTAGAGAGCTCTCAAAGCTGCCTGTTAAGGACAAGAAAAACAAACTTGTGACGGACCATTACTTAAAATCCAAGGCCCAGGAAGCGATCTAATGTACATTGAAACGCGGGCCACGAGACAGTGGAAGTGCCACGAGCTGAGACTGAAGGGACAGAGGATGAATTTCCAAAGAAGTTTAGGTTTCGATGTCAAAACGGAAAATTCTACGTCATTAAAATATAATGCAAAAGTCAGTGTAAAATCAAGTAAGGCAACGACTCCAAATGAACTCCCAGGCGCTTCAGTCACTCAGCAGATCAAAAATGCGGATCATTTCTCACCTGCCCACCTCCCAAACCCCAGCCTATGTCCCCTGCTTCCAGCTTACCTGAGCCCAGATTAAAGGAGGATTTCAGAGGCCATGCTGCTCCTCGTTCAGGTTGCCAGTCTTCCTCCTCGCTCTGGAATTGCAGGTCAACCGCCTTCCTGTTCTTCTTTGATGGACGCTGAGCTGCCACGTTACCCGCTGCCGTCTGAGTGGATCTCGGGGAGCCTCTGGAACCGCCAGAGCGCTCCCCCCACCAACATTCTCTTGCCTTGTTTTCGGGGTTCCTCTTCACCAGCTGAGGCGTCCTCCCACCCCCCGCCGCCCTCTTACCTTTTTCTAGAGGTCTCTTGAGCCACCAGCAAGCTCCCCCGCACCTTCCCTCAGTGATCTTGGCCCGCCAGAGGCCTGCCCCTCGCCAGCCTCCTCCCCTTTTCCTGGGTGCTGCTTGAACCACTGGTGGGCTCCCCTCCACCATCCTCTCGTCCTTTGTAGGGGAGTCTCGTGACTCACCAGAGCGCTCTCCGCCGTTGCCTTGCTGGGGTTATTGACACCGCTTGACTTGCCAGAGCGCTCCCCCTCGCAGTTCTCTTGTTGGATTTCTTGGGACCTTTTGAACCATTGGAACAACGGGAATGCTCCCCCCCACTGTGACCTTGCCTTTCTTCAGTGCCATCTTGACGTGCTGGAGCACTTCCCCGCGCCGTCCTCTTGCCTTTTACTGGGGAGTCTCTTGAATATCCACAGCACTCCCCCCTGCCATCCTTTACCAGATTTTTTGACACTTCTTGACATCTCGGAGTGCTCTCACTCACCCTTGTCTTGCCTATTTTCAGGGCGCTCCTGTCCCGCTGGATGCTCCTCCCTGCTGTCCTATTGCCAGATTGAGAATTCTCGACCTGTCCCAGCGCTACCCCACCGTCCTTCTGCCTTCTACCTGGGAAGTCACTTGAAGAACTGGAGCACTCCCCCCTGCTGTCCTCTTGCCTTTCTTCACTGAGATTTTGGCCTGCCAGAGCACTCCTCCCTGTTGTCCTCTTACTGGATTTCTTGGGACCTCTTGACCCACTGGGTTTCTCCTCCTGCTGTCCTTTTGCCTTTCTTTAGTACAATCTCAGCCTGCTGGAGCGCTCCCCCTCGCCGTTTTCCTGCTGGATTTCTTGGAACCTCTTGACCCCTTAGGGCGTTCCCCCTGCCACCCTCTTGTGGTTTTTGGGGGAGTCTTGTGATCAACCAGGCCGTTTCCCCCCACCATCCTCTTCCCCTTTTCCTGGGTGTTTCTTGATCCACCAGAGTGCTCTCAAAGCTGCCTGTTACCATCCTCTAACCATTCTCTTGCCTTTTTTGGTGGAGTCTTGTGACTCACTGGAGCGTTCTCCACCATTGTCTTGCTGGATTTGTTGACATCGCTTGACCTGCCGGAGCGCTCCCCCTCACAGTTCTCTTCCTGGATATCTTGGGACATTTTGAACCACTGGGGGGCTCCCACCCGCCATCCTCTTACCGCATTTATTGAGACGTCCTGATCTGCCGGAGCGTTCCCCCTCGCCGTCCTTTTGCTGGATTTCTTGGGATGCCTTAAACAACTGTGGGGCTCCCACCCACCATCCTCTAACCGCATTTATCGAGATTTCCTGATCTGCTGGAGCGCTCCCCCTTGCCGTCCTCTTGCTGGATTTCTTGGGATCTCTTGGACCACTGGGGGGGCTCCCACCCGCCATCCTCTTACCGCATTTATTGAGACTTCCTGATCTGCTGGATTGCTCTCCCCCTGGCCTTCCTCTTGCACTTTTTTGGGGGAGTCTTCTTCACACATCCGAGCGCTCTCCCTCACCCTTGTCTTGCCTCTAGTCAGGGCGCTCTTCTCCCGCTGGAACGCTCCTCCCCGCCATCCTATTGCCAGACTGAGAATTCTTGACCTGCCGCAGTCCTGCCCCACCATGCTCCTGCCTTCTGCCTGGGAAGTCACTTGAAGAACTGGAGCGCTCTCCCCCGCTGTCCTCTTGCCTTTCCTCAGTGGGATTTTGGCCTGCTAAAGAGCTCCTCCCTGTCGTCCTCTTGCTGGATTTCTTGGGACTTCTTGACCCCTTAGGGCGTTCCCCCTGCCACCCTCTTGTGGTTTTTGGGGGAGTCTTGTGACCAACCAGGCCGTTTCCCCCCACCATCCTCTTCCCCTTTTCCTGGGTGCTTCTTGATCCACCAGAGTGCTCCCCTGCACCATTCTTTTGCCTTTTTTGGGAGAGTCTTGTGACTCGCCGGAGAGTTCTCCACCATTGTCTTGCTGGATTTCTTGACATCGCTTGACCTGCCGGAGCGTTCCCCCTCGCAGTTCTCTTGCTGGATTTCTTGGGACGTCTTAAACAACTGAGGGGCTCACACCCACCATCCTCTAACTGCATTTATCGAGATTTCCTGATCTGCCGGAGCGCTCGCCCCTGCTGTCCTCTTGCTGGGTTTCTTGGGACCTCTTGACCCACACGAGCTCTCCTCCCCACCGTCTTCTTGCCGGACTTATTGAGACTTCTTGACCCGCCAGAGTGTTCCCCCTCATCATCCTCCTGCCTTTTTCTGGGGATTCTCTTCAACAACTGAAGAGCTCCCCCGCACTGTCCTCTTCCCTTTTTTCTGGGTGATTCGTGAATCACCGGTGAGCTTCTCCTTACCACCCTCTTGGGCTTTTTTCAGAGCAACCTTGACCCATCAGAGCACCCCCTCACCGTCCTCTTGCCAGATGTACTGAGGGTTCTTCATCTGCCACAGCGCTCCCCCACGCCGTCCTCTTGCTGGATTTCCTGGAACCTTGTGAATCACTGGGGGGCTCCCACCCACCATCCTTTTACCGCATTTATTGAGACGTCCTGATCTGCCAGAGCGCTCCCCCTCGCCGCCCTCTTGCTGGATTTCTTGGGACCTCTTGAACCACTGGGGGCCTCCCACCCACCATGCTCTTACCGCATTTATCGAGACTTCCTGATCTGCTGGAGCGCTCCCCCTCGCCGTCCTCTTGCTGGATTTCTTGGGTCCTCTTGACCCATTAGGGCGTTCCCCCTGCCACCCTCTTGTGTTTTCTGGGGGAGTCTTGTGACCAACCAGAGTGCTCCCCCCCACCATCTTCTTCCCCTTTTCCTGGGTGCTTCTTGATCCACCAGAGTGCTCCCCTGCACCATTCTCTTGCCTTTTTTTGGGGGAATCTTGTGACTCACCGGAGCGTTTTCCACCATTGTCTTGCTGGATTTCTTGACACCGCTTGACCTGTTGGAGCGCTCTCCCTCACAGTTCTCTTGCTGGATATCTTGGGACCTCTTGAACCACTGGGGAGCTCCCACCTGCCACCTTCTTACCGCATTTATTGAGACTTCCTGATCTGCTGGATTGCTCTCCCCACCGGCCTTCCTCTTGCACTTTTTGGGGGAGTCTTCTTGACACGTCCGAGTGCTCTCCCTCACCCTCGTCTTGCCTCTAGTCAGGGCGCTCTTCTCCCGCTGGAACGCTCCTCCCCGCCATCCTATTGCCAGACTGAGAATTCTTGACCTGCCGCAGTCCTGCCCCGCCATGCTCCTGCCTTCTGCCTGGGAAGTCACTTGAAGAACTGGAGCGCTCTCCCCCGCTGTCCTCTTGCCTTTCCTCAGTGGGATTTTGGCCTGCTAAAGAGCTCCTCCCTGTCGTCCTCTTGCTGGATTTCTCGGTACCTCTTGACCCACTGGGTCTCTCCTCCTGCCGTCCTTTTGCCTTTCCTTAGTACATTCTTGGTCTGCTGGAGTGCTCCCCCCCACCACCCTCTTGCTGGATTTCTCGGGACCCCTTGTCCCATATAGGACATTCCCCCCCACCACCATCCTGGTGTGTTTTTTAGGAGTCTTGTGATCGACCAGAGCGCTCCCCCCTTGACATCCTCTTCCCCTTTTTCTGGGTGACTTTTGAACCACTGGTGAACTCTCCCCCATCATCCTCTTGCCACATATATTGAGACTTGTTGATCCGCCAGAGCGCTTCCCCCACTGTCCTCTTGCCAGATTTACTGATACCTCTTGTCCTGTCAGAGCGCTCCCTCTCGCAGTCCTCTTTGTTCAGTTTGTAGGGTAGGAGGGGGGATCTCTGATTACAGAAAGGTCCCTTTGTTCTAGGAGACATTCCCTTGCTCCATGCTTCAGGTTGCCCATCTTCCCTCTCATTTTCAATATGCACGTCCATCACCTTCCTCCTCTTCTTTCTTGATCCCTCGACTCCCGCATGAACTCAAATCCTCTTTCTTGATCACTCTTTCTCGTAAGTTCACAACCTTACTTTCCTTTCTTGCTTTCGCCTTTGTGAGCTGCTCCACCCAAACCGAAATGCCCTGAAGACAGAAATACACCCACCCCAAGCCCGTACAGTCACATAGGGGGTGAGTCCGCTCGCTGACGCATCCCCACATCCCACAGCAAGCCCACCTTGCCTTGGCCCCGGCCCCCCGCACAGGCCTTCCCACCAACCCAGCCCCTCCGTAGCAGCACAGTTTCCCAGCATGCACCCCACAAAGACTTTCTTTGCCAGTCACCCCTGGCACTTACAGCAACACACCACATCAGCATCAAGAGCCCTGGGAGTGGAGAGCTGGCCAGGCCCTCACCCCGGCAGGATCCTCTTCCCTCTCCTTTAGCTGATGGCAGACAGACAAGACACCTCCCAAGAGGTGTCCAGCCCTCTCTCTCAACCACTCACGAGTACAAAAGCCCAGCCTCTACTCACCCACCCCGCCTCCCAAAACCCCACCAGCAGCCCCTGGTCCCAGCTGAACAGCAGCCAGTGCTGAAGATCTGGCTCGTGTTGTCGGACACAACCTTCCCATGGATGTCTGGGCCCCTGAGCAGTTTCCAGGGGTGGGAGGGCGCAGTCCTGATTACAGGGAGGTCCCTGTCCCAAGGGGGACATTTTCTTCCTCCTCACTCCTGACTCGCAGCTCCATCACCTTCCTCCTCTTCTTTCTTGATCCCTCCTGACTCGCAGGTCTACCACCGTCATCTTCTTTCTTGATCCCTGTTGACTTGCAGATGCACTCCAATCCTCTTTCTTGATCGCTCTTCCTCGTAGGTTCACCACCTTCCTCTTCTTTCTTGCTTTCGCCTTTGCGAGCTGCTCCACCCGAACAGAGATGCACAGAAAACAAAAATATACCCACCCCAGGCCCGTACAGTCACACCAGGGGGCGAGTCCGGTCGCTGACGCATCCCCACACCCCACCACAAGGCCACCTTGCCTTGGCCCCGGCCCCCCGCACAGGCCTTCCCACCAACCCAGCCCCTCCGTAGCAGCACAGTTTCCCAGCATGCACCCCACAAAGACTTTCTTTGCCAGTCACCCCTGGCACTTACAGCAACACACCACACCAGCATCAAGAGCCCTGGGAGTGGAGAGCTGGCCAGGCCCTCACCCCGGCAGGATCCTCTTCCCCCTCCTTTACCTGCTGGCAGACAGACACCTCCCAAGGGATGACCACCCTGCTCCCTTAACTGCTCCCAAGTCCAAGAGCCCAGCCCCTGCTCACCACCCCCACCTCCCAAAACACAGCCAACAGCCCCTGCTCCCATTTTACCACTTTACCCCCGAGCACGGTTTCTAGGGGTGGGAGGGGGACGCACTAATCACAGATCGTTCCCTGTGCTTAAGGATACATTCTCCTTCTCGCTGGCTCAGCCTGCCCATCTTCCTCCTCACTCTTGACTCGTAGCTCCATCACCTTTCTCCTCTTTTGTCCCCTCCTGACTCACAGGTCCACCACTGTCATCTTCTTTCTTGACTCTGCTTGACTCACAGGTGCGCTCCAATCCTCTTTCGTGATCGCTCTTCTGTGTCAGTACACGGAAGACCGGGCACATGAGAAACTGCAAGAGTCAACAGCATGAGAACAAGCATTAGTGGAAAAATACAAGAACAAAGGACTGTATGCTATGTGATACATCAAGGAAAGAGGAGTTGATACAGGATTGATGCATCAAGGACAGAGGGACAGCTTGTGATAGACAAAAAAGGTGTTTATGGCAGTGACTTTGGTGGGAACACAAAACACATCACTTATGTAATGACTAACTTAGCTAATCAACAAATGCTTGAGCAAGCATCATAGCGAGTATAAATGCAAGCCTGAATTTGTAATAAACATCTCTCATTGCACCTTAAAAGAGAGTCCGTACCGCATTCGCTACAAATGGCGCCCTGGAACAGGGACTTTCAGCGTGCCTATAAAGGCAGTAGCCGCTCTGGTAGCGAAGCCCAATCGAACCAGGAAACAGGACCGGGAACCAGGACAGTGCGCGCCCACCACCAACGAAAGGTGAGCGATTGGGAACCATGGGAGGGAAGTTATCCCTTAAGCAAAGACAAACCCTGGATGTCCTTCAACATGCGCTACAAACGCAAAATCAGGATGTATCAGGGGTCTGATTGGTGAGTTTATTAGAATGGATTGCTAATCAGGTGCTAGACTTTCCTACAACTGGTACATTTCAGTTGGAGACATGGCACAAAGATGAATGAGAATTATATGAACAGGTAACGACTGGAGATAAAGCTGCTTGCAAATATTCATCTACTTGGGGAAAAATTATGACTACTAAGATACAGGATACAGGACTGATACATCAGGGACAGAGGGACAGCTTACTATAGAAAAAAATGCGTATATGGCAGTTACATCGCTCATGTAATGTCTAACTTAGCTAAAGAGCAAATGCTTGAGCAAGCATCATAGCGAGTATAAATGCAAACCTGAGTTTGTAATAAATGTCTCTCATGGCACCTTACCGTGAGTCCACGCCAGATTCGCTACACTCTTCCTCATAGGTTCACCACCTTCCTCTCCTTCCTTGCTTTTCCTTTGCACGCTGCTCCACCTGAAGAGAAACACACAGAGGACTGAGCTACACCAGCCCAAGGGCACTACAATCAGACAGGGGCTGAGTCCGGGGGCTGACACCTCCCCACACCCCACAACGAGCCCACCTTGCCTTGGCCCCGGCCCCTCGCACATGCCTTAGAGATATCATAGCTCAGTACAAATCCCCACAGTCCTCACCTGCTGTTTGGTGCTTGCGGAGGGTCACACTCCCTGTGCCCCAGGGCACTGGCCCTACACGGCCAAGCTCGGCAGCGGGACTGTCTGGAGCTGCCGCTGGCTGGTTCTCCAGCTTTAGGGTCACCCGCAGAAGCCCGCTCTCCTCAGCTCTGCACACCCATCCAGTTGCGCCGCCCAGGCAAAGTCAGCTTCACCCTCTGCTCTACACCTCACCTGCAAACAACCAACTCTTCAACTGACAACTGTCCAAAACCCACCGACAAACTCTCCACACCTCAGCCTTTCGTTTGCAACTGCTGCCTCTAGTGCATCTCACAGACAAGCCTTCAAAATCCCCTCATCCTGCAATAACACTCCAGCACTGATCACCTGCGGGAACAACTACCACAATACCATGCAAACACCAACCAGTTCTGGCACGGAAATATCACTTTCTCCTCAAGATTCCACCCTACACCAACTGCTGACAAACACACGCTGTCCTCACCAAAGCCAAACGCTGCAACAACCAGCGACAACTCAAATTTGCGTGGGCGGTGCAAAATTGCAGGGGTGAGCTAACGCAGAGCTGGGCTTGAAAGCTGCAGAGTGTGCACCCTGTGGTATAACGTGGCGAGCTACTGCCATTCTGCCTTCTCCCTGGGAGAAGCGCGTGAGCAGAGGCTGCTTCAAGGCACGATGGGAACGGTTTGGTTCTCCGGGTCTCTCAGGGCGAGAGCGATAAATGTGATCTGTGGCGTGGCGCAGGAACTTCCCGTACACTTGCTCCTCCATTCGGTCTCGGGTGCTGCAAGAGAGGGAGCGAGAGATTCAGGGCAAGATTGACAACCTCGGCGTCCCCGTCCCAGCCACGGGTCACCCAAACCTGCAGACATCCCGGGAGGCCCCCTAAGATTTACACTCCCCTATGCCCCACCCTTGAAGCCTGGACATCGCCAGAACCATAGAGCAAGTATTTCTTGAGGAGGCACCCAAAGGGTCCGTGTTCTCTTTCAGGCAGATGCTAGCGCAAGATTGCAAATCATCTCACAGCTACCAGGAAGGTAAAAAATAACGTCTTGAAATGGGAAAGGAACAGGTATTGTTTCTCTTCATCACCTCCCTCATTGCCACGTTATCAAGGTCTCCCGCAATGTTCCACAGGAAACTTGAAGCTTGGAATTCCTGGTATTCTGAACCTGGGCAAGAAAGGAAGAAAAGCATGAGACTGATCATAAAGAGGGTGGCTGCTCGTAACATGGAAAGAGCAGTAACAAGGTAAAAAGATATCACTTTTCCTTAGAGAGCTCTCAAAGCTGCCTGTTAAGGACAAGAAAAACAAACTTGTGACGGACCATTACTTAAAATCCAAGGCCCAGGAAGCGATCTAATGTACATTGAAACGCGGGCCACGAGACAGTGGAAGTGCCACGAGCTGAGACTGAAGGGACAGAGGATGAATTTCCAAAGAAGTTTAGGTTTCGATGTCAAAACGGAAAATTCTACGTCATTAAAATATAATGCAAAAGTCAGTGTAAAATCAAGTAAGGCAACGACTCCAAATGAACTCCCAGGCGCTTCAGTCACTCAGCAGATCAAAAATGCGGATCATTTCTCACCTGCCCACCTCCCAAACCCCAGCCTATGTCCCCTGCTTCCAGCTTACCTGAGCCCAGATTAAAGGAGGATTTCAGAGGCCATGCCAAGTTCTGCTGCTCCTCGTTCGGGTTGCCAGTCTTCCTCCTCGCTCTGGAATTGCAGGTCAACCGCCTTCCTGTTCTTCTTTGATTGATGCTGAGCTGCCGCGTTACCCGCTGCCGTCTGAGCGGATCTCGGGGAGCCTCTGGAACCGCCAGAGCACTCCCCCCACCAACATTCTCTTGCCTTGTTTTCGGGGTTCCTCTTCACCAGCTGAGGCGCCCTCCCACCCCCCGCCGCCCTCTTACCTTTTTCTAGAGGTCTCTTGAGCCACCAGCAAGCTCCCCCGCACCTTCCCTCAGCGATCTTGGCCCGCCAGAGGCCTGCCCCTCGTCAGCCTCCTCCCCTTTTCCTGGGTGCTGCTTGAACCACCGGTGGGCTCCCCTCCACCATCCTCTCGTCCTTTGTAGGGGAGTCTCGTGACTCACCAGAGCGCTCTCCGCCGTTGCCTTGCTGGGGTTATTGACACCGCTTGACTTGCCAGAGCGCTCCCCCTCGCAGTTCTCTTGTTGGATTTCTTGGGACCTTTTGAACCATTGGAACAACGGGAATGCTCCCCCCCACTGTGACCTTGCCTTTCTTCAGTGCGATCTTGACGTGCTGGAGCACTTCCCCGCGCCGTCCTCTTGCCTTTTACTGGGGAGTCTATTGAATATCCACAGCACTCCCCCCTGCCATCCTTTACCAGATTTTTTGACACTACTTGACATCTCGGAGTACTTCCCCGCGCCGTCCTCTTGCCTTTTACTGGGGAGTCTCTTGAATATCCACAGCACTCCCCCCTGCCATCCTTTACCAGATTTTTTGACACTTCTTGACATCTCGGAGTGCTCTCACTCACCCTTGTCTTGCCTATTTTCAGGGCGCTCCTGACCCGCTGGATGCTCCTCCCTGCTGTCCTATTGCCAGATTGAGAATTCTCGACCTGTCCCAGCGCTACCCCACCGTCCTTCTGCCTTCTACCTGGGAAGTCACTTGAAGAACTGGAGCACTCCCCCCTGCTGTCCTCTTGCCTTTCTTCACTGAGATTTTGGCCTGCCAGAGCACTCCTCCCTGTTGTCCTCTCACTGGATTTCTTGGGACCTCTTGACCCACTGGGTCTCTCCTCCTGCTGTCCTTTTGCCTTTCTTTAGTACAATCTCAGCCTGCTGGAGCGCTCCCCCTCGCCGTCCTCCTGCTGGATTTCTTGGAACCTCTTGACCCCTTAGGGCGTTCCCCCTGCCACCCTCTTGTGGTTTTTGGGGGAGTCTTGTGATCAACCAGGCCGTTTCCCCCCACCATCCTCTTCCCCTTCTCCTGGGTGCTTCTTGATCCACCAGAGTGCTCTCAAAGCTGCCTGTTACCATCCTCTAACCATTCTCTTGCCTTTTTTGGTGGAGTCTTGTGACTCACCGGAGCGTTCTCCACCATTGTCTTGCTGGATTTGTTGACATCGCTTGACCTGCCGGAGCGCTCCCCCTCACAGTTCTCTTCCTGGATATCTTGGGACATTTTGAACCACTGGGGGGCTCCCACCCGCCATCCTCTTACCGCATTTATTGAGACGTCCTGATCTGCCGGAGCGTTCCCCCTCGCCGTCCTTTTGCTGGATTTCTTGGGATGCCTTAAACAACTGAGGGGCTCACACCCACCATCCTCTAACTGCATTTATCGAGATTTCCTGATCTGCCGGAGCGCTCGCCCCTGCTGTCCTCTTGCTGGGTTTCTTGGGACCTCTTGACCCACACGAGCTCTCCTCCCCACCGTCTTCTTGCCGGACTTATTGAGACTTCTTGACCCGCCAGAGTGTTCCCCCTCATCATCCTCCTGCCTTTTTCTGGGGATTCTCTTCAACAACTGAAGAGCTCCCCCGCACTGTCCTCTTCCCTTTTTTCTGGGTGATTCGTGAATCACCGGTGAGCTTCTCCTTACCACCCTCTTGGGCTTTTTTCAGAGCAACCTTGACCCATCAGAGCACCCCCTCACCGTCCTCTTGCCAGATGTACTGAGGGTTCTTCATCTGCCACAGCGCTCCCCCACGCCGTCCTCTTGCTGGATTTCCTGGAACCTTGTGAATCACTGGGGGGCTCCCACCCACCATCCTTTTACCGCATTTATTGAGACGTCCTGATCTGCCAGAGCGCTCCCCCTTGCCATCCTCTTGCTGGATTTCTTGGGATCTCTTGGACCACTGGGGGGGCTCCCACCCGCCATCCTCTTACCGCATTTATCGAGACTTCCTGATCTGCTGGAGCGCTCCCCCTCGCCGTCCTCTTGCTGGATTTCTTGGGTCCTCTTGACCCATTAGGGTGTTCCCCCTGCCACCCTCTTGTGTTTTCTGGGGGAGTCTTGTGACCAACCAGAGTGCTCCCCCCCACCATCTTCTTCCCCTTTTCCTGAGTGCTTCTTGATCCACCAGAGTGCTCCCCTGCACCATTCTCTTGCCTTTTTTTGGGGGAATCTTGTGACTCACCGGAGCGTTTTCCACCATTGTCTTGCTGGATTTCTTGACACCGCTTGACCTGTTGGAGCGCTCTCCCTCACAGTTCTCTTGCTGGATATCTTGGGACCTCTTGAACCACTGGGGAGCTCCCACCTGCCACCTTCTTACCGCATTTATTGAGACTTCCTGATCTGCTGGATTGCTCTCCCCACCGGCCTTCCTCTTGCACTTTTTGGGGGAGTCTTCTTGACACGTCCGAGTGCTCTCCCTCACCCTTGTCTTGCCTCTAGTCAGGGCGCTCTTCTCCCGCTGGAACGCTCCTCCCCGCCATCCTATTGCCAGACTGAGAATTCTTGACCTGCCGCAGTCCTGCCCCGCCATGCTCCTGCCTTCTGCCTGGGAAGTCACTTGAAGAACTGGAGCGCTCTCCCCCGCTCTCCTCTTGCCTTTCCTCAGTGGGATTTTGGCCTGCTAAAGAGCTCCTCCCTGTCGTCCTCTTGCTGGATTTCTCGGTACCTCTTGACCCACTGGGTCTCTCCTCCTGCCGTCCTTTTGCCTTTCCTTAGTACATTCTTGGTCTGCTGGAGTGCTCCCCCCCACCATCCTCTTGCTGGATTTCTCGGGACCCCTTGTCCCATATAGGACATTCCCCCCCACCACCATCCTGGTGTGTTTTTTAGGAGAGTCTTGTGATCGACCAGAGCGCTCCCCCCTTGACATCCTCTTCCCCTTTTTCTGGGTGACTTTTGAACCACTGGTGAACTCTCCCCCATCATCCTCTTGCCACATATATTGAGACTTGTTGATCCGCCAGAGCGCTTCCCCCACTGTCCTCTTGCCAGATTTACTGATACCTCTTGTCCTGTCAGAGCGCTCCCTCTCGCAGTCCTCTTTGTTCAGTTTGTAGGGTAGGAGGGGGGATCTCTGATTACAGAAAGGTCCCTTTGTTCTAGGAGACATTCCCTTGCTCCATGCTTCAGGTTGCCCATCTTCCCTCTCATTTTCAATATGCACGTCCATCACCTTCCTCCTCTTCTTTCTTGATCCCTCGACTCCCGGATGAACTCAAATCCTCTTTCTTGATCACTCTTTCTCGTAAGTTCACAACCTTACTTTCCTTTCTTGCTTTCGCCTTTGTGAGCTGCTCCACCCAAACCGAAATGCCCTGAAGACAGAAATACACCCACCCCAAGCCCGTACAGTCACATAGGGGGTGAGTCCGCTCGCTGACGCATCCCCACATCCCACAGCAAGCCCACCTTGCCTTGGCCCCGGCCCCCCGCACAGGCCTTCCCACCAACCCAGCCCCTCCGTAGCAGCACAGTTTCCCAGCATGCACCCCACAAAGACTTTCTTTGCCAGTCACCCCTGGCACTTACAGCAACACACCACATCAGCATCAAGAGCCCTGGGAGTGGAGAGCTGGCCAGGCCCTCACCCCGGCAGGATCCTCTTCCCCCTCCTTTAGCTGATGGCAGACAGACAAGACACCTCCCAAGAGGTGTCCAGCCCTCTCTCTCAACCACTCATGAGTACAAAAGCCCAGCCTCTACTCACCCACCCCGCCTCCCAAAACCCCACCAGCAGCCCCTGGTCCCAGCTGAACAGCAGCCAGTGCTGAAGATCTGGCTCGTGTTGTCGGACACAACCTTCCCATGGATGTCTGGGCCCCTGAGCACTTTCCAGGGGTGGGAGGGCGCAGTCCTGATTACAGGGAGGTCCCTGTCCCAAGGGGGACATTTTCTTCCTCCTCACTCCTGACTCGCAGCTCCATCACCTTCCTCCTCTTCTTTCTTGATCCCTCCTGACTCGCAGCTCTACCACCGTCATCTTCTTTCTTGATCCCTGTTGACTTGCAGATGCACTCCAATCCTCTTTCTTGATCGCTCTTCCTCGTAGGTTCACCACCTTCCTCTTCTTTCTTGCTTTCGCCTTTGCGAGCTGCTCCACCCGAACAGAGATGCACAGAAAACAAAAATATACCCACCCCAGGCCCGTACAGTCACACCAGGGGGCGAGTCCGGTCGCTGACGCATCCCCACACCCCACCACAAGGCCACCTTGCCTTGGCCCCGGCCCCCCGCACAGGCCTTCCCACCAACCCAGCCCCTCCGTAGCAGCACAGTTTCCCAGCATGCACCCCACAAAGACTTTCTTTGCCAGTCACCCCTGGCACTTACAGCAACACACCACACCAGCATCAAGAGCCCTGGGAGTGGAGAGCTGGCCAGGCCCTCACCCCGGCAGGATCCTCTTCCCCCTCCTTTACCTGCTGGCAGACAGACACCTCCCAAGGGATGACCACCCTGCTCCCTTAACTGCTCCCAAGTCCAAGAGCCCAGCCCCTGCTCACCACCCCCACCTCCCAAAACACAGCCAACAGCCCCTGCTCCCATTTTACCACTTTACCCCCGAGCACGGTTTCTAGGGGTGGGAGGGGGACGCACTAATCACAGATCATTCCCTGTGCTTAAGGATACATTCTCCTTCTCGCTGGCTCAGCCTGCCCATCTTCCTCCTCACTCTTGACTCGTAGCTCCATCACCTTTCTCCTCTTTTGTCCCCTCCTGACTCACAGGTCCACCACTGTCATCTTCTTTCTTGACTCTGCTTGACTCACAGGTGCGCTCCAATCCTCTTTCGTGATCGCTCTTCTGTGTCAGTACACGGAAGACCGGGCACATGAGAAACTGCAAGAGTCAACAGCATGAGAACAAGCATTAGTGGAAAAATACAAGAACAAAGGACTGTATGCTATGTGATACATCAAGGACAGAGGAGTTGATACAGGATTGATGCATCAAGGACAGAGGGACAGCTTGTGATAGACAAAAAAGGTGTTTATGGCAGTGACTTTGGTGGGAACACAAAACACATCACTTATGTAATGACTAACTTAGCTAATCAACAAATGCTTGAGCAAGCATCATAGCGAGTATAAACGCAAGCCTGAATTTGTAATAAACATCTCTCATTGCACCTTAAAAGAGAGTCCGTACCGCATTCGCTACAAATGGCGCCCTGGAACAGGGACTTTCAGCGTGCCTATAAAGGCAGTAGCCGCTCTGGTAGCGAAGCCCAATCGAACCAGGAAACAGGACCGGGAACCAGGACAGTGCGCGCCCACCACCAACGAAAGGTGAGCGATTGGGAACCATGGGAGGGAAGTTATCCCTTAAGCAAAGACAAACCCTGGATGTCCTTCAACATGCGCTACAAACGCAAAATCAGGATGTATCAGGGGTCTGATTGGTGAGTTTATTACAATGGATTGCTAATCAGGTGCTAGACTTTCCTACAACTGGTACATTTCAGTTGGAGACATGGCACAAAGATGAATGAGAATTATATGAACAGGTAACGACTGGAGATAAAGCTGCTTGCAAATATTCATCTACTTGGGGAAAAATTATGACTACTAAGATACAGGATACAGGACTGATACATCAGGGACAGAGGGACAGCTTACTATAGAAAAAAATGCGTATATGGCAGTTACATCGCTCATGTAATGTCTAACTTAGCTAAAGAGCAAATGCTTGAGCAAGCATCATAGCGAGTATAAATGCAAACCTGAGTTTGTAATAAATGTCTCTCATGGCACCTTACCGTGAGTCCACGCCAGATTCGCTACACTCTTCCTCATAGGTTCACCACCTTCCTCTCCTTCCTTGCTTTTCCTTTGCACGCTGCTCCACCTGAAGAGAAACACACAGAGGACTGAGCTACACCAGCCCAAGGGCACTACAATCAGACAGGGGCTGAGTCCGGGGGCTGACACCTCCCCACACCCCACAACGAGCCCACCTTGCCTTGGCCCCGGCCCCTCGCACATGCCTTAGAGATATCATAGCTCAGTACAAATCCCCACAGTCCTCACCTGCTGTTTGGTGCTTGCGGAGGGTCACACTCCCTGTGCCCCAGGGCACTGGCCCTACACAGCCAAGCTCGGCAGCGGGACTGTCTGGAGCTGCCGCTGGCTGGTTCTCCAGCTTTAGGGTCACCCGCAGAAGCCCGCTCTCCTCAGCTCTGCACACCCATCCAGTTGCGCCGCCCAGGCAAAGTCAGCTTCACCCTCTGCTCTACACCTCACCTGCAAACAACCAACTCTTCAACTGACAACTGTCCAAAACCCACCGACAAACTCTCCACACCTCAGCCTTTCGTTTGCAACTGCTGCCTCTAGTGCATCTCACAGACAAGCCTTCAAAATCCCCTCATCCTGCAATAACACTCCAGCACTGATCACCTGCGGGAACAACTACCACAATACCATGCAAACACCAACCAGTTCTGGCACGGAAATATCACTTTCTCCTCAAGATTCCACCCTACACCAACTGCTGACAAACACACGCTGTCCTCACCAAAGCCAAACGCTGCAACAACCAGCGACAACTCAAATTTGCGTGGGCGGTGCAAAATTGCAGGGGTGAGCTAACGCAGAGCTGGGCTTGAAAGCTGCAGAGTGTGCACCCTGTGGTATAACGTGGCGAGCTACTGCCATTCTGCCTTCTCCCTGGGAGAAGCGCGTGAGCAGAGGCTGCTTCAAGGCACGATGGGAACGGTTTGGTTCTCCGGGTCTCTCAGGGCGAGAGCGATAAATGTGATCTGTGGCGTGGCGCAGGAACTTCCCGTACACTTGCTCCTCCATTCGGTCTCGGGTGCTGCAAGAGAGGGAGCGAGAGATTCAGGGCAAGATTGACAACCTCGGCGTCCCCGTCCCAGCCACGGGTCACCCAAACCTGCAGACATCCCGGGAGGCCCCCTAAGATTTACACTCCCCTATGCCCCACCCTTGAAGCCTGGACATCGCCAGAACCATAGAGCAAGTATTTCTTGAGGAGGCACCCAAAGGGTCCGTGTTCTCTTTCAGGCAGATGCTAGCGCAAGATTGCAAATCATCTCACAGCTACCAGGAATGTAAAAAATAACGTCTTGAAATGGGAAAGGAACAGGTATTGTTTCTCTTCATCACCTCCCTCATTGCCACGTTATCAAGGTCTCCCGCAATGTTCCACAGGAAACTTGAAGCTTGGAATTCCTGGTATTCTGAACCTGGGCAAGAAAGGAAGAAAAGCATGAGACTGATCATAAAGAGGGTGGCTGCTCGTAACATGGAAAGAGCAGTAACAAGGTAAAAAGATATCACTTTTCCTTAGAGAGCTCTCAAAGCTGCCTGTTAAGGACAAGAAAAACAAACTTGTGACGGACCATTACTTAAAATCCAAGGCCCAGGAAGCGATCTAATGTACATTGAAACGCGGGCCACGAGACAGTGGAAGTGCCACGAGCTGAGACTGAAGGGACAGAGGATGAATTTCCAAAGAAGTTTAGGTTTCGATGTCAAAACGGAAAATTCTACGTCATTAAAATATAATGCAAAAGTCAGTGTAAAATCAAGTAAGGCAACGACTCCAAATGAACTCCCAGGCGCTTCAGTCACTCAGCAGATCAAAAATGCGGATCATTTCTCACCTGCCCACCTCCCAAACCCCAGCCTATGTCCCCTGCTTCCAGCTTACCTGAGCCCAGATTAAAGGAGGATTTCAGAGGCCATGCCAAGTTCTGCTGCTCCTCGTTCGGGTTGCCAGTCTTCCTCCTCGCTCTGGAATTGCAGGTCAACCGCCTTCCTGTTCTTCTTTGATTGACGCTGAGCTGCCACGTTACCCGCTGCCGTCTGAGCGGATCTCGGGGAGCCTCTGGAACCGCCAGAGCACTCCCCCCACCAACATTCTCTTGCCTTGTTTTCGGGGTTCCTCTTCACCAGCTGAGGCGCCCTCCCACCCCCCGCCGCCCTCTTACCTTTTTCTAGAGGTCTCTTGAGCCACCAGCAAGCTCCCCCGCACCTTCCCTCAGCGATCTTGGCCCGCCAGAGGCCTGCCCCTCGTCAGCCTCCTCCCCTTTTCCTGGGTGCTGCTTGAACCACCGGTGGGCTCCCCTCCACCATCCTCTCGTCCTTTGTAGGGGAGTCTCGTGACTCACCAGAGCGCTCTCCGCCGTTGCCTTGCTGGGGTTATTGACACCGCTTGACTTGCCAGAGCGCTCCCCCTCGCAGTTCTCTTGTTGGATTTCTTGGGACCTTTTGAACCATTGGAACAACGGGAATGCTCCCCCCCACTGTGACCTTGCCTTTCTTCAGTGCGATCTTGACGTGCTGGAGCACTTCCCCGCGCCGTCCTCTTGCCTTTTACTGGGGAGTCTATTGAATATCCACAGCACTCCCCCCTGCCATCCTTTACCAGATTTTTTGACACTACTTGACATCTCGGAGTACTTCCCCGCGCCGTCCTCTTGCCTTTTACTGGGGAGTCTCTTGAATATCCACAGCACTCCCCCCTGCCATCCTTTACCAGATTTTTTGACACTTCTTGACATCTCGGAGTGCTCTCACTCACCCTTGTCTTGCCTATTTTCAGGGCGCTCCTGTCCCGCTGGATGCTCCTCCCTGCTGTCCTATTGCCAGATTGAGAATTCTCGACCTGTCCCAGCGCTACCCCACCGTCCTTCTGCCTTCTACCTGGGAAGTCACTTGAAGAACTGGAGCACTCCCCCCTGCTGTCCTCTTGCCTTTCTTCACTGAGATTTTGGCCTGCCAGAGCACTCCTCCCTGTTGTCCTCTCACTGGATTTCTTGGGACCTCTTGACCCACTGGGTCTCTCCTCCTGCTGTCCTTTTGCCTTTCTTTAGTACAATCTCAGCCTGCTGGAGCGCTCCCCCTCGCCGTCCTCCTGCTGGATTTCTTGGAACCTCTTGACCCCTTAGGGCGTTCCCCCTGCCACCCTCTTGTGGTTTTTGGGGGAGTCTTGTGATCAACCAGGCCGTTTCCCCCCACCATCCTCTTCCCCTTTTCCTGGGTGCTTCTTGATCCACCAGAGTGCTCTCAAAGCTGCCTGTTACCATCCTCTAACCATTCTCTTGCCTTTTTTGGTGGAGTCTTGTGACTCACCGGAGCGTTCTCCACCATTGTCTTGCTGGATTTGTTGACATCGCTTGACCTGCCGGAGCGCTCCCCCTCACAGTTCTCTTCCTGGATATCTTGGGACATTTTGAACCACTGGGGGGCTCCCACCCGCCATCCTCTTACCGCATTTATTGAGACGTCCTGATCTGCCAGAGCGTTCCCCCTCGCCGTCCTTTTGCTGGATTTCTTGGGATGCCTTAAACAACTGAGGGGCTCACACCCACCATCCTCTAACTGCATTTATCGAGATTTCCTGATCTGCCGGAGCGCTCGCCCCTGCTGTCCTCTTGCTGGGTTTCTTGGGACCTCTTGACCCACACGAGCTCTCCTCCCCACTGTCTTCTTGCCGGACTTATTGAGACTTCTTGACCCGCCAGAGTGTTCCCCCTCATCATCCTCCTGCCTTTTTCTGGGGATTCTCTTCAACAACTGAAGAGCTCCCCCGCACTGTCCTCTTCCCTTTTTTCTGGGTGATTCGTGAATCACCGGTGAGCTTCTCCTTACCACCCTCTTGGGCTTTTTTCAGAGCAACCTTGACCCATCAGAGCACCCCCTCACCGTCCTCTTGCCAGATGTACTGAGGGTTCTTCATCTGCCACAGCGCTCCCCCACGCCGTCCTCTTGCTGGATTTCCTGGAACCTTGTGAATCACTGGGGGGCTCCCACCCACCATCCTTTTACCGCATTTATTGAGACGTCCTGATCTGCCAGAGCGCTCCCCCTTGCCATCCTCTTGCTGGATTTCTTGGGATCTCTTGGACCACTGGGGGGGCTCCCACCCGCCATCCTCTTACCGCATTTATCGAGACTTCCTGATCTGCTGGAGCGCTCCCCCTCGCCGTCCTCTTGCTGGATTTCTTGGGTCCTCTTGACCCATTAGGGTGTTCCCCCTGCCACCCTCTTGTGTTTTCTGGGGGAGTCTTGTGACCAACCAGAGTGCTCCCCCCCACCATCTTCTTCCCCTTTTCCTGAGTGCTTCTTGATCCACCAGAGTGCTCCCCTGCACCATTCTCTTGCCTTTTTTTGGGGGAATCTTGTGACTCACCGGAGCGTTTTCCACCATTGTCTTGCTGGATTTCTTGACACCGCTTGACCTGTTGGAGCGCTCTCCCTCACAGTTCTCTTGCTGGATATCTTGGGACCTCTTGAACCACTGGGGAGCTCCCACCTGCCACCTTCTTACCGCATTTATTGAGACTTCCTGATCTGCTGGATTGCTCTCCCCACCGGCCTTCCTCTTGCACTTTTTGGGGGAGTCTTCTTGACACGTCCGAGTGCTCTCCCTCACCCTTGTCTTGCCTCTAGTCAGGGCGCTCTTCTCCCGCTGGAACGCTCCTCCCCGCCATCCTATTGCCAGACTGAGAATTCTTGACCTGCCGCAGTCCTGCCCCGCCATGCTCCTGCCTTCTGCCTGGGAAGTCACTTGAAGAACTGGAGCGCTCTCCCCCGCTGTCCTCTTGCCTTTCCTCAGTGGGATTTTGGCCTGCTAAAGAGCTCCTCCCTGTCGTCCTCTTGCTGGATTTCTCGGTACCTCTTGACCCACTGGGTCTCTCCTCCTGCCGTCCTTTTGCCTTTCCTTAGTACATTCTTGGTCTGCTGGAGTGCTCCCCCCCACCATCCTCTTGCTGGATTTCTCGGGACCCCTTGTCCCATATAGGACATTCCCCCCCACCACCATCCTGGTGTGTTTTTTAGGAGAGTCTTGTGATCGACCAGAGCGCTCCCCCCTTGACATCCTCTTCCCCTTTTTCTGGGTGACTTTTGAACCACTGGTGAACTCTCCCCCATCATCCTCTTGCCACATATATTGAGACTTGTTGATCCGCCAGAGCGCTTCCCCCACTGTCCTCTTGCCAGATTTACTGATACCTCTTGTCCTGTCAGAGCGCTCCCTCTCGCAGTCCTCTTTGTTCAGTTTGTAGGGTAGGAGGGGGGATCTCTGATTACAGAAAGGTCCCTTTGTTCTAGGAGACATTCCCTTGCTCCATGCTTCAGGTTGCCCATCTTCCCTCTCATTTTCAATATGCACGTCCATCACCTTCCTCCTCTTCTTTCTTGATCCCTCGACTCCCGGATGAACTCAAATCCTCTTTCTTGATCACTCTTTCTCGTAAGTTCACAACCTTACTTTCCTTTCTTGCTTTCGCCTTTGTGAGCTGCTCCACCCAAACCGAAATGCCCTGAAGACAGAAATACACCCACCCCAAGCCCGTACAGTCACATAGGGGGTGAGTCCGCTCGCTGACGCATCCCCACATCCCACAGCAAGCCCACCTTGCCTTGGCCCCGGCCCCCCGCACAGGCCTTCCCACCAACCCAGCCCCTCCGTAGCAGCACAGTTTCCCAGCATGCACCCCACAAAGACTTTCTTTGCCAGTCACCCCTGGCACTTACAGCAACACACCACATCAGCATCAAGAGCCCTGGGAGTGGAGAGCTGGCCAGGCCCTCACCCCGGCAGGATCCTCTTCCCCCTCCTTTAGCTGATGGCAGACAGACAAGACACCTCCCAAGAGGTGTCCAGTCCTCTCTCTCAACCACTCATGAGTACAAAAGCCCAGCCTCTACTCACCCACCCCGCCTCCCAAAACCCCACCAGCAGCCCCTGGTCCCAGCTGAACAGCAGCCAGTGCTGAAGATCTGGCTCGTGTTGTCGGACACAACCTTCCCATGGATGTCTGGGCCCCTGAGCACTTTCCAGGGGTGGGAGGGCGCAGTCCTGATTACAGGGAGGTCCCTGTCCCAAGGGGGACATTTTCTTCCTCCTCACTCCTGACTCGCAGCTCCATCACCTTCCTCCTCTTCTTTCTTGATCCCTCCTGACTCGCAGCTCTACCACCGTCATCTTCTTTCTTGATCCCTGTTGACTTGCAGATGCACTCCAATCCTCTTTCTTGATCGCTCTTCCTCGTAGGTTCACCACCTTCCTCTTCTTTCTTGCTTTCGCCTTTGCGAGCTGCTCCACCCGAACAGAGATGCACAGAAAACAAAAATATACCCACCCCAGGCCCGTACAGTCACACCAGGGGGCGAGTCCGGTCGCTGACGCATCCCCACACCCCACCACAAGGCCACCTTGCCTTGGCCCCGGCCCCCCGCACAGGCCTTCCCACCAACCCAGCCCCTCCGTAGCAGCACAGTTTCCCAGCATGCACCCCACAAAGACTTTCTTTGCCAGTCACCCCTGGCACTTACAGCAACACACCACACCAGCATCAAGAGCCCTGGGAGTGGAGAGCTGGCCAGGCCCTCACCCCGGCAGGATCCTCTTCCCCCTCCTTTACCTGCTGGCAGACAGACACCTCCCAAGGGATGACCACCCTGCTCCCTTAACTGCTCCCAAGTCCAAGAGCCCAGCCCCTGCTCACCACCCCCACCTCCCAAAACACAGCCAACAGCCCCTGCTCCCATTTTACCACTTTACCCCCGAGCACGGTTTCTAGGGGTGGGAGGGGGACGCACTAATCACAGATCGTTCCCTGTGCTTAAGGATACATTCTCCTTCTCGCTGGCTCAGCCTGCCCATCTTCCTCCTCACTCTTGACTCGTAGCTCCATCACCTTTCTCCTCTTTTGTCCCCTCCTGACTCACAGGTCCACCACTGTCATCTTCTTTCTTGACTCTGCTTGACTCACAGGTGCGCTCCAATCCTCTTTCGTGATCGCTCTTCTGTGTCAGTACACGGAAGACCGGGCACATGAGAAACTGCAAGAGTCAACAGCATGAGAACAAGCATTAGTGGAAAAATACAAGAACAAAGGACTGTATGCTATGTGATACATCAAGGACAGAGGAGTTGATACAGGATTGATGCATCAAGGACAGAGGGACAGCTTGTGATAGACAAAAAAGGTGTTTATGGCAGTGACTTTGGTGGGAACACAAAACACATCACTTATGTAATGACTAACTTAGCTAATCAACAAATGCTTGAGCAAGCATCATAGCGAGTATAAACGCAAGCCTGAATTTGTAATAAACATCTCTCATTGCACCTTAAAAGAGAGTCCGTACCGCATTCGCTACAAATGGCGCCCTGGAACAGGGACTTTCAGCGTGCCTATAAAGGCAGTAGCCGCTCTGGTAGCGAAGCCCAATCGAACCAGGAAACAGGACCGGGAACCAGGACAGTGCGCGCCCACCACCAACGAAAGGTGAGCGATTGGGAACCATGGGAGGGAAGTTATCCCTTAAGCAAAGACAAACCCTGGATGTCCTTCAACATGCGCTACAAACGCAAAATCAGGATGTATCAGGGGTCTGATTGGTGAGTTTATTAGAATGGATTGCTAATCATGTGCTAGACTTTCCTACAACTGGTACATTTCAGTTGGAGACATGGCACAAAGATGAATGAGAATTATATGAACAGGTAACGACTGGAGATAAAGCTGCTTGCAAATATTCATCTACTTGGGGAAAAATTATGGCTACTAAGATACAGGATACAGGACTGATACATCAGGGACAGAGGGACAGCTTACTATAGAAAAAAATGCGTATATGGCAGTTACATCGCTCATGTAATGTCTAACTTAGCTAAAGAGCAAATGCTTGAGCAAGCATCATAGCGAGTATAAATGCAAACCTGAGTTTGTAATAAATGTCTCTCATGGCACCTTACCGTGAGTCCACGCCAGATTCGCTACACTCTTCCTCATAGGTTCACCACCTTCCTCTCCTTCCTTGCTTTTCCTTTGCACGCTGCTCCACCTGAAGAGAAACACACAGAGGACTGAGCTACACCAGCCCAAGGGCACTACAATCAGACAGGGGCTGAGTCCGGGGGCTGACACCTCCCCACACCCCACAACGAGCCCACCTTGCCTTGGCCCCGGCCCCTCGCACATGCCTTAGAGATATCATAGCTCAGTACAAATCCCCACAGTCCTCACCTGCTGTTTGGTGCTTGCGGAGGGTCACACTCCCTGTGCCCCAGGGCACTGGCCCTACACAGCCAAGCTCGGCAGCGGGACTGTCTGGAGCTGCCGCTGGCTGGTTCTCCAGCTTTAGGGTCACCCGCAGAAGCCCGCTCTCCTCAGCTCTGCACACCCATCCAGTTGCGCCGCCCAGGCAAAGTCAGCTTCACCCTCTGCTCTACACCTCACCTGCAAACAACCAACTCTTCAACTGACAACTGTCCAAAACCCACCGACAAACTCTCCACACCTCAGCCTTTCGTTTGCAACTGCTGCCTCTAGTGCATCTCACAGACAAGCCTTCAAAATCCCCTCATCCTGCAATAACACTCCAGCACTGATCACCTGCGGGAACAACTACCACAATACCATGCAAACACCAACCAGTTCTGGCACGGAAATATCACTTTCTCCTCAAGATTCCACCCTACACCAACTGCTGACAAACACACGCTGTCCTCACCAAAGCCAAACGCTGCAACAACCAGCGACAACTCAAATTTGCGTGGGCGGTGCAAAATTGCAGGGGTGAGCTAACGCAGAGCTGGGCTTGAAAGCTGCAGAGTGTGCACCCTGTGGTATAACGTGGCGAGCTACTGCCATTCTGCCTTCTCCCTGGGAGAAGCGCGTGAGCAGAGGCTGCTTCAAGGCACGATGGGAACGGTTTGGTTCTCCGGGTCTCTCAGGGCGAGAGCGATAAATGTGATCTGTGGCGTGGCGCAGGAACTTCCCGTACACTTGCTCCTCCATTCGGTCTCGGGTGCTGCAAGAGAGGGAGCGAGAGATTCAGGGCAAGATTGACAACCTCGGCGTCCCCGTCCCAGCCACGGGTCACCCAAACCTGCAGACATCCCGGGAGGCCCCCTAAGATTTACACTCCCCTATGCCCCACCCTTGAAGCCTGGACATCGCCAGAACCATAGAGCAAGTATTTCTTGAGGAGGCACCCAAAGGGTCCGTGTTCTCTTTCAGGCAGATGCTAGCGCAAGATTGCAAATCATCTCACAGCTACCAGGAAGGTAAAAAATAACGTCTTGAAATGGGAAAGGAACAGGTATTGTTTCTCTTCATCACCTCCCTCATTGCCACGTTATCAAGGTCTCCCGCAATGTTCCACAGGAAACTTGAAGCTTGGAATTCCTGGTATTCTGAACCTGGGCAAGAAAGGAAGAAAAGCATGAGACTGATCATAAAGAGGGTGGCTGCTCGTAACATGGAAAGAGCAGTAACAAGGTAAAAAGATATCACTTTTCCTTAGAGAGCTCTCAAAGCTGCCTGTTAAGGACAAGAAAAACAAACTTGTGACGGACCATTACTTAAAATCCAAGGCCCAGGAAGCGATCTAATGTACATTGAAACGCGGGCCACGAGACAGTGGAAGTGCCACGAGCTGAGACTGAAGGGACAGAGGATGAATTTCCAAAGAAGTTTAGGTTTCGATGTCAAAACGGAAAATTCTACGTCATTAAAATATAATGCAAAAGTCAGTGTAAAATCAAGTAAGGCAACGACTCCAAATGAACTCCCAGGCGCTTCAGTCACTCAGGAGATCAAAAATGCGGATCATTTCTCACCTGCCCACCTCCCAAACCCCAGCCTATGTCCCCTGCTTCCAGCTTACCTGAGCCCAGATTAAAGGAGGATTTCAGAGGCCATGCCAAGTTCTGCTGCTCCTCGTTCGGGTTGCCAGTCTTCCTCCTCGCTCTGGAATTGCAGGTCAACCGCCTTCCTGTTCTTCTTTGATTGATGCTGAGCTGCCGCGTTACCCGCTGCCGTCTGAGCGGATCTCGGGGAGCCTCTGGAACCGCCAGAGCACTCCCCCCACCAACATTCTCTTGCCTTGTTTTCGGGGTTCCTCTTCACCAGCTGAGGCGCCCTCCCACCCCCCGCCGCCCTCTTACCTTTTTCTAGAGGTCTCTTGAGCCACCAGCAAGCTCCCCCGCACCTTCCCTCAGCGATCTTGGCCCGCCAGAGGCCTGCCCCTCGTCAGCCTCCTCCCCTTTTCCTGGGTGCTGCTTGAACCACCGGTGGGCTCCCCTCCACCATCCTCTCGTCCTTTGTAGGGGAGTCTCGTGACTCACCAGAGCGCTCTCCGCCGTTGCCTTGCTGGGGTTATTGACACCGCTTGACTTGCCAGAGCGCTCCCCCTCGCAGTTCTCTTGTTGGATTTCTTGGGACCTTTTGAACCATTGGAACAACGGGAATGCTCCCCCCCACTGTGACCTTGCCTTTCTTCAGTGCGATCTTGACGTGCTGGAGCACTTCCCCGCGCCGTCCTCTTGCCTTTTACTGGGGAGTCTATTGAATATCCACAGCACTCCCCCCTGCCATCCTTTACCAGATTTTTTGACACTACTTGACATCTCGGAGTACTTCCCCGCGCCGTCCTCTTGCCTTTTACTGGGGAGTCTCTTGAATATCCACAGCACTCCCCCCTGCCATCCTTTACCAGATTTTTTGACACTTCTTGACATCTCGGAGTGCTCTCACTCACCCTTGTCTTGCCTATTTTCAGGGCGCTCCTGTCCCGCTGGATGCTCCTCCCTGCTGTCCTATTGCCAGATTGAGAATTCTCGACCTGTCCCAGCGCTACCCCACCGTCCTTCTGCCTTCTACCTGGGAAGTCACTTGAAGAACTGGAGCACTGCCCCCTGCTGTCCTCTTGCCTTTCTTCACTGAGATTTTGGCCTGCCAGAGCACTCCTCCCTGTTGTCCTCTCACTGGATTTCTTGGGACCTCTTGACCCACTGGGTCTCTCCTCCTGCTGTCCTTTTGCCTTTCTTTAGTACAATCTCAGCCTGCTGGAGCGCTCCCCCTCGCCGTCCTCCTGCTGGATTTCTTGGAACCTCTTGACCCCTTAGGGCGTTCCCCCTGCCACCCTCTTGTGGTTTTTGGGGGAGTCTTGTGATCAACCAGGCCGTTTCCCCCCACCATCCTCTTCCCCTTTTCCTGGGTGCTTCTTGATCCACCAGAGTGCTCTCAAAGCTGCCTGTTACCATCCTCTAACCATTCTCTTGCCTTTTTTGGTGGAGTCTTGTGACTCACCGGAGCGTTCTCCACCATTGTCTTGCTGGATTTGTTGACATCGCTTGACCTGCCGGAGCGCTCCCCCTCACAGTTCTCTTCCTGGATATCTTGGGACATTTTGAACCACTGGGGGGCTCCCACCCGCCATCCTCTTACCGCATTTATTGAGACGTCCTGATCTGCCAGAGCGTTCCCCCTCGCCGTCCTTTTGCTGGATTTCTTGGGATGCCTTAAACAACTGAGGGGCTCACACCCACCATCCTCTAACTGCATTTATCGAGATTTCCTGATCTGCCGGAGCGCTCGCCCCTGCTGTCCTCTTGCTGGGTTTCTTGGGACCTCTTGACCCACACGAGCTCTCCTCCCCACCGTCTTCTTGCCGGACTTATTGAGACTTCTTGACCCGCCAGAGTGTTCCCCCTCATCATCCTCCTGCCTTTTTCTGGGGATTCTCTTCAACAACTGAAGAGCTCCCCCGCACTGTCCTCTTCCCTTTTTTCTGGGTGATTCGTGAATCACCGGTGAGCTTCTCCTTACCACCCTCTTGGGCTTTTTTCAGAGCAACCTTGACCCATCAGAGCACCCCCTCACCGTCCTCTTGCCAGATGTACTGAGGGTTCTTCATCTGCCACAGCGCTCCCCCACGCCGTCCTCTTGCTGGATTTCCTGGAACCTTGTGAATCACTGGGGGGCTCCCACCCACCATCCTTTTACCGCATTTATTGAGACGTCCTGATCTGCCAGAGCGCTCCCCCTTGCCATCCTCTTGCTGGATTTCTTGGGATCTCTTGGACCACTGGGGGGGCTCCCACCCGCCATCCTCTTACCGCATTTATCGAGACTTCCTGATCTGCTGGAGCGCTCCCCCTCGCCGTCCTCTTGCTGGATTTCTTGGGTCCTCTTGACCCATTAGGGTGTTCCCCCTGCCACCCTCTTGTGTTTTCTGGGGGAGTCTTGTGACCAACCAGAGTGCTCCCCCCCACCATCTTCTTCCCCTTTTCCTGAGTGCTTCTTGATCCACCAGAGTGCTCCCCTGCACCATTCTCTTGCCTTTTTTTGGGGGAATCTTGTGACTCACCGGAGCGTTTTCCACCATTGTCTTGCTGGATTTCTTGACAACGCTTGACCTGTTGGAGCGCTCTCCCTCACAGTTCTCTTGCTGGATATCTTGGGACCTCTTGAACCACTGGGGAGCTCCCACCTGCCACCTTCTTACCGCATTTATTGAGACTTCCTGATCTGCTGGATTGCTCTCCCCACCGGCCTTCCTCTTGCACTTTTTGGGGGAGTCTTCTTGACATGTCCGAGTGCTCTCCCTCACCCTTGTCTTGCCTCTAGTCAGGGCGCTCTTCTCCCGCTGGAACGCTCCTCCCCGCCATCCTATTGCCAGACTGAGAATTCTTGACCTGCCGCAGTCCTGCCCCGCCATGCTCCTGCCTTCTGCCTGGGAAGTCACTTGAAGAACTGGAGCGCTCTCCCCCGCTGTCCTCTTGCCTTTCCTCAGTGGGATTTTGGCCTGCTAAAGAGCTCCTCCCTGTCGTCCTCTTGCTGGATTTCTCGGTACCTCTTGACCCACTGGGTCTCTCCTCCTGCCGTCCTTTTGCCTTTCCTTAGTACATTCTTGGTCTGCTGGAGTGCTCCCCCCCACCATCCTCTTGCTGGATTTCTCGGGACCCCTTGTCCCATATAGGACATTCCCCCCCACCACCATCCTGGTGTGTTTTTTAGGAGAGTCTTGTGATCGACCAGAGCGCTCCCCCCTTGACATCCTCTTCCCCTTTTTCTGGGTGACTTTTGAACCACTGGTGAACTCTCCCCCATCATCCTCTTGCCACATATATTGAGACTTGTTGATCCACCAGAGCGCTTCCCCCACTGTCCTCTTGCCAGATTTACTGATACCTCTTGTCCTGTCAGAGCGCTCCCTCTCGCAGTCCTCTTTGTTCAGTTTGTAGGGTAGGAGGGGGGATCTCTGATTACAGAAAGGTCCCTTTGTTCTAGGAGACATTCCCTTGCTCCATGCTTCAGGTTGCCCATCTTCCCTCTCATTTTCAATATGCACGTCCATCACCTTCCTCCTCTTCTTTCTTGATCCCTCGACTCCCGGATGAACTCAAATCCTCTTTCTTGATCACTCTTTCTCGTAAGTTCACAACCTTACTTTCCTTTCTTGCTTTCGCCTTTGTGAGCTGCTCCACCCAAACCGAAATGCCCTGAAGACAGAAATACACCCACCCCAAGCCCGTACAGTCACATAGGGGGTGAGTCCGCTCGCTGACGCATCCCCACATCCCACAGCAAGCCCACCTTGCCTTGGCCCCGGCCCCCCGCACAGGCCTTCCCACCAACCCAGCCCCTCCGTAGCAGCACAGTTTCCCAGCATGCACCCCACAAAGACTTTCTTTGCCAGTCACCCCTGGCACTTACAGCAACACACCACATCAGCATCAAGAGCCCTGGGAGTGGAGAGCTGGCCAGGCCCTCACCCCGGCAGGATCCTCTTCCCCCTCCTTTAGCTGATGGCAGACAGACAAGACACCTCCCAAGAGGTGTCCAGCCCTCTCTCTCAACCACTCATGAGTACAAAAGCCCAGCCTCTACTCACCCACCCCGCCTCCCAAAACCCCACCAGCAGCCCCTGGTCCCAGCTGAACAGCAGCCAGTGCTGAAGATCTGGCTCGTGTTGTCGGACACAACCTTCCCATGGATGTCTGGGCCCCTGAGCACTTTCCAGGGGTGGGAGGGCGCAGTCCTGATTACAGGGAGGTCCCTGTCCCAAGGGGGACATTTTCTTCCTCCTCACTCCTGACTCGCAGCTCCATCACCTTCCTCCTCTTCTTTCTTGATCCCTCCTGACTCGCAGCTCTACCACCGTCATCTTCTTTCTTGATCCCTGTTGACTTGCAGATGCACTCCAATCCTCTTTCTTGATCGCTCTTCCTCGTAGGTTCACCACCTTCCTCTTCTTTCTTGCTTTCGCCTTTGCGAGCTGCTCCACCCGAACAGAGATGCACAGAAAACAAAAATATACCCACCCCAGGCCCGTACAGTCACACGAGGGGGCGAGTCCGGTCGCTGACGCATCCCCACACCCCACCACAAGGCCACCTTGCCTTGGCCCCGGCCCCCCGCACAGGCCTTCCCACCAACCCAGCCCCTCCGTAGCAGCACAGTTTCCCAGCATGCACCCCACAAAGACTTTCTTTGCCAGTCACCCCTGGCACTTACAGCAACACACCACACCAGCATCAAGAGCCCTGGGAGTGGAGAGCTGGCCAGGCCCTCACCCCGGCAGGATCCTCTTCCCCCTCCTTTACCTGCTGGCAGACAGACACCTCCCAAGGGATGACCACCCTGCTCCCTTAACTGCTCCCAAGTCCAAGAGCCCAGCCCCTGCTCACCACCCCCACCTCCCAAAACACAGCCAACAGCCCCTGCTCCCATTTTACCACTTTACCCCCGAGCACGGTTTCTAGGGGTGGGAGGGGGACGCACTAATCACAGATCATTCCCTGTGCTTAAGGATACATTCTCCTTCTCGCTGGCTCAGCCTGCCCATCTTCCTCCTCACTCTTGACTCGTAGCTCCATCACCTTTCTCCTCTTTTGTCCCCTCCTGACTCACAGGTCCACCACTGTCATCTTCTTTCTTGACTCTGCTTGACTCACAGGTGCGCTCCAATCCTCTTTCGTGATCGCTCTTCTGTGTCAGTACACGGAAGACCGGGCACATGAGAAACTGCAAGAGTCAACAGCATGAGAACAAGCATTAGTGGAAAAATACAAGAACAAAGGACTGTATGCTATGTGATACATCAAGGACAGAGGAGTTGATACAGGATTGATGCATCAAGGACAGAGGGACAGCTTGTGATAGACAAAAAAGGTGTTTATGGCAGTGACTTTGGTGGGAACACAAAACACATCACTTATGTAATGACTAACTTAGCTAATCAACAAATGCTTGAGCAAGCATCATAGCGAGTATAAACGCAAGCCTGAATTTGTAATAAACATCTCTCATTGCACCTTAAAAGAGAGTCCGTACCGCATTCGCTACAAATGGCGCCCTGGAACAGGGACTTTCAGCGTGCCTATAAAGGCAGTAGCCGCTCTGGTAGCGAAGCCCAATCGAACCAGGAAACAGGACCGGGAACCAGGACAGTGCGCGCCCACCACCAACGAAAGGTGAGCGATTGGGAACCATGGGAGGGAAGTTATCCCTTAAGCAAAGACAAACCCTGGATGTCCTTCAACATGCGCTACAAACGCAAAATCAGGATGTATCAGGGGTCTGATTGGTGAGTTTATTACAATGGATTGCTAATCAGGTGCTAGACTTTCCTACAACTGGTACATTTCAGTTGGAGACATGGCACAAAGATGAATGAGAATTATATGAACAGGTAACGACTGGAGATAAAGCTGCTTGCAAATATTCATCTACTTGGGGAAAAATTATGACTACTAAGATACAGGATACAGGACTGATACATCAGGGACAGAGGGACAGCTTACTATAGAAAAAAATGCGTATATGGCAGTTACATCGCTCATGTAATGTCTAACTTAGCTAAAGAGCAAATGCTTGAGCAAGCATCATAGCGAGTATAAATGCAAACCTGAGTTTGTAATAAATGTCTCTCATGGCACCTTACCGTGAGTCCACGCCAGATTCGCTACACTCTTCCTCATAGGTTCACCACCTTCCTCTCCTTCCTTGCTTTTCCTTTGCACGCTGCTCCACCTGAAGAGAAACACACAGAGGACTGAGCTACACCAGCCCAAGGGCACTACAATCAGACAGGGGCTGAGTCCGGGGGCTGACACCTCCCCACACCCCACAACGAGCCCACCTTGCCTTGGCCCCGGCCCCTCGCACATGCCTTAGAGATATCATAGCTCAGTACAAATCCCCACAGTCCTCACCTGCTGTTTGGTGCTTGCGGAGGGTCACACTCCCTGTGCCCCAGGGCACTGGCCCTACACAGCCAAGCTCGGCAGCGGGACTGTCTGGAGCTGCCGCTGGCTGGTTCTCCAGCTTTAGGGTCACCCGCAGAAGCCCGCTCTCCTCAGCTCTGCACACCCATCCAGTTGCGCCGCCCAGGCAAAGTCAGCTTCACCCTCTGCTCTACACCTCACCTGCAAACAACCAACTCTTCAACTGACAACTGTCCAAAACCCACCGACAAACTCTCCACACCTCAGCCTTTCGTTTGCAACTGCTGCCTCTAGTGCATCTCACAGACAAGCCTTCAACATCCCCTCATCCTGCAATAACACTCCAGCACTGATCACCTGCGGGAACAACTACCACAATACCATGCAAACACCAACCAGTTCTGGCACGGAAATATCACTTTCTCCTCAAGATTCCACCCTACACCAACTGCTGACAAACACACGCTGTCCTCACCAAAGCCAAACGCTGCAACAACCAGCGACAACTCAAATTTGCGTGGGCGGTGCAAAATTGCAGGGGTGAGCTAACGCAGAGCTGGGCTTGAAAGCTGCAGAGTGTGCACCCTGTGGTATAACGTGGCGAGCTACTGCCATTCTGCCTTCTCCCTGGGAGAAGCGCGTGAGCAGAGGCTGCTTCAAGGCACGATGGGAACGGTTTGGTTCTCCGGGTCTCTCAGGGCGAGAGCGATAAATGTGATCTGTGGCGTGGCGCAGGAACTTCCCGTACACTTGCTCCTCCATTCGGTCTCGGGTGCTGCAAGAGAGGGAGCGAGAGATTCAGGGCAAGATTGACAACCTCGGCGTCCCCGTCCCAGCCACGGGTCACCCAAACCTGCAGACATCCCGGGAGGCCCCCTAAGATTTACACTCCCCTATGCCCCACCCTTGAAGCCTGGACATCGCCAGAACCATAGAGCAAGTATTTCTTGAGGAGGCACCCAAAGGGTCCGTGTTCTCTTTCAGGCAGATGCTAGCGCAAGATTGCAAATCATCTCACAGCTACCAGGAAGGTAAAAAATAACGTCTTGAAATGGGAAAGGAACAGGTATTGTTTCTCTTCATCACCTCCCTCATTGCCACGTTATCAAGGTCTCCCGCAATGTTCCACAGGAAACTTGAAGCTTGGAATTCCTGGTATTCTGAACCTGGGCAAGAAAGGAAGAAAAGCATGAGACTGATCATAAAGAGGGTGGCTGCTCGTAACATGGAAAGAGCAGTAACAAGGTAAAAAGATATCACTTTTCCTTAGAGAGCTCTCAAAGCTGCCTGTTAAGGACAAGAAAAACAAACTTGTGACGGACCATTACTTAAAATCCAAGGCCCAGGAAGCGATCTAATGTACATTGAAACGCGGGCCACGAGACAGTGGAAGTACCACGAGCTGAGACTGAAGGGACAGAGGATGAATTTCCAAAGAAGTTTAGGTTTCGATGTCAAAACGGAAAATTCTACGTCATTAAAATATAATGCAAAAGTCAGTGTAAAATCAAGTAAGGCAACGACTCCAAATGAACTCCCAGGCGCTTCAGTCACTCAGCAGATCAAAAATGCGGATCATTTCTCACCTGCCCACCTCCCAAACCCCAGCCTATGTCCCCTGCTTCCAGCTTACCTGAGCCCAGATTAAAGGAGGATTTCAGAGGCCATGCCAAGTTCTGCTGCTCCTCGTTCGGGTTGCCAGTCTTCCTCCTCGCTCTGGAATTGCAGGTCAACCGCCTTCCTGTTCTTCTTTGATTGACGCTGAGCTGCCACGTTACCCGCTGCCGTCTGAGCGGATCTCGGGGAGCCTCTGGAACCGCCAGAGCACTCCCCCCACCAACATTCTCTTGCCTTGTTTTCGGGGTTCCTCTTCACCAGCTGAGGCGCCCTCCCACCCCCCGCCGCCCTCTTACCTTTTTCTAGAGGTCTCTTGAGCCACCAGCAAGCTCCCCCGCACCTTCCCTCAGCGATCTTGGCCCGCCAGAGGCCTGCCCCTCGTCAGCCTCCTCCCCTTTTCCTGGGTGCTGCTTGAACCACCGGTGGGCTCCCCTCCACCATCCTCTCGTCCTTTGTAGGGGAGTCTCGTGACTCACCAGAGCGCTCTCCGCCGTTGCCTTGCTGGGGTTATTGACACCGCTTGACTTGCCAGAGCGCTCCCCCTCGCAGTTCTCTTGTTGGATTTCTTGGGACCTTTTGAACCATTGGAACAACGGGAATGCTCCCCCCCACTGTGACCTTGCCTTTCTTCAGTGCGATCTTGACGTGCTGGAGCACTTCCCCGCGCCGTCCTCTTGCCTTTTACTGGGGAGTCTATTGAATATCCACAGCACTCCCCCCTGCCATCCTTTACCAGATTTTTTGACACTACTTGACATCTCGGAGTACTTCCCCGCGCCGTCCTCTTGCCTTTTACTGGGGAGTCTCTTGAATATCCACAGCACTCCCCCCTGCCATCCTTTACCAGATTTTTTGACACTTCTTGACATCTCGGAGTGCTCTCACTCACCCTTGTCTTGCCTATTTTCAGGGCGCTCCTGTCCCGCTGGATGCTCCTCCCTGCTGTCCTATTGCCAGATTGAGAATTCTCGACCTGTCCCAGCGCTACCCCACCGTCCTTCTGCCTTCTACCTGGGAAGTCACTTGAAGAACTGGAGCACTCCCCCCTGCTGTCCTCTTGCCTTTCTTCACTGAGATTTTGGCCTGCCAGAGCACTCCTCCCTGTTGTCCTCTCACTGGATTTCTTGGGACCTCTTGACCCACTGGGTCTCTCCTCCTGCTGTCCTTTTGCCTTTCTTTAGTACAATCTCAGCCTGCTGGAGCGCTCCCCCTCGCCGTCCTCCTGCTGGATTTCTTGGAACCTCTTGACCCCTTAGGGCGTTCCCCCTGCCACCCTCTTGTGGTTTTTGGGGGAGTCTTGTGATCAACCAGGCCGTTTCCCCCCACCATCCTCTTCCCCTTTTCCTGGGTGCTTCTTGATCCACCAGAGTGCTCTCAAAGCTGCCTGTTACCATCCTCTAACCATTCTCTTGCCTTTTTTGGTGGAGTCTTGTGACTCACCGGAGCGTTCTCCACCATTGTCTTGCTGGATTTGTTGACATCGCTTGACCTGCCGGAGCGCTCCCCCTCACAGTTCTCTTCCTGGATATCTTGGGACATTTTGAACCACTTGGGGGCTCCCACCCGCCATCCTCTTACCGCATTTATTGAGACGTCCTGATCTGCCAGAGCGTTCCCCCTCGCCGTCCTTTTGCTGGATTTCTTGGGATGCCTTAAACAACTGAGGGGCTCACACCCACCATCCTCTAACTGCATTTATCGAGATTTCCTGATCTGCCGGAGCGCTCGCCCCTGCTGTCCTCTTGCTGGGTTTCTTGGGACCTCTTGACCCACACGAGCTCTCCTCCCCACCGTCTTCTTGCCGGACTTATTGAGACTTCTTGACCCGCCAGAGTGTTCCCCCTCATCATCCTCCTGCCTTTTTCTGGGGATTCTCTTCAACAACTGAAGAGCTCCCCCGCACTGTCCTCTTCCCTTTTTTCTGGGTGATTCGTGAATCACCGGTGAGCTTCTCCTTACCACCCTCTTGGGCTTTTTTCAGAGCAACCTTGACCCATCAGAGCACCCCCTCACCGTCCTCTTGCCAGATGTACTGAGGGTTCTTCATCTGCCACAGCGCTCCCCCACGCCGTCCTCTTGCTGGATTTCCTGGAACCTTGTGAATCACTGGGGGGCTCCCACCCACCATCCTTTTACCGCATTTATTGAGACGTCCTGATCTGCCAGAGCGCTCCCCCTTGCCATCCTCTTGCTGGATTTCTTGGGATCTCTTGGACCACTGGGGGGGCTCCCACCCGCCATCCTCTTACCGCATTTATCGAGACTTCCTGATCTGCTGGAGCGCTCCCCCTCGCCGTCCTCTTGCTGGATTTCTTGGGTCCTCTTGACCCATTAGGGTGTTCCCCCTGCCACCCTCTTGTGTTTTCTGGGGGAGTCTTGTGACCAACCAGAGTGCTCCCCCCCACCATCTTCTTCCCCTTTTCCTGAGTGCTTCTTGATCCACCAGAGTGCTCCCCTGCACCATTCTCTTGCCTTTTTTTGGGGGAATCTTGTGACTCACCGGAGCGTTTTCCACCATTGTCTTGCTGGATTTCTTGACACCGCTTGACCTGTTGGAGCGCTCTCCCTCACAGTTCTCTTGCTGGATATCTTGGGACCTCTTGAACCACTGGGGAGCTCCCACCTGCCACCTTCTTACCGCATTTATTGAGACTTCCTGATCTGCTGGATTGCTCTCCCCACCGGCCTTCCTCTTGCACTTTTTGGGGGAGTCTTCTTGACACGTCCGAGTGCTCTCCCTCACCCTTGTCTTGCCTCTAGTCAGGGCGCTCTTCTCCCGCTGGAACGCTCCTCCCCGCCATCCTATTGCCAGACTGAGAATTCTTGACCTGCCGCAGTCCTGCCCCGCCATGCTCCTGCCTTCTGCCTGGGAAGTCACTTGAAGAACTGGAGCGCTCTCCCCCGCTGTCCTCTTGCCTTTCCTCAGTGGGATTTTGGCCTGCTAAAGAGCTCCTCCCTGTCGTCCTCTTGCTGGATTTCTCGGTACCTCTTGACCCACTGGGTCTCTCCTCCTGCCGTCCTTTTGCCTTTCCTTAGTACATTCTTGGTCTGCTGGAGTGCTCCCCCCCACCATCCTCTTGCTGGATTTCTCGGGACCCCTTGTCCCATATAGGACATTCCCCCCCACCACCATCCTGGTGTGTTTTTTAGGAGAGTCTTGTGATCGACCAGAGCGCTCCCCCCTTGACATCCTCTTCCCCTTTTTCTGGGTGACTTTTGAACCACTGGTGAACTCTCCCCCATCATCCTCTTGCCACATATATTGAGACTTGTTGATCCACCAGAGCGCTTCCCCCACTGTCCTCTTGCCAGATTTACTGATACCTCTTGTCCTGTCAGAGCGCTCCCTCTCGCAGTCCTCTTTGTTCAGTTTGTAGGGTAGGAGGGGGGATCTCTGATTACAGAAAGGTCCCTTTGTTCTAGGAGACATTCCCTTGCTCCATGCTTCAGGTTGCCCATCTTCCCTCTCATTTTCAATATGCACGTCCATCACCTTCCTCCTCTTCTTTCTTGATCCCTCGACTCCCGGATGAACTCAAATCCTCTTTCTTGATCACTCTTTCTCGTAAGTTCACAACCTTACTTTCCTTTCTTGCTTTCGCCTTTGTGAGCTGCTCCACCCAAACCGAAATGCCCTGAAGACAGAAATACACCCACCCCAAGCCCGTACAGTCACATAGGGGGTGAGTCCGCTCGCTGACGCATCCCCACATCCCACAGCAAGCCCACCTTGCCTTGGCCCCGGCCCCCCGCACAGGCCTTCCCACCAACCCAGCCCCTCCGTAGCAGCACAGTTTCCCAGCATGCACCCCACAAAGACTTTCTTTGCCAGTCACCCCTGGCACTTACAGCAACACACCACATCAGCATCAAGAGCCCTGGGAGTGGAGAGCTGGCCAGGCCCTCACCCCGGCAGGATCCTCTTCCCCCTCCTTTAGCTGATGGCAGACAGACAAGACACCTCCCAAGAGGTGTCCAGCCCTCTCTCTCAACCACTCATGAGTACAAAAGCCCAGCCTCTACTCACCCACCCCGCCTCCCAAAACCCCACCAGCAGCCCCTGGTCCCAGCTGAACAGCAGCCAGTGCTGAAGATCTGGCTCGTGTTGTCGGACACAACCTTCCCATGGATGTCTGGGCCCCTGAGCACTTTCCAGGGGTGGGAGGGCGCAGTCCTGATTACAGGGAGGTCCCTGTCCCAAGGGGGACATTTTCTTCCTCCTCACTCCTGACTCGCAGCTCCATCACCTTCCTCCTCTTCTTTCTTGATCCCTCCTGACTCGCAGCTCTACCACCGTCATCTTCTTTCTTGATCCCTGTTGACTTGCAGATGCACTCCAATCCTCTTTCTTGATCGCTCTTCCTCGTAGGTTCACCACCTTCCTCTTCTTTCTTGCTTTCGCCTTTGCGAGCTGCTCCACCCGAACAGAGATGCACAGAAAACAAAAATATACCCACCCCAGGCCCGTACAGTCACACGAGGGGGCGAGTCCGGTCGCTGACGCATCCCCACACCCCACCACAAGGCCACCTTGCCTTGGCCCCGGCCCCCCGCACAGGCCTTCCCACCAACCCAGCCCCTCCGTAGCAGCACAGTTTCCCAGCATGCACCCCACAAAGACTTTCTTTGCCAGTCACCCCTGGCACTTACAGCAACACACCACACCAGCATCAAGAGCCCTGGGAGTGGAGAGCTGGCCAGGCCCTCACCCCGGCAGGATCCTCTTCCCCCTCCTTTACCTGCTGGCAGACAGACACCTCCCAAGGGATGACCACCCTGCTCCCTTAACTGCTCCCAAGTCCAAGAGCCCAGCCCCTGCTCACCACCCCCACCTCCCAAAACACAGCCAACAGCCCCTGCTCCCATTTTACCACTTTACCCCCGAGCACGGTTTCTAGGGGTGGGAGGGGGACGCACTAATCACAGATCATTCCCTGTGCTTAAGGATACATTCTCCTTCTCGCTGGCTCAGCCTGCCCATCTTCCTCCTCACTCTTGACTCGTAGCTCCATCACCTTTCTCCTCTTTTGTCCCCTCCTGACTCACAGGTCCACCACTGTCATCTTCTTTCTTGACTCTGCTTGACTCACAGGTGCGCTCCAATCCTCTTTCGTGATCGCTCTTCTGTGTCAGTACACGGAAGACCGGGCACATGAGAAACTGCAAGAGTCAACAGCATGAGAACAAGCATTAGTGGAAAAATACAAGAACAAAGGACTGTATGCTATGTGATACATCAAGGACAGAGGAGTTGATACAGGATTGATGCATCAAGGACAGAGGGACAGCTTGTGATAGACAAAAAAGGTGTTTATGGCAGTGACTTTGGTGGGAACACAAAACACATCACTTATGTAATGACTAACTTAGCTAATCAACAAATGCTTGAGCAAGCATCATAGCGAGTATAAACGCAAGCCTGAATTTGTAATAAACATCTCTCATTGCACCTTAAAAGAGAGTCCGTACCGCATTCGCTACAAATGGCGCCCTGGAACAGGGACTTTCAGCGTGCCTATAAAGGCAGTAGCCGCTCTGGTAGCGAAGCCCAATCGAACCAGGAAACAGGACCGGGAACCAGGACAGTGCGCGCCCACCACCAACGAAAGGTGAGCGATTGGGAACCATGGGAGGGAAGTTATCCCTTAAGCAAAGACAAACCCTGGATGTCCTTCAACATGCGCTACAAACGCAAAATCAGGATGTATCAGGGGTCTGATTGGTGAGTTTATTACAATGGATTGCTAATCAGGTGCTAGACTTTCCTACAACTGGTACATTTCAGTTGGAGACATGGCACAAAGATGAATGAGAATTATATGAACAGGTAACGACTGGAGATAAAGCTGCTTGCAAATATTCATCTACTTGGGGAAAAATTATGACTACTAAGATACAGGATACAGGACTGATACATCAGGGACAGAGGGACAGCTTACTATAGAAAAAAATGCGTATATGGCAGTTACATCGCTCATGTAATGTCTAACTTAGCTAAAGAGCAAATGCTTGAGCAAGCATCATAGCGAGTATAAATGCAAACCTGAGTTTGTAATAAATGTCTCTCATGGCACCTTACCGTGAGTCCACGCCAGATTCGCTACACTCTTCCTCATAGGTTCACCACCTTCCTCTCCTTCCTTGCTTTTCCTTTGCACGCTGCTCCACCTGAAGAGAAACACACAGAGGACTGAGCTACACCAGCCCAAGGGCACTACAATCAGACAGGGGCTGAGTCCGGGGGCTGACACCTCCCCACACCCCACAACGAGCCCACCTTGCCTTGGCCCCGGCCCCTCGCACATGCCTTAGAGATATCATAGCTCAGTACAAATCCCCACAGTCCTCACCTGCTGTTTGGTGCTTGCGGAGGGTCACACTCCCTGTGCCCCAGGGCACTGGCCCTACACAGCCAAGCTCGGCAGCGGGACTGTCTGGAGCTGCCGCTGGCTGGTTCTCCAGCTTTAGGGTCACCCGCAGAAGCCCGGTCTCCTCAGCTCTGCACACCCATCCAGTTGCGCCGCCCAGGCAAAGTCAGCTTCACCCTCTGCTCTACACCTCACCTGCAAACAACCAACTCTTCAACTGACAACTGTCCAAAACCCACCGACAAACTCTCCACACCTCAGCCTTTCGTTTGCAACTGCTGCCTCTAGTGCATCTCACAGACAAGCCTTCAACATCCCCTCATCCTGCAATAACACTCCAGCACTGATCACCTGCGGGAACAACTACCACAATACCATGCAAACACCAACCAGTTCTGGCACGGAAATATCACTTTCTCCTCAAGATTCCACCCTACACCAACTGCTGACAAACACACGCTGTCCTCACCAAAGCCAAACGCTGCAACAACCAGCGACAACTCAAATTTGCGTGGGCGGTGCAAAATTGCAGGGGTGAGCTAACGCAGAGCTGGGCTTGAAAGCTGCAGAGTGTGCACCCTGTGGTATAACGTGGCGAGCTACTGCCATTCTGCCTTCTCCCTGGGAGAAGCGCGTGAGCAGAGGCTGCTTCAAGGCACGATGGGAACGGTTTGGTTCTCCGGGTCTCTCAGGGCGAGAGCGATAAATGTGATCTGTGGCGTGGCGCAGGAACTTCCCGTACACTTGCTCCTCCATTCGGTCTCGGGTGCTGCAAGAGAGGGAGCGAGAGATTCAGGGCAAGATTGACAACCTCGGCGTCCCCGTCCCAGCCACGGGTCACCCAAACCTGCAGACATCCCGGGAGGCCCCCTAAGATTTACACTCCCCTATGCCCCACCCTTGAAGCCTGGACATCGCCAGAACCATAGAGCAAGTATTTCTTGAGGAGGCACCCAAAGGGTCCGTGTTCTCTTTCAGGCAGATGCTAGCGCAAGATTGCAAATCATCTCACAGCTACCAGGAATGTAAAAAATAACGTCTTGAAATGGGAAAGGAACAGGTATTGTTTCTCTTCATCACCTCCCTCATTGCCACGTTATCAAGGTCTCCCGCAATGTTCCACAGGAAACTTGAAGCTTGGAATTCCTGGTATTCTGAACCTGGGCAAGAAAGGAAGAAAAGCATGAGACTGATCATAAAGAGGGTGGCTGCTCGTAACATGGAAAGAGCAGTAACAAGGTAAAAAGATATCACTTTTCCTTAGAGAGCTCTCAAAGCTGCCTGTTAAGGACAAGAAAAACAAACTTGTGACGGACCATTACTTAAAATCCAAGGCCCAGGAAGCGATCTAATGTACATTGAAACGCGGGCCACGAGACAGTGGAAGTACCACGAGCTGAGACTGAAGGGACAGAGGATGAATTTCCAAAGAAGTTTAGGTTTCGATGTCAAAACGGAAAATTCTACGTCATTAAAATATAATGCAAAAGTCAGTGTAAAATCAAGTAAGGCAACGACTCCAAATGAACTCCCAGGCGCTTCAGTCACTCAGCAGATCAAAAATGCGGATCATTTCTCACCTGCCCACCTCCCAAACCCCAGCCTATGTCCCCTGCTTCCAGCTTACCTGAGCCCAGATTAAAGGAGGATTTCAGAGGCCATGCCAAGTTCTGCTGCTCCTCGTTCGGGTTGCCAGTCTTCCTCCTCGCTCTGGAATTGCAGGTCAACCGCCTTCCTGTTCTTCTTTGATTGACGCTGAGCTGCCACGTTACCCGCTGCCGTCTGAGCGGATCTCGGGGAGCCTCTGGAACCGCCAGAGCACTCCCCCCACCAACATTCTCTTGCCTTGTTTTCGGGGTTCCTCTTCACCAGCTGAGGCGCCCTCCCACCCCCCGCCGCCCTCTTACCTTTTTCTAGAGGTCTCTTGAGCCACCAGCAAGCTCCCCCGCACCTTCCCTCAGCGATCTTGGCCCGCCAGAGGCCTGCCCCTCGTCAGCCTCCTCCCCTTTTCCTGGGTGCTGCTTGAACCACCGGTGGGCTCCCCTCCACCATCCTCTCGTCCTTTGTAGGGGAGTCTCGTGACTCACCAGAGCGCTCTCCGCCGTTGCCTTGCTGGGGTTATTGACACCGCTTGACTTGCCAGAGCGCTCCCCCTCGCAGTTCTCTTGTTGGATTTCTTGGGACCTTTTGAACCATTGGAACAACGGGAATGCTCCCCCCCACTGTGACCTTGCCTTTCTTCAGTGCGATCTTGACGTGCTGGAGCACTTCCCCGCGCCGTCCTCTTGCCTTTTACTGGGGAGTCTATTGAATATCCACAGCACTCCCCCCTGCCATCCTTTACCAGATTTTTTGACACTACTTGACATCTCGGAGTACTTCCCCGCGCCGTCCTCTTGCCTTTTACTGGGGAGTCTCTTGAATATCCACAGCACTCCCCCCTGCCATCCTTTACCAGATTTTTTGACACTTCTTGACATCTCGGAGTGCTCTCACTCACCCTTGTCTTGCCTATTTTCAGGGCGCTCCTGTCCCGCTGGATGCTCCTCCCTGCTGTCCTATTGCCAGATTGAGAATTCTCGACCTGTCCCAGCGCTACCCCACCGTCCTTCTGCCTTCTACCTGGGAAGTCACTTGAAGAACTGGAGCACTCCCCCCTGCTGTCCTCTTGCCTTTCTTCACTGAGATTTTGGCCTGCCAGAGCACTCCTCCCTGTTGTCCTCTCACTGGATTTCTTGGGACCTCTTGACCCACTGGGTCTCTCCTCCTGCTGTCCTTTTGCCTTTCTTTAGTACAATCTCAGCCTGCTGGAGCGCTCCCCCTCGCCGTCCTCCTGCTGGATTTCTTGGAACCTCTTGACCCCTTAGGGCGTTCCCCCTGCCACCCTCTTGTGGTTTTTGGGGGAGTCTTGTGATCAACCAGGCCGTTTCCCCCCACCATCCTCTTCCCCTTTTCCTGGGTGCTTCTTGATCCACCAGAGTGCTCTCAAAGCTGCCTGTTACCATCCTCTAACCATTCTCTTGCCTTTTTTGGTGGAGTCTTGTGACTCACCGGAGCGTTCTCCACCATTGTCTTGCTGGATTTGTTGACATCGCTTGACCTGCCGGAGCGCTCCCCCTCACAGTTCTCTTCCTGGATATCTTGGGACATTTTGAACCACTGGGGGGCTCCCACCCGCCATCCTCTTACCGCATTTATTGAGACGTCCTGATCTGCCAGAGCGTTCCCCCTCGCCGTCCTTTTGCTGGATTTCTTGGGATGCCTTAAACAACTGAGGGGCTCACACCCACCATCCTCTAACTGCATTTATCGAGATTTCCTGATCTGCCGGAGCGCTCGCCCCTGCTGTCCTCTTGCTGGGTTTCTTGGGACCTCTTGACCCACACGAGCTCTCCTCCCCACTGTCTTCTTGCCGGACTTATTGAGACTTCTTGACCCGCCAGAGTGTTCCCCCTCATCATCCTCCTGCCTTTTTCTGGGGATTCTCTTCAACAACTGAAGAGCTCCCCCGCACTGTCCTCTTCCCTTTTTTCTGGGTGATTCGTGAATCACCGGTGAGCTTCTCCTTACCACCCTCTTGGGCTTTTTTCAGAGCAACCTTGACCCATCAGAGCACCCCCTCACCGTCCTCTTGCCAGATGTACTGAGGGTTCTTCATCTGCCACAGCGCTCCCCCACGCCGTCCTCTTGCTGGATTTCCTGGAACCTTGTGAATCACTGGGGGGCTCCCACCCACCATCCTTTTACCGCATTTATTGAGACGTCCTGATCTGCCAGAGCGCTCCCCCTTGCCATCCTCTTGCTGGATTTCTTGGGATCTCTTGGACCACTGGGGGGGCTCCCACCCGCCATCCTCTTACCGCATTTATCGAGACTTCCTGATCTGCTGGAGCGCTCCCCCTCGCCGTCCTCTTGCTGGATTTCTTGGGTCCTCTTGACCCATTAGGGTGTTCCCCCTGCCACCCTCTTGTGTTTTCTGGGGGAGTCTTGTGACCAACCAGAGTGCTCCCCCCCACCATCTTCTTCCCCTTTTCCTGAGTGCTTCTTGATCCACCAGAGTGCTCCCCTGCACCATTCTCTTGCCTTTTTTTGGGGGAATCTTGTGACTCACCGGAGCGTTTTCCACCATTGTCTTGCTGGATTTCTTGACAACGCTTGACCTGTTGGAGCGCTCTCCCTCACAGTTCTCTTGCTGGATATCTTGGGACCTCTTGAACCACTGGGGAGCTCCCACCTGCCACCTTCTTACCGCATTTATTGAGACTTCCTGATCTGCTGGATTGCTCTCCCCACCGGCCTTCCTCTTGCACTTTTTGGGGGAGTCTTCTTGACACGTCCGAGTGCTCTCCCTCACCCTTGTCTTGCCTCTAGTCAGGGCGCTCTTCTCCCGCTGGAACGCTCCTCCCCGCCATCCTATTGCCAGACTGAGAATTCTTGACCTGCCGCAGTCCTGCCCCGCCATGCTCCTGCCTTCTGCCTGGGAAGTCACTTGAAGAACTGGAGCGCTCTCCCCCGCTGTCCTCTTGCCTTTCCTCAGTGGGATTTTGGCCTGCTAAAGAGCTCCTCCCTGTCGTCCTCTTGCTGGATTTCTCGGTACCTCTTGACCCACTGGGTCTCTCCTCCTGCCGTCCTTTTGCCTTTCCTTAGTACATTCTTGGTCTGCTGGAGTGCTCCCCCCCACCATCCTCTTGCTGGATTTCTCGGGACCCCTTGTCCCATATAGGACATTCCCCCCCACCACCATCCTGGTGTGTTTTTTAGGAGAGTCTTGTGATCAACCAGAGCGCTCCCCCCTTGACATCCTCTTCCCCTTTTTCTGGGTGACTTTTGAACCACTGGTGAACTCTCCCCCATCATCCTCTTGCCACATATATTGAGACTTGTTGATCCGCCAGAGCGCTTCCCCCACTGTCCTCTTGCCAGATTTACTGATACCTCTTGTCCTGTCAGAGCGCTCCCTCTCGCAGTCCTCTTTGTTCAGTTTGTAGGGTAGGAGGGGGGATCTCTGATTACAGAAAGGTCCCTTTGTTCTAGGAGACATTCCCTTGCTCCATGCTTCAGGTTGCCCATCTTCCCTCTCATTTTCAATATGCACGTCCATCACCTTCCTCCTCTTCTTTCTTGATCCCTCGACTCCCGCATGAACTCAAATCCTCTTTCTTGATCACTCTTTCTCGTAAGTTCACAACCTTACTTTCCTTTCTTGCTTTCGCCTTTGTGAGCTGCTCCACCCAAACCGAAATGCCCTGAAGACAGAAATACACCCACCCCAAGCCCGTACAGTCACATAGGGGGTGAGTCCGCTCGCTGACGCATCCCCACATCCCACAGCAAGCCCACCTTGCCTTGGCCCCGGCCCCCCGCACAGGCCTTCCCACCAACCCAGCCCCTCCGTAGCAGCACAGTTTCCCAGCATGCACCCCACAAAGACTTTCTTTGCCAGTCACCCCTGGCACTTACAGCAACACACCACACCAGCATCAAGAGCCCTGGGAGTGGAGAGCTGGCCAGGCCCTCACCCCGGCAGGATCCTCTTCCCCCTCCTTTAGCTGATGGCAGACAGACAAGACACCTCCCAAGAGGTGTCCAGTCCTCTCTCTCAACCACTCATGAGTACAAAAGCCCAGCCTCTACTCACCCACCCCGCCTCCCAAAACCCCACCAGCAGCCCCTGGTCCCAGCTGAACAGCAGCCAGTGCTGAAGATCTGGCTCGTGTTGTCGGACACAACCTTCCCATGGATGTCTGGGCCCCTGAGCACTTTCCAGGGGTGGGAGGGCGCAGTCCTGATTACAGGGAGGTCCCTGTCCCAAGGGGGACATTTTCTTCCTCCTCACTCCTGACTCGCAGCTCCATCACCTTCCTCCTCTTCTTTCTTGATCCCTCCTGACTCGCAGCTCTACCACCGTCATCTTCTTTCTTGATCCCTGTTGACTTGCAGATGCACTCCAATCCTCTTTCTTGATCGCTCTTCCTCGTAGGTTCACCACCTTCCTCTTCTTTCTTGCTTTCGCCTTTGCGAGCTGCTCCACCCGAACAGAGATGCACAGAAAACAAAAATATACCCACCCCAGGCCCGTACAGTCACACGAGGGGGCGAGTCCGGTCGCTGACGCATCCCCACACCCCACCACAAGGCCACCTTGCCTTGGCCCCGGCCCCCCGCACAGGCCTTCCCACCAACCCAGCCCCTCCGTAGCAGCACAGTTTCCCAGCATGCACCCCACAAAGACTTTCTTTGCCAGTCACCCCTGGCACTTACAGCAACACACCACACCAGCATCAAGAGCCCTGGGAGTGGAGAGCTGGCCAGGCCCTCACCCCGGCAGGATCCTCTTCCCCCTCCTTTACCTGCTGGCAGACAGACACCTCCCAAGGGATGACCACCCTGCTCCCTTAACTGCTCCCAAGTCCAAGAGCCCAGCCCCTGCTCACCACCCCCACCTCCCAAAACACAGCCAACAGCCCCTGCTCCCATTTTACCACTTTACCCCCGAGCACGGTTTCTAGGGGTGGGAGGGGGACGCACTAATCACAGATCGTTCCCTGTGCTTAAGGATACATTCTCCTTCTCGCTGGCTCAGCCTGCCCATCTTCCTCCTCACTCTTGACTCGTAGCTCCATCACCTTTCTCCTCTTTTGTCCCCTCCTGACTCACAGGTCCACCACTGTCATCTTCTTTCTTGACTCTGCTTGACTCACAGGTGCGCTCCAATCCTCTTTCGTGATCGCTCTTCTGTGTCAGTACACGGAAGACCGGGCACATGAGAAACTGCAAGAGTCAACAGCATGAGAACAAGCATTAGTGGAAAAATACAAGAACAAAGGACTGTATGCTATGTGATACATCAAGGACAGAGGAGTTGATACAGGATTGATGCATCAAGGACAGAGGGACAGCTTGTGATAGACAAAAAAGGTGTTTATGGCAGTGACTTTGGTGGGAACACAAAACACATCACTTATGTAATGACTAACTTAGCTAATCAACAAATGCTTGAGCAAGCATCATAGCGAGTATAAACGCAAGCCTGAATTTGTAATAAACATCTCTCATTGCACCTTAAAAGAGAGTCCGTACCGCATTCGCTACAAATGGCGCCCTGGAACAGGGACTTTCAGCGTGCCTATAAAGGCAGTAGCCGCTCTGGTAGCGAAGCCCAATCGAACCAGGAAACAGGACCGGGAACCAGGACAGTGCGCGCCCACCACCAACGAAAGGTGAGCGATTGGGAACCATGGGAGGGAAGTTATCCCTTAAGCAAAGACAAACCCTGGATGTCCTTCAACATGCGCTACAAACGCAAAATCAGGATGTATCAGGGGTCTGATTGGTGAGTTTATTAGAATGGATTGCTAATCATGTGCTAGACTTTCCTACAACTGGTACATTTCAGTTGGAGACATGGCACAAAGATGAATGAGAATTATATGAACAGGTAACGACTGGAGATAAAGCTGCTTGCAAATATTCATCTACTTGGGGAAAAATTATGGCTACTAAGATACAGGATACAGGACTGATACATCAGGGACAGAGGGACAGCTTACTATAGAAAAAAATGCGTATATGGCAGTTACATCGCTCATGTAATGTCTAACTTAGCTAAAGAGCAAATGCTTGAGCAAGCATCATAGCGAGTATAAATGCAAACCTGAGTTTGTAATAAATGTCTCTCATGGCACCTTACCGTGAGTCCACGCCAGATTCGCTACACTCTTCCTCATAGGTTCACCACCTTCCTCTCCTTCCTTGCTTTTCCTTTGCACGCTGCTCCACCTGAAGAGAAACACACAGAGGACTGAGCTACACCAGCCCAAGGGCACTACAATCAGACAGGGGCTGAGTCCGGGGGCTGACACCTCCCCACACCCCACAACGAGCCCACCTTGCCTTGGCCCCGGCCCCTCGCACATGCCTTAGAGATATCATAGCTCAGTACAAATCCCCACAGTCCTCACCTGCTGTTTGGTGCTTGCGGAGGGTCACACTCCCTGTGCCCCAGGGCACTGGCCCTACACAGCCAAGCTCGGCAGCGGGACTGTCTGGAGCTGCCGCTGGCTGGTTCTCCAGCTTTAGGGTCACCCGCAGAAGCCCGCTCTCCTCAGCTCTGCACACCCATCCAGTTGCGCCGCCCAGGCAAAGTCAGCTTCACCCTCTGCTCTACACCTCACCTGCAAACAACCAACTCTTCAACTGACAACTGTCCAAAACCCACCGACAAACTCTCCACACCTCAGCCTTTCGTTTGCAACTGCTGCCTCTAGTGCATCTCACAGACAAGCCTTCAAAATCCCCTCATCCTGCAATAACACTCCAGCACTGATCACCTGCGGGAACAACTACCACAATACCATGCAAACACCAACCAGTTCTGGCACGGAAATATCACTTTCTCCTCAAGATTCCACCCTACACCAACTGCTGACAAACACACGCTGTCCTCACCAAAGCCAAACGCTGCAACAATCAGCGACAACTCAAATTTGCGTGGGCGGTGCAAAATTGCAGGGGTGAGCTAACGCAGAGCTGGGCTTGAAAGCTGCAGAGTGTGCACCCTGTGGTATAACGTGGCGAGCTACTGCCATTCTGCCTTCTCCCTGGGAGAAGCGCGTGAGCAGAGGCTGCTTCAAGGCACGATGGGAACGGTTTGGTTCTCCGGGTCTCTCAGGGCGAGAGCGATAAATGTGATCTGTGGCGTGGCGCAGGAACTTCCCGTACACTTGCTCCTCCATTCGGTCTCGGGTGCTGCAAGAGAGGGAGCGAGAGATTCAGGGCAAGATTGACAACCTCGGCGTCCCCGTCCCAGCCACGGGTCACCCAAACCTGCAGACATCCCGGGAGGCCCCCTAAGATTTACACTCCCCTATGCCCCACCCTTGAAGCCTGGACATCGCCAGAACCATAGAGCAAGTATTTCTTGAGGAGGCACCCAAAGGGTCCGTGTTCTCTTTCAGGCAGATGCTAGCGCAAGATTGCAAATCATCTCACAGCTACCAGGAAGGTAAAAAATAACGTCTTGAAATGGGAAAGGAACAGGTATTGTTTCTCTTCATCACCTCCCTCATTGCCACGTTATCAAGGTCTCCCGCAATGTTCCACAGGAAACTTGAAGCTTGGAATTCCTGGTATTCTGAACCTGGGCAAGAAAGGAAGAAAAGCATGAGACTGATCATAAAGAGGGTGGCTGCTCGTAACATGGAAAGAGCAGTAACAAGGTAAAAAGATATCACTTTTCCTTAGAGAGCTCTCAAAGCTGCCTGTTAAGGACAAGAAAAACAAACTTGTGACGGACCATTACTTAAAATCCAAGGCCCAGGAAGCGATCTAATGTACATTGAAACGCAGGCCACGAGACAGTGGAAGTGCCACGAGCTGAGACTGAAGGGACAGAGGATGAATTTCCAAAGAAGTTTAGGTTTCGATGTCAAAACGGAAAATTCTACGTCATTAAAATATAATGCAAAAGTCAGTGTAAAATCAAGTAAGGCAACGACTCCAAATGAACTCCCAGGCGCTTCAGTCACTCAGGAGATCAAAAATGCGGATCATTTCTCACCTGCCCACCTCCCAAACCCCAGCCTATGTCCCCTGCTTCCAGCTTACCTGAGCCCAGATTAAAGGAGGATTTCAGAGGCCATGCCAAGTTCTGCTGCTCCTCGTTCGGGTTGCCAGTCTTCCTCCTCGCTCTGGAATTGCAGGTCAACCGCCTTCCTGTTCTTCTTTGATTGACGCTGAGCTGCCGCGTTACCCGCTGCCGTCTGAGCGGATCTCGGGGAGCCTCTGGAACCGCCAGAGCACTCCCCCCACCAACATTCTCTTGCCTTGTTTTCGGGGTTCCTCTTCACCAGCTGAGGCGCCCTCCCACCCCCCGCCGCCCTCTTACCTTTTTCTAGAGGTCTCTTGAGCCACCAGCAAGCTCCCCCGCACCTTCCCTCAGCGATCTTGGCCCGCCAGAGGCCTGCCCCTCGTCAGCCTCCTCCCCTTTTCCTGGGTGCTGCTTGAACCACCGGTGGGCTCCCCTCCACCATCCTCTCGTCCTTTGTAGGGGAGTCTCGTGACTCACCAGAGCGCTCTCCGCCGTTGCCTTGCTGGGGTTATTGACACCGCTTGACTTGCCAGAGCGCTCCCCCTCGCAGTTCTCTTGTTGGATTTCTTGGGACCTTTTGAACCATTGGAACAACGGGAATGCTCCCCCCCACTGTGACCTTGCCTTTCTTCAGTGCGATCTTGACGTGCTGGAGCACTTCCCCGCGCCGTCCTCTTGCCTTTTACTGGGGAGTCTATTGAATATCCACAGCACTCCCCCCTGCCATCCTTTACCAGATTTTTTGACACTACTTGACATCTCGGAGTACTTCCCCGCGCCGTCCTCTTGCCTTTTACTGGGGAGTCTCTTGAATATCCACAGCACTCCCCCCTGCCATCCTTTACCAGATTTTTTGACACTTCTTGACATCTCGGAGTGCTCTCACTCACCCTTGTCTTGCCTATTTTCAGGGCGCTCCTGTCCCGCTGGATGCTCCTCCCTGCTGTCCTATTGCCAGATTGAGAATTCTCGACCTGTCCCAGCGCTACCCCACCGTCCTTCTGCCTTCTACCTGGGAAGTCACTTGAAGAACTGGAGCACTGCCCCCTGCTGTCCTCTTGCCTTTCTTCACTGAGATTTTGGCCTGCCAGAGCACTCCTCCCTGTTGTCCTCTCACTGGATTTCTTGGGACCTCTTGACCCACTGGGTCTCTCCTCCTGCTGTCCTTTTGCCTTTCTTTAGTACAATCTCAGCCTGCTGGAGCGCTCCCCCTCGCCGTCCTCCTGCTGGATTTCTTGGAACCTCTTGACCCCTTAGGGCGTTCCCCCTGCCACCCTCTTGTGGTTTTTGGGGGAGTCTTGTGATCAACCAGGCCGTTTCCCCCCACCATCCTCTTCCCCTTTTCCTGGGTGCTTCTTGATCCACCAGAGTGCTCTCAAAGCTGCCTGTTACCATCCTCTAACCATTCTCTTGCCTTTTTTGGTGGAGTCTTGTGACTCACCGGAGCGTTCTCCACCATTGTCTTGCTGGATTTGTTGACATCGCTTGACCTGCCGGAGCGCTCCCCCTCACAGTTCTCTTCCTGGATATCTTGGGACATTTTGAACCACTGGGGGGCTCCCACCCGCCATCCTCTTACCGCATTTATTGAGACGTCCTGATCTGCCAGAGCGTTCCCCCTCGCCGTCCTTTTGCTGGATTTCTTGGGATGCCTTAAACAACTGAGGGGCTCACACCCACCATCCTCTAACTGCATTTATCGAGATTTCCTGATCTGCCGGAGCGCTCGCCCCTGCTGTCCTCTTGCTGGGTTTCTTGGGACCTCTTGACCCACACGAGCTCTCCTCCCCACCGTCTTCTTGCCGGACTTATTGAGACTTCTTGACCCGCCAGAGTGTTCCCCCTCATCATCCTCCTGCCTTTTTCTGGGGATTCTCTTCAACAACTGAAGAGCTCCCCCGCACTGTCCTCTTCCCTTTTTTCTGGGTGATTCGTGAATCACCGGTGAGCTTCTCCTTACCACCCTCTTGGGCTTTTTTCAGAGCAACCTTGACCCATCAGAGCACCCCCTCACCGTCCTCTTGCCAGATGTACTGAGGGTTCTTCATCTGCCACAGCGCTCCCCCACGCCGTCCTCTTGCTGGATTTCCTGGAACCTTGTGAATCACTGGGGGGCTCCCACCCACCATCCTTTTACCGCATTTATTGAGACGTCCTGATCTGCCAGAGCGCTCCCCCTTGCCATCCTCTTGCTGGATTTCTTGGGATCTCTTGGACCACTGGGGGGGCTCCCACCCGCCATCCTCTTACCGCATTTATCGAGACTTCCTGATCTGCTGGAGCGCTCCCCCTCGCCGTCCTCTTGCTGGATTTCTTGGGTCCTCTTGACCCATTAGGGTGTTCCCCCTGCCACCCTCTTGTGTTTTCTGGGGGAGTCTTGTGACCAACCAGAGTGCTCCCCCCCACCATCTTCTTCCCCTTTTCCTGAGTGCTTCTTGATCCACCAGAGTGCTCCCCTGCACCATTCTCTTGCCTTTTTTTGGGGGAATCTTGTGACTCACCGGAGCGTTTTCCACCATTGTCTTGCTGGATTTCTTGACACCGCTTGACCTGTTGGAGCGCTCTCCCTCACAGTTCTCTTGCTGGATATCTTGGGACCTCTTGAACCACTGGGGAGCTCCCACCTGCCACCTTCTTACCGCATTTATTGAGACTTCCTGATCTGCTGGATTGCTCTCCCCACCGGCCTTCCTCTTGCACTTTTTGGGGGAGTCTTCTTGACACGTCCGAGTGCTCTCCCTCACCCTTGTCTTGCCTCTAGTCAGGGCGCTCTTCTCCCGCTGGAACGCTACTCCCCGCCATCCTATTGCCAGACTGAGAATTCTTGACCTGCCGCAGTCCTGCCCCGCCATGCTCCTGCCTTCTGCCTGGGAAGTCACTTGAAGAACTGGAGCGCTCTCCCCCGCTGTCCTCTTGCCTTTCCTCAGTGGGATTTTGGCCTGCTAAAGAGCTCCTCCCTGTCGTCCTCTTGCTGGATTTCTCGGTACCTCTTGACCCACTGGGTCTCTCCTCCTGCCGTCCTTTTGCCTTTCCTTAGTACATTCTTGGTCTGCTGGAGTGCTCCCCCCCACCATCCTCTTGCTGGATTTCTCGGGACCCCTTGTCCCATATAGGACATTCCCCCCCACCACCATCCTGTTGTGTTTTTTAGGAGAGTCTTGTGATCGACCAGAGCGCTCCCCCCTTGACATCCTCTTCCCCTTTTTCTGGGTGACTTTTGAACCACTGGTGAACTCTCCCCCATCATCCTCTTGCCACATATATTGAGACTTGTTGATCCGCCAGAGCGCTTCCCCCACTGTCCTCTTGCCAGATTTACTGATACCTCTTGTCCTGTCAGAGCGCTCCCTCTCGCAGTCCTCTTTGTTCAGTTTGTAGGGTAGGAGGGGGGATCTCTGATTACAGAAAGGTCCCTTTGTTCTAGGAGACATTCCCTTGCTCCATGCTTCAGGTTGCCCATCTTCCCTCTCATTTTCAATATGCACGTCCATCACCTTCCTCCTCTTCTTTCTTGATCCCTCGACTCCCGCATGAACTCAAATCCTCTTTCTTGATCACTCTTTCTCGTAAGTTCACAACCTTACTTTCCTTTCTTGCTTTCGCCTTTGTGAGCTGCTCCACCCAAACCGAAATGCCCTGAAGACAGAAATACACCCACCCCAAGCCCGTACAGTCACATAGGGGGTGAGTCCGCTCGCTGACGCATCCCCACATCCCACAGCAAGCCCACCTTGCCTTGGCCCCGGCCCCCCGCACAGGCCTTCCCACCAACCCAGCCCCTCCGTAGCAGCACAGTTTCCCAGCATGCACCCCACAAAGACTTTCTTTGCCAGTCACCCCTGGCACTTACAGCAACACACCACATCAGCATCAAGAGCCCTGGGAGTGGAGAGCTGGCCAGGCCCTCACCCCGGCAGGATCCTCTTCCCCCTCCTTTAGCTGATGGCAGACAGACAAGACACCTCCCAAGAGGTGTCCAGCCCTCTCTCTCAACCACTCATGAGTACAAAAGCCCAGCCTCTACTCACCCACCCCGCCTCCCAAAACCCCACCAGCAGCCCCTGGTCCCAGCTGAACAGCAGCCAGTGCTGAAGATCTGGCTCGTGTTGTCGGACACAACCTTCCCATGGATGTCTGGGCCCCTGAGCACTTTCCAGGGGTGGGAGGGCGCAGTCCTGATTACAGGGAGGTCCCTGTCCCAAGGGGGACATTTTCTTCCTCCTCACTCCTGACTCGCAGCTCCATCACCTTCCTCCTCTTCTTTCTTGATCCCTCCTGACTCGCAGCTCTACCACCGTCATCTTCTTTCTTGATCCCTGTTGACTTGCAGATGCACTCCAATCCTCTTTCTTGATCGCTCTTCCTCGTAGGTTCACCACCTTCCTCTTCTTTCTTGCTTTCGCCTTTGCGAGCTGCTCCACCCGAACAGAGATGCACAGAAAACAAAAATATACCCACCCCAGGCCCGTACAGTCACACGAGGGGGCGAGTCCGGTCGCTGACGCATCCCCACACCCCACCACAAGGCCACCTTGCCTTGGCCCCGGCCCCCCGCACAGGCCTTCCCACCAACCCAGCCCCTCCGTAGCAGCACAGTTTCCCAGCATGCACCCCACAAAGACTTTCTTTGCCAGTCACCCCTGGCACTTACAGCAACACACCACACCAGCATCAAGAGCCCTGGGAGTGGAGAGCTGGCCAGGCCCTCACCCCGGCAGGATCCTCTTCCCCCTCCTTTACCTGCTGGCAGACAGACACCTCCCAAGGGATGACCACCCTGCTCCCTTAACTGCTCCCAAGTCCAAGAGCCCAGCCCCTGCTCACCACCCCCACCTCCCAAAACACAGCCAACAGCCCCTGCTCCCATTTTACCACTTTACCCCCGAGCACGGTTTCTAGGGGTGGGAGGGGGACGCACTAATCACAGATCGTTCCCTGTGCTTAAGGATACATTCTCCTTCTCGCTGGCTCAGCCTGCCCATCTTCCTCCTCACTCTTGACTCGTAGCTCCATCACCTTTCTCCTCTTTTGTCCCCTCCTGACTCACAGGTCCACCACTGTCATCTTCTTTCTTGACTCTGCTTGACTCACAGCTGTGCTCCAATCCTCTTTCGTGATCGCTCTTCTGTGTCAGTACACGGAAGACCGGGCACATGAGAAACTGCAAGAGTCAACAGCATGAGAACAAGCATTAGTGGAAAAATACAAGAACAAAGGACTGTATGCTATGTGATACATCAAGGACAGAGGAGTTGATACAGGATTGATGCATCAAGGACAGAGGGACAGCTTGTGATAGACAAAAAAGGTGTTTATGGCAGTGACTTTGGTGGGAACACAAAACACATCACTTATGTAATGACTAACTTAGCTAATCAACAAATGCTTGAGCAAGCATCATAGCGAGTATAAACGCAAGCCTGAATTTGTAATAAACATCTCTCATTGCACCTTAAAAGAGAGTCCGTACCGCATTCGCTACAAATGGCGCCCTGGAACAGGGACTTTCAGCGTGCCTATAAAGGCAGTAGCCGCTCTGGTAGCGAAGCCCAATCGAACCAGGAAACAGGACCGGGAACCAGGACAGTGCGCGCCCACCACCAACGAAAGGTGAGCGATTGGGAACCATGGGAGGGAAGTTATCCCTTAAGCAAAGACAAACCCTGGATGTCCTTCAACATGCGCTACAAACGCAAAATCAGGATGTATCAGGGGTCTGATTGGTGAGTTTATTAGAATGGATTGCTAATCAGGTGCTAGACTTTCCTAAAACTGGTACATTTCAGTTGGAGACATGGCACAAAGATGAATGAGAATTATATGAACAGGTAACGACTGGAGATAAAGCTGCTTGCAAATATTCATCTACTTGGGGAAAAATTATGACTACTAAGATACAGGATACAGGACTGATACATCAGGGACAGAGGGACAGCTTACTATAGAAAAAAATGCGTATATGGCAGTTACATCGCTCATGTAATGTCTAACTTAGCTAAAGAGCAAATGCTTGAGCAAGCATCATAGCGAGTATAAATGCAAACCTGAGTTTGTAATAAATGTCTCTCATGGCACCTTACCGTGAGTCCACGCCAGATTCGCTACACTCTTCCTCATAGGTTCACCACCTTCCTCTCCTTCCTTGCTTTTCCTTTGCACGCTGCTCCACCTGAAGAGAAACACACAGAGGACTGAGCTACACCAGCCCAAGGGCACTACAATCAGACAGGGGCTGAGTCCGGGGGCTGACACCTCCCCACACCCCACAACGAGCCCACCTTGCCTTGGCCCCGGCCCCTCGCACATGCCTTAGAGATATCATAGCTCAGTACAAATCCCCACAGTCCTCACCTGCTGTTTGGTGCTTGCGGAGGGTCACACTCCCTGTGCCCCAGGGCACTGGCCCTACACAGCCAAGCTCGGCAGCGGGACTGTCTGGAGCTGCCGCTGGCTGGTTCTCCAGCTTTAGGGTCACCCGCAGAAGCCCGCTCTCCTCAGCTCTGCACACCCATCCAGTTGCGCCGCCCAGGCAAAGTCAGCTTCACCCTCTGCTCTACACCTCACCTGCAAACAACCAACTCTTCAACTGACAACTGTCCAAAACCCACCGACAAACTCTCCACACCTCAGCCTTTCGTTTGCAACTGCTGCCTCTAGTGCATCTCACAGACAAGCCTTCAAAATCCCCTCATCCTGCAATAACACTCCAGCACTGATCACCTGCGGGAACAACTACCACAATACCATGCAAACACCAACCAGTTCTGGCACGGAAATATCACTTTCTCCTCAAGATTCCACCCTACACCAACTGCTGACAAACACACGCTGTCCTCACCAAAGCCAAACGCTGCAACAACCAGCGACAACTCAAATTTGCGTGGGCGGTGCAAAATTGCAGGGGTGAGCTAACGCAGAGCTGGGCTTGAAAGCTGCAGAGTGTGCACCCTGTGGTATAACGTGGCGAGCTACTGCCATTCTGCCTTCTCCCTGGGAGAAGCGCGTGAGCAGAGGCTGCTTCAAGGCACGATGGGAACGGTTTGGTTCTCCGGGTCTCTCAGGGCGAGAGCGATAAATGTGATCTGTGGCGTGGCGCAGGAACTTCCCGTACACTTGCTCCTCCATTCGGTCTCGGGTGCTGCAAGAGAGGGAGCGAGAGATTCAGGGCAAGATTGACAACCTCGGCGTCCCCGTCCCAGCCACGGGTCACCCAAACCTGCAGACATCCCGGGAGGCCCCCTAAGATTTACACTCCCCTATGCCCCACCCTTGAAGCCTGGACATCGCCAGAACCATAGAGCAAGTATTTCTTGAGGAGGCACCCAAAGGGTCCGTGTTCTCTTTCAGGCAGATGCTAGCGCAAGATTGCAAATCATCTCACAGCTACCAGGAAGGTAAAAAATAACGTCTTGAAATGGGAAAGGAACAGGTATTGTTTCTCTTCATCACCTCCCTCATTGCCACGTTATCAAGGTCTCCCGCAATGTTCCACAGGAAACTTGAAGCTTGGAATTCCTGGTATTCTGAACCTGGGCAAGAAAGGAAGAAAAGCATGAGACTGATCATAAAGAGGGTGGCTGCTCGTAACATGGAAAGAGCAGTAACAAGGTAAAAAGATATCACTTTTCCTTAGAGAGCTCTCAAAGCTGCCTGTTAAGGACAAGAAAAACAAACTTGTGACGGACCATTACTTAAAATCCAAGGCCCAGGAAGCGATCTAATGTACATTGAAACGCGGGCCACGAGACAGTGGAAGTGCCACGAGCTGAGACTGAAGGGACAGAGGATGAATTTCCAAAGAAGTTTAGGTTTCGATGTCAAAACGGAAAATTCTACGTCATTAAAATATAATGCAAAAGTCAGTGTAAAATCAAGTAAGGCAACGACTCCAAATGAACTCCCAGGCGCTTCAGTCACTCAGCAGATCAAAAATGCGGATCATTTCTCACCTGCCCACCTCCCAAACCCCAGCCTATGTCCCCTGCTTCCAGCTTACCTGAGCCCAGATTAAAGGAGGATTTCAGAGGCCATGCCAAGTTCTGCTGCTCCTCGTTCGGGTTGCCAGTCTTCCTCCTCGCTCTGGAATTGCAGGTCAACCGCCTTCCTGTTCTTCTTTGATTGACGCTGAGCTGCCGCGTTACCCGCTGCCGTCTGAGCGGATCTCGGGGAGCCTCTGGAACCGCCAGAGCACTCCCCCCACCAACATTCTCTTGCCTTGTTTTCGGGGTTCCTCTTCACCAGCTGAGGCGCCCTCCCACCCCCCGCCGCCCTCTTACCTTTTTCTAGAGGTCTCTTGAGCCACCAGCAAGCTCCCCCGCACCTTCCCTCAGCGATCTTGGCCCGCCAGAGGCCTGCCCCTCGTCAGCCTCCTCCCCTTTTCCTGGGTGCTGCTTGAACCACCGGTGGGCTCCCCTCCACCATCCTCTCGTCCTTTGTAGGGGAGTCTCGTGACTCACCAGAGCGCTCTCCGCCGTTGCCTTGCTGGGGTTATTGACACCGCTTGACTTGCCAGAGCGCTCCCCCTCGCAGTTCTCTTGTTGGATTTCTTGGGACCTTTTGAACCACTGGAACAACGGGAATGCTCCCCCCCACTGTGACCTTGCCTTTCTTCAGTGCGATCTTGACGTGCTGGAGCACTTCCCCGCGCCATCCTCTTGCCTTTTACTGGGGAGTCTATTGAATATCCACAGCACTCCCCCCTGCCATCCTTTACCAGATTTTTTGACACTACTTGACATCTCGGAGTACTTCCCCGCGCCGTCCTCTTGCCTTTTACTGGGGAGTCTCTTGAATATCCACAGCACTCCCCCCTGCCATCCTTTACCAGATTTTTTGACACTTCTTGACATCTCGGAGTGCTCTCACTCACCCTTGTCTTGCCTATTTTCAGGGCGCTCCTGTCCCGCTGGATGCTCCTCCCTGCTGTCCTATTGCCAGATTGAGAATTCTCGACCTGTCCCAGCGCTACCCCACCGTCCTTCTGCCTTCTACCTGGGAAGTCACTTGAAGAACTGGAGCACTGCCCCCTGCTGTCCTCTTGCCTTTCTTCACTGAGATTTTGGCCTGCCAGAGCACTCCTCCCTGTTGTCCTCTCACTGGATTTCTTGGGACCTCTTGACCCACTGGGTCTCTCCTCCTGCTGTCCTTTTGCCTTTCTTTAGTACAATCTCAGCCTGCTGGAGCGCTCCCCCTCGCCGTCCTCCTGCTGGATTTCTTGGAACCTCTTGACCCCTTAGGGCGTTCCCCCTGCCACCCTCTTGTGGTTTTTGGGGGAGTCTTGTGATCAACCAGGCCGTTTCCCCCCACCATCCTCTTCCCCTTTTCCTGGGTGCTTCTTGATCCACCAGAGTGCTCTCAAAGCTGCCTGTTACCATCCTCTAACCATTCTCTTGCCTTTTTTGGTGGAGTCTTGTGACTCACCGGAGCGTTCTCCACCATTGTCTTGCTGGATTTGTTGACATCGCTTGACCTGCCGGAGCGCTCCCCCTCACAGTTCTCTTCCTGGATATCTTGGGACATTTTGAACCACTGGGGGGCTCCCACCCGCCATCCTCTTACCGCATTTATTGAGACGTCCTGATCTGCCAGAGCGTTCCCCCTCGCCGTCCTTTTGCTGGATTTTTTGGGATGCCTTAAACAACTGAGGGGCTCACACCCACCATCCTCTAACTGCATTTATCGAGATTTCCTGATCTGCCGGAGCGCTCGCCCCTGCTGTCCTCTTGCTGGGTTTCTTGGGACCTCTTGACCCACACGAGCTCTCCTCCCCACCGTCTTCTTGCCGGACTTATTGAGACTTCTTGACCCGCCAGAGTGTTCCCCCTCATCATCCTCCTGCCTTTTTCTGGGGATTCTCTTCAACAACTGAAGAGCTCCCCCGCACTGTCCTCTTCCCTTTTTTCTGGGTGATTCGTGAATCACCGGTGAGCTTCTCCTTACCACCCTCTTGGGCTTTTTTCAGAGCAACCTTGACCCATCAGAGCACCCCCTCACCGTCCTCTTGCCAGATGTACTGAGGGTTCTTCATCTGCCACAGCGCTCCCCCACGCCGTCCTCTTGCTGGATTTCCTGGAACCTTGTGAATCACTGGGGGGCTCCCACCCACCATCCTTTTACCGCATTTATTGAGACGTCCTGATCTGCCAGAGCGCTCCCCCTTGCCATCCTCTTGCTGGATTTCTTGGGATCTCTTGGACCACTGGGGGGGCTCCCACCCGCCATCCTCTTACCGCATTTATCGAGACTTCCTGATCTGCTGGAGCGCTCCCCCTCGCCGTCCTCTTGCTGGATTTCTTGGGTCCTCTTGACCCATTAGGGTGTTCCCCCTGCCACCCTCTTGTGTTTTCTGGGGGAGTCTTGTGACCAACCAGAGTGCTCCCCCCCACCATCTTCTTCCCCTTTTCCTGAGTGCTTCTTGATCCACCAGAGTGCTCCCCTGCACCATTCTCTTGCCTTTTTTTGGGGGAATCTTGTGACTCACCGGAGCGTTTTCCACCATTGTCTTGCTGGATTTCTTGACACCGCTTGACCTGTTGGAGCGCTCTCCCTCACAGTTCTCTTGCTGGATATCTTGGGACCTCTTGAACCACTGGGGAGCTCCCACCTGCCACCTTCTTACCGCATTTATTGAGACTTCCTGATCTGCTGGATTGCTCTCCCCACCGGCCTTCCTCTTGCACTTTTTGGGGGAGTCTTCTTGACACGTCCGAGTGCTCTCCCTCACCCTTGTCTTGCCTCTAGTCAGGGCGCTCTTCTCCCGCTGGAACGCTCCTCCCCGCCATCCTATTGCCAGACTGAGAATTCTTGACCTGCCGCAGTCCTGCCCCGCCATGCTCCTGCCTTCTGCCTGGGAAGTCACTTGAAGAACTGGAGCGCTCTCCCCCGCTGTCCTCTTGCCTTTCCTCAGTGGGATTTTGGCCTGCTAAAGAGCTCCTCCCTGTCGTCCTCTTGCTGGATTTCTCGGTACCTCTTGACCCACTGGGTCTCTCCTCCTGCCGTCCTTTTGCCTTTCCTTAGTACATTCTTGGTCTGCTGGAGTGCTCCCCCCCACCATCCTCTTGCTGGATTTCTCGGGACCCCTTGTCCCATATAGGACATTCCCCCCCACCACCATCCTGGTGTGTTTTTTAGGAGAGTCTTGTGATCGACCAGAGCGCTCCCCCCTTGACATCCTCTTCCCCTTTTTCTGGGTGACTTTTGAACCACTGGTGAACTCTCCCCCATCATCCTCTTGCCACATATATTGAGACTTGTTGATCCGCCAGAGCGCTTCCCCCACTGTCCTCTTGCCAGATTTACTGATACCTCTTGTCCTGTCAGAGCGCTCCCTCTCGCAGTCCTCTTTGTTCAGTTTGTAGGGTAGGAGGGGGGATCTCTGATTACAGAAAGGTCCCTTTGTTCTAGGAGACATTCCCTTGCTCCATGCTTCAGGTTGCCCATCTTCCCTCTCATTTTCAATATGCACGTCCATCACCTTCCTCCTCTTCTTTCTTGATCCCTCGACTCCCGCATGAACTCAAATCCTCTTTCTTGATCACTCTTTCTCGTAAGTTCACAACCTTACTTTCCTTTCTTGCTTTCGCCTTTGTGAGCTGCTCCACCCAAACCGAAATGCCCTGAAGACAGAAATACACCCACCCCAAGCCCGTACAGTCACATAGGGGGTGAGTCCGCTCGCTGACGCATCCCCACATCCCACAGCAAGCCCACCTTGCCTTGGCCCCGGCCCCCCGCACAGGCCTTCCCACCAACCCAGCCCCTCCGTAGCAGCACAGTTTCCCAGCATGCACCCCACAAAGACTTTCTTTGCCAGTCACCCCTGGCACTTACAGCAACACACCACATCAGCATCAAGAGCCCTGGGAGTGGAGAGCTGGCCAGGCCCTCACCCCGGCAGGATCCTCTTCCCCCTCCTTTAGCTGATGGCAGACAGACAAGACACCTCCCAAGAGGTGTCCAGTCCTCTCTCTCAACCACTCATGAGTACAAAAGCCCAGCCTCTACTCACCCACCCCGCCTCCCAAAACCCCACCAGCAGCCACTGGTCCCAGCTGAACAGCAGCCAGTGCTGAAGATCTGGCTCGTGTTGTCGGACACAACCTTCCCATGGATGTCTGGGCCCCTGAGCACTTTCCAGGGGTGGGAGGGCGCAGTCCTGATTACAGGGAGGTCCCTGTCCCAAGGGGGACATTTTCTTCCTCCTCACTCCTGACTCGCAGCTCCATCACCTTCCTCCTCTTCTTTCTTGATCCCTCCTGACTCGCAGCTCTACCACCGTCATCTTCTTTCTTGATCCCTGTTGACTTGCAGATGCACTCCAATCCTCTTTCTTGATCGCTCTTCCTCGTAGGTTCACCACCTTCCTCTTCTTTCTTGCTTTCGCCTTTGCGAGCTGCTCCACCCGAACAGAGATGCACAGAAAACAAAAATATACCCACCCCAGGCCCGTACAGTCACACGAGGGGGCGAGTCCGGTCGCTGACGCATCCCCACACCCCACCACAAGGCCACCTTGCCTTGGCCCCGGCCCCCCGCACAGGCCTTCCCACCAACCCAGCCCCTCCGTAGCAGCACAGTTTCCCAGCATGCACCCCACAAAGACTTTCTTTGCCAGTCACCCCTGGCACTTACAGCAACACACCACACCAGCATCAAGAGCCCTGGGAGTGGAGAGCTGGCCAGGCCCTCACCCCGGCAGGATCCTCTTCCCCCTCCTTTACCTGCTGGCAGACAGACACCTCCCAAGGGATGACCACCCTGCTCCCTTAACTGCTCCCAAGTCCAAGAGCCCAGCCCCTGCTCACCACCCCCACCTCCCAAAACACAGCCAACAGCCCCTGCTCCCATTTTACCACTTTACCCCCGAGCACGGTTTCTAGGGGTGGGAGGGGGACGCACTAATCACAGATCGTTCCCTGTGCTTAAGGATACATTCTCCTTCTCGCTGGCTCAGCCTGCCCATCTTCCTCCTCACTCTTGACTCGTAGCTCCATCACCTTTCTCCTCTTTTGTCCCCTCCTGACTCACAGGTCCACCACTGTCATCTTCTTTCTTGACTCTGCTTGACTCACAGCTGCGCTCCAATCCTCTTTCGTGATCGCTCTTCTGTGTCAGTACACGGAAGACCGGGCACATGAGAAACTGCAAGAGTCAACAGCATGAGAACAAGCATTAGTGGAAAAATACAAGAACAAAGGACTGTATGCTATGTGATACATCAAGGACAGAGGAGTTGATACAGGATTGATGCATCAAGGACAGAGGGACAGCTTGTGATAGACAAAAAAGGTGTTTATGGCAGTGACTTTGGTGGGAACACAAAACACATCACTTATGTAATGACTAACTTAGCTAATCAACAAATGCTTGAGCAAGCATCATAGCGAGTATAAACGCAAGCCTGAATTTGTAATAAACATCTCTCATTGCACCTTAAAAGAGAGTCCGTACCGCATTCGCTACAAATGGCGCCCTGGAACAGGGACTTTCAGCGTGCCTATAAAGGCAGTAGCCGCTCTGGTAGCGAAGCCCAATCGAACCAGGAAACAGGACCGGGAACCAGGACAGTGCGCGCCCACCACCAACGAAAGGTGAGCGATTGGGAACCATGGGAGGGAAGTTATCCCTTAAGCAAAGACAAACCCTGGATGTCCTTCAACATGCGCTACAAACGCAAAATCAGGATGTATCAGGGGTCTGATTGGTGAGTTTATTACAATGGATTGCTAATCATGTGCTAGACTTTCCTACAACTGGTACATTTCAGTTGGAGACATGGCACAAAGATGAATGAGAATTATATGAACAGGTAACGACTGGAGATAAAGCTGCTTGCAAATATTCATCTACTTGGGGAAAAATTATGACTACTAAGATACAGGATACAGGACTGATACATCAGGGACAGAGGGACAGCTTACTATAGAAAAAAATGCGTATATGGCAGTTACATCGCTCATGTAATGTCTAACTTAGCTAAAGAGCAAATGCTTGAGCAAGCATCATAGCGAGTATAAATGCAAACCTGAGTTTGTAATAAATGTCTCTCATGGCACCTTACCGTGAGTCCACGCCAGATTCGCTACACTCTTCCTCATAGGTTCACCACCTTCCTCTCCTTCCTTGCTTTTCCTTTGCACGCTGCTCCACCTGAAGAGAAACACACAGAGGACTGAGCTACACCAGCCCAAGGGCACTACAATCAGACAGGGGCTGAGTCCGGGGGCTGACACCTCCCCACACCCCACAACGAGCCCACCTTGCCTTGGCCCCGGCCCCTCGCACATGCCTTAGAGATATCATAGCTCAGTACAAATCCCCACAGTCCTCACCTGCTGTTTGGTGCTTGCGGAGGGTCACACTCCCTGTGCCCCAGGGCACTGGCCCTACACGGCCAAGCTCGGCAGCGGGACTGTCTGGAGCTGCCGCTGGCTGGTTCTCCAGCTTTAGGGTCACCCGCAGAAGCCCGCTCTCCTCAGCTCTGCACACCCATCCAGTTGCGCCGCCCAGGCAAAGTCAGCTTCACCCTCTGCTCTACACCTCACCTGCAAACAACCAACTCTTCAACTGACAACTGTCCAAAACCCACCGACAAACTCTCCACACCTCAGCCTTTCGTTTGCAACTGCTGCCTCTAGTGCATCTCACAGACAAGCCTTCAAAATCCCCTCATCCTGCAATAACACTCCAGCACTGATCACCTGTGGGAACAACTACCACAATACCATGCAAACACCAACCAGTTCTGGCACGGAAATATCACTTTCTCCTCAAGATTCCACCCTACACCAACTGCTGACAAACACACGCTGTCCTCACCAAAGCCAAACGCTGCAACAACCAGCGACAACTCAAATTTGCGTGGGCGGTGCAAAATTGCAGGGGTGAGCTAACGCAGAGCTGGGCTTGAAAGCTGCAGAGTGTGCACCCTGTGGTATAACGTGGCGAGCTACTGCCATTCTGCCTTCTCCCTGGGAGAAGCGCGTGAGCAGAGGCTGCTTCAAGGCACGATGGGAACGGTTTGGTTCTCCGGGTCTCTCAGGGCGAGAGCGATAAATGTGATCTGTGGCGTGGCGCAGGAACTTCCCGTACACTTGCTCCTCCATTCGGTCTCGGGTGCTGCAAGAGAGGGAGCGAGAGATTCAGGGCAAGATTGACAACCTCGGCGTCCCCGTCCCAGCCACGGGTCACCCAAACCTGCAGACATCCCGGGAGGCCCCCTAAGATTTACACTCCCCTATGCCCCACCCTTGAAGCCTGGACATCGCCAGAACCATAGAGCAAGTATTTCTTGAGGAGGCACCCAAAGGGTCCGTGTTCTCTTTCAGGCAGATGCTAGCGCAAGATTGCAAATCATCTCACAGCTACCAGGAAGGTAAAAAATAACGTCTTGAAATGGGAAAGGAACAGGTATTGTTTCTCTTCATCACCTCCCTCATTGCCACGTTATCAAGGTCTCCCGCAATGTTCCACAGGAAACTTGAAGCTTGGAATTCCTGGTATTCTGAACCTGGGCAAGAAAGGAAGAAAAGCATGAGACTGATCATAAAGAGGGTGGCTGCTCGTAACATGGAAAGAGCAGTAACAAGGTAAAAAGATATCACTTTTCCTTAGAGAGCTCTCAAAGCTGCCTGTTAAGGACAAGAAAAACAAACTTGTGACGGACCATTACTTAAAATCCAAGGCCCAGGAAGCGATCTAATGTACATTGAAACGCGGGCCACGAGACAGTGGAAGTGCCACGAGCTGAGACTGAAGGGACAGAGGATGAATTTCCAAAGAAGTTTAGGTTTCGATGTCAAAACAGAAAATTCTACGTCATTAAAATATAATGCAAAAGTCAGTGTAAAATCAAGTAAGGCAACGACTCCAAATGAACTCCCAGGCGCTTCAGTCACTCAGCAGATCAAAAATGCGGATCATTTCTCACCTGCCCACCTCCCAAACCCCAGCCTATGTCCCCTGCTTCCAGCTTACCTGAGCCCAGATTAAAGGAGGATTTCAGAGGCCATGCTGCTCCTCGTTCAGGTTGCCAGTCTTCCTCCTCGCTCTGGAATTGCAGGTCAACCGCCTTCCTGTTGTTCTTTGATTGACGCTGAGCTGCCACGTTACCCGCTGCCGTCTGAGCGGATCTCGGGGAGCCTCTGGAACCGCCAGAGCACTCCCCCCACCAACATTCTCTTGCCTTGTTTTCGGGGTTCCTCTTCACCAGCTGAGGCGCCCTCCCACCCCCCGCCGCCCTCTTACCTTTTTCTAGAGGTCTCTTGAGCCACCAGCAAGCTCCCCCGCACCTTCCCTCAGTGATCTTGGCCCGACAGAGGCCTGCCCCTCGCCAGCCTCCTCCCCTTTTCCTGGGTGCTGCTTGAACCACTGGTGGGCTCCCCTCCACCATCCTCTCGTCCTTTGTAGGGGAGTCTCGTGACTCACCAGAGCGCTCTCCGCCGTTGCCTTGCTGGGGTTATTGACACCGCTTGACTTACCAGAGCGCTCCCCCTCGCAGTTCTCTTGTTGGATTTCTTGGGACCTTTTGAACCATTGGAACAACGGGAATGCTCCCCCGCACTGTGACCTTGTCTTTCTTCAGTGCGATCTTGACGTGCTGGAGCACTTCCCCGCGCCGTCCTCTTGCCTTTTACTGGGGAGTCTCTTGAATATCCACAGCACTCCCCCCTGCCATCCTTTACCAGATTTTTTGACACTTCTTGACATCTCGGAGTGCTCTCACTCACCCTTGTCTTGCCTATTTTCAGGGCGCTCCTGTCCCGCTGGATGCTCCTCCCTGCTGTCCTATTGCCAGATTGAGAATTCTCGACCTGTCCCAGCGCTACCCCACCGTCCTTCTGCCTTCTACCTCGGAAGTCACTTGAAGAACTGGAGCGCTCTCCCCCGCTGTCCTCTTGCCTTTCCTCAGTGGGATTTTGGCCTGCTAAAGAGCTCCTCCCTGTCGTCCTCTTGCTGGATTTCTTGGGACTTCTTGACCCATTAGGGCGTTCCCCCTGCCACCCTCTTGTGGTTTTTGGGGGAGTCTTGTGACCAACCAGGCCGTTTCCCCCCACCATCCTCTTCCCCTTTTCCTGGGTGCTTCTTGATCCACCAGAGTGCTCCCCTGCACCATTCTTTTGCCTTTTTTGGGAGAGTCTTGTGACTCGCCAGAGAGTTCTCCACCATTGTCTTGCTGGATTTCTTGACATCGCTTGACCTGCCGGAGCGCTCCCCCTCGCAGTTCTCTTGCTGGATTTCTTGGGACGTCTTAAACAACTGAGGGGCTCACACCCACCATCCTCTAACTGCATTTATCGAGATTTCCTGATCTGCCGGAGCGCTCGCCCCTGCTGTCCTCTTGCTGGGTTTCTTGGGACCTCTTGACCCACACGAGCTCTCCTCCCCACCGTCTTCTTGCCGGACTTATTGAGACTTCTTGACCCGCCAGAGTGTTCCCCCTCATCATCCTCCTGCCTTTTTCTGGGGATTCTCTTCAACAACTGAAGAGCTCCCCCGCACTGTCCTCTTCCCTTTTTTCTGGGTGATTCGTGAATCACCGGTGAGCTTCTCCTTACCACCCTCTTGGGCTTTTTTCAGAGCAACCTTGACCCATCAGAGCACCCCCTCACCGTCCTCTTGCCAGATGTACTGAGGGTTCTTCATCTGCCACAGCGCTCCCCCACGCCGTCCTCTTGCTGGATTTCCTGGAACCTTGTGAACCACTGGGGACCTCCCACCCACCATGCTCTTACCGCATTTATTGAGACTTCCTGATCTGCCAGAGCGCTCCCCCTCGCCGTCCTCTTGCTGGATTTCTTGGGTCCTCTTGACCCATTAGGGCGTTCCCCCTGCCACCCTCTTGTGTTTTCTGGGGGAGTCTTGTGACCAACCAGAGTGCTCCCCCCCACCATCTTCTTCCCCTTTTCCTGGGTGCTTCTTGATCCACCAGAGTGCTCCCCTGCACCATTCTCTTGCCTTTTTTTGGGGGAATCTTGTGACTCACCGGAGCGTTTTCCACCATTGTCTTGCTGGATTTCTTGACACCGCTTGACCTGTTGGAGCGCTCTCCCTCACAGTTCTCTTGCTGGATATCTTGGGACCTCTTGAACCACTGGGGAGCTCCCACCTGCCACCTTCTTACCGCATTTATTGAGACTTCCTGATCTGCTGGATTGCTCTCCCCACCGGCCTTCCTCTTGCACTTTTTGGGGGAGTCTTCTTGACACGTCCGAGTGCTCTCCCTCACCCTCGTCTTGCCTCTAGTCAGGGCGCTCTTCTCCCGCTGGAACGCTCCTCCCCGCCATCCTATTGCCAGACTGAGAATTCTTGACCTGCCGCAGTCCTGCCCCGCCATGCTCCTGCCTTCTGCCTGGGAAGTCACTTGAAGAACTGGAGCGCTCTCCCCCGCTCTCCTCTTGCCTTTCCTCAGTGGGATTTTGGCCTGCTAAAGAGCTCCTCCCTGTCGTCCTCTTGCTGGATTTCTCGGTACCTCTTGACCCACTGGGTCTCTCCTCCTGCCGTCCTTTTGCCTTTCCTTAGTACATTCTTGGTCTGCTGGAGTGCTCCCCCCCACCATCCTCTTGCTGGATTTCTCGGGACCCCTTGTCCCATATAGGACATTCCCCCCCACCACCATCCTGGTGTGTTTTTTAGGAGAGTCTTGTGATCGACCAGAGCGCTCCCCCCTTGACATCCTCTTCCCCTTTTTCTGGGTGACTTTTGAACCACTGGTGAACTCTCCCCCATCATCCTCTTGCCACATATATTGAGACTTGTTGATCCGCCAGAGCGCTTCCCCCACTGTCCTCTTGCCAGATTTACTGATACCTCTTGTCCTGTCAGAGCGCTCCCTCTCGCAGTCCTCTTTGTTCAGTTTGTAGGGTAGGAGGGGGGATCTCTGATTACAGAAAGGTCCCTTTGTTCTAGGAGACATTCCCTTGCTCCATGCTTCAGGTTGCCCATCTTCCCTCTCATTTTCAATATGCACGTCCATCACCTTCCTCCTCTTCTTTCTTGATCCCTCGACTCCCGGATGAACTCAAATCCTCTTTCTTGATCACTCTTTCTCGTAAGTTCACAACCTTACTTTCCTTTCTTGCTTTCGCCTTTGTGAGCTGCTCCACCCAAACCGAAATGCCCTGAAGACAGAAATACACCCACCCCAAGCCCGTACAGTCACATAGGGGGTGAGTCCGCTCGCTGACGCATCCCCACATCCCACAGCAAGCCCACCTTGCCTTGGCCCCGGCCCCCCGCACAGGCCTTCCCACCAACCCAGCCCCTCCGTAGCAGCACAGTTTCCCAGCATGCACCCCACAAAGACTTTCTTTGCCAGTCACCCCTGGCACTTACAGCAACACACCACATCAGCATCAAGAGCCCTGGGAGTGGAGAGCTGGCCAGGCCCTCACCCCGGCAGGATCCTCTTCCCCCTCCTTTAGCTGATGGCAGACAGACAAGACACCTCCCAAGAGGTGTCCAGTCCTCTCTCTCAACCACTCATGAGTACAAAAGCCCAGCCTCTACTCACCCACCCCGCCTCCCAAAACCCCACCAGCAGCCACTGGTCCCAGCTGAACAGCAGCCAGTGCTGAAGATCTGGCTCGTGTTGTCGGACACAACCTTCCCATGGATGTCTGGGCCCCTGAGCACTTTCCAGGGGTGGGAGGGCGCAGTCCTGATTACAGGGAGGTCCCTGTCCCAAGGGGGACATTTTCTTCCTCCTCACTCCTGACTCGCAGCTCCATCACCTTCCTCCTCTTCTTTCTTGATCCCTCCTGACTCGCAGCTCTACCACCGTCATCTTCTTTCTTGATCCCTGTTGACTTGCAGATGCACTCCAATCCTCTTTCTTGATCGCTCTTCCTCGTAGGTTCACCACCTTCCTCTTCTTTCTTGCTTTCGCCTTTGCGAGCTGCTCCACCCGAACAGAGATGCACAGAAAACAAAAATATACCCACCCCAGGCCCGTACAGTCACACGAGGGGGCGAGTCCGGTCGCTGACGCATCCCCACACCCCACCACAAGGCCACCTTGCCTTGGCCCCGGCCCCCCGCACAGGCCTTCCCACCAACCCAGCCCCTCCGTAGCAGCACAGTTTCCCAGCATGCACCCCACAAAGACTTTCTTTGCCAGTCACCCCTGGCACTTACAGCAACACACCACACCAGCATCAAGAGCCCTGGGAGTGGAGAGCTGGCCAGGCCCTCACCCCGGCAGGATCCTCTTCCCCCTCCTTTACCTGCTGGCAGACAGACACCTCCCAAGGGATGACCACCCTGCTCCCTTAACTGCTCCCAAGTCCAAGAGCCCAGCCCCTGCTCACCACCCCCACCTCCCAAAACACAGCCAACAGCCCCTGCTCCCATTTTACCACTTTACCCCCGAGCACGGTTTCTAGGGGTGGGAGGGGGACGCACTAATCACAGATCGTTCCCTGTGCTTAAGGATACATTCTCCTTCTCGCTGGCTCAGCCTGCCCATCTTCCTCCTCACTCTTGACTCGTAGCTCCATCACCTTTCTCCTCTTTTGTCCCCTCCTGACTCACAGGTCCACCACTGTCATCTTCTTTCTTGACTCTGCTTGACTCACAGCTGTGCTCCAATCCTCTTTCGTGATCGCTCTTCTGTGTCAGTACACGGAAGACCGGGCACATGAGAAACTGCAAGAGTCAACAGCATGAGAACAAGCATTAGTGGAAAAATACAAGAACAAAGGACTGTATGCTATGTGATACATCAAGGACAGAGGAGTTGATACAGGATTGATGCATCAAGGACAGAGGGACAGCTTGTGATAGACAAAAAAGGTGTTTATGGCAGTGACTTTGGTGGGAACACAAAACACATCACTTATGTAATGACTAACTTAGCTAATCAACAAATGCTTGAGCAAGCATCATAGCGAGTATAAACGCAAGCCTGAATTTGTAATAAACATCTCTCATTGCACCTTAAAAGAGAGTCCGTACCGCATTCGCTACAAATGGCGCCCTGGAACAGGGACTTTCAGCGTGCCTATAAAGGCAGTAGCCGCTCTGGTAGCGAAGCCCAATCGAACCAGGAAACAGGACCGGGAACCAGGACAGTGCGCGCCCACCACCAACGAAAGGTGAGCGATTGGGAACCATGGGAGGGAAGTTATCCCTTAAGCAAAGACAAACCCTGGATGTCCTTCAACATGCGCTACAAACGCAAAATCAGGATGTATCAGGGGTCTGATTGGTGAGTTTATTACAATGGATTGCTAATCAGGTGCTAGACTTTCCTAAAACTGGTACATTTCAGTTGGAGACATGGCACAAAGATGAATGAGAATTATATGAACAGGTAACGACTGGAGATAAAGCTGCTTGCAAATATTCATCTACTTGGGGAAAAATTATGACTACTAAGATACAGGATACAGGACTGATACATCAGGGACAGAGGGACAGCTTACTATAGAAAAAAATGCGTATATGGCAGTTACATCGCTCATGTAATGTCTAACTTAGCTAAAGAGCAAATGCTTGAGCAAGCATCATAGCGAGTATAAATGCAAACCTGAGTTTGTAATAAATGTCTCTCATGGCACCTTACCGTGAGTCCACGCCAGATTCGCTACACTCTTCCTCATAGGTTCACCACCTTCCTCTCCTTCCTTGCTTTTCCTTTGCACGCTGCTCCACCTGAAGAGAAACACACAGAGGACTGAGCTACACCAGCCCAAGGGCACTACAATCAGACAGGGGCTGAGTCCGGGGGCTGACACCTCCCCACACCCCACAACGAGCCCACCTTGCCTTGGCCCCGGCCCCTCGCACATGCCTTAGAGATATCATAGCTCAGTACAAATCCCCACAGTCCTCACCTGCTGTTTGGTGCTTGCGGAGGGTCACACTCCCTGTGCCCCAGGGCACTGGCCCTACACAGCCAAGCTCGGCAGCGGGACTGTCTGGAGCTGCCGCTGGCTGGTTCTCCAGCTTTAGGGTCACCCGCAGAAGCCCGCTCTCCTCAGCTCTGCACACCCATCCAGTTGCGCCGCCCAGGCAAAGTCAGCTTCACCCTCTGCTCTACACCTCACCTGCAAACAACCAACTCTTCAACTGACAACTGTCCAAAACCCACCGACAAACTCTCCACACCTCAGCCTTTCGTTTGCAACTGCTGCCTCTAGTGCATCTCACAGACAAGCCTTCAAAATCCCCTCATCCTGCAATAACACTCCAGCACTGATCACCTGCGGGAACAACTACCACAATACCATGCAAACACCAACCAGTTCTGGCACGGAAATATCACTTTCTCCTCAAGATTCCACCCTACACCAACTGCTGACAAACACACGCTGTCCTCACCAAAGCCAAACGCTGCAACAACCAGCGACAACTCAAATTTGCGTGGGCGGTGCAAAATTGCAGGGGTGAGCTAACGCAGAGCTGGGCTTGAAAGCTGCAGAGTGTGCACCCTGTGGTATAACGTGGCGAGCTACTGCCATTCTGCCTTCTCCCTGGGAGAAGCGCGTGAGCAGAGGCTGCTTCAAGGCACGATGGGAACGGTTTGGTTCTCCGGGTCTCTCAGGGCGAGAGCGATAAATGTGATCTGTGGCGTGGCGCAGGAACTTCCCGTACACTTGCTCCTCCATTCGGTCTCGGGTGCTGCAAGAGAGGGAGCGAGAGATTCAGGGCAAGATTGACAACCTCGGCGTCCCCGTCCCAGCCACGGGTCACCCAAACCTGCAGACATCCCGGGAGGCCCCCTAAGATTTACACTCCCCTATGCCCCACCCTTGAAGCCTGGACATCGCCAGAACCATAGAGCAAGTATTTCTTGAGGAGGCACCCAAAGGGTCCGTGTTCTCTTTCAGGCAGATGCTAGCGCAAGATTGCAAATCATCTCACAGCTACCAGGAAGGTAAAAAATAACGTCTTGAAATGGGAAAGGAACAGGTATTGTTTCTCTTCATCACCTCCCTCATTGCCACGTTATCAAGGTCTCCCGCAATGTTCCACAGGAAACTTGAAGCTTGGAATTCCTGGTATTCTGAACCTGGGCAAGAAAGGAAGAAAAGCATGAGACTGATCATAAAGAGGGTGGCTGCTCGTAACATGGAAAGAGCAGTAACAAGGTAAAAAGATATCACTTTTCCTTAGAGAGCTCTCAAAGCTGCCTGTTAAGGACAAGAAAAACAAACTTGTGACGGACCATTACTTAAAATCCAAGGCCCAGGAAGCGATCTAATGTACATTGAAACGCGGGCCACGAGACAGTGGAAGTGCCACGAGCTGAGACTGAAGGGACAGAGGATGAATTTCCAAAGAAGTTTAGGTTTCGATGTCAAAACGGAAAATTCTACGTCATTAAAATATAATGCAAAAGTCAGTGTAAAATCAAGTAAGGCAACGACTCCAAATGAACTCCCAGGCGCTTCAGTCACTCAGCAGATCAAAAATGCGGATCATTTCTCACCTGCCCACCTCCCAAACCCCAGCCTATGTCCCCTGCTTCCAGCTTACCTGAGCCCAGATTAAAGGAGGATTTCAGAGGCCATGCCAAGTTCTGCTGCTCCTCGTTCGGGTTGCCAGTCTTCCTCCTCGCTCTGGAATTGCAGGTCAACCGCCTTCCTGTTCTTCTTTGATTGACGCTGAGCTGCCGCGTTACCCGCTGCCGTCTGAGCGGATCTCGGGGAGCCTCTGGAACCGCCAGAGCACTCCCCCCACCAACATTCTCTTGCCTTGTTTTCGGGGTTCCTCTTCACCAGCTGAGGCGCCCTCCCACCCCCCGCCGCCCTCTTACCTTTTTCTAGAGGTCTCTTGAGCCACCAGCAAGCTCCCCCGCACCTTCCCTCAGCGATCTTGGCCCGCCAGAGGCCTGCCCCTCGTCAGCCTCCTCCCCTTTTCCTGGGTGCTGCTTGAACCACCGGTGGGCTCCCCTCCACCATCCTCTCGTCCTTTGTAGGGGAGTCTCGTGACTCACCAGAGCGCTCTCCGCCGTTGCCTTGCTGGGGTTATTGACACCGCTTGACTTGCCAGAGCGCTCCCCCTCGCAGTTCTCTTGTTGGATTTCTTGGGACCTTTTGAACCACTGGAACAACGGGAATGCTCCCCCCCACTGTGACCTTGCCTTTCTTCAGTGCGATCTTGACGTGCTGGAGCACTTCCCCGCGCCATCCTCTTGCCTTTTACTGGGGAGTCTATTGAATATCCACAGCACTCCCCCCTGCCATCCTTTACCAGATTTTTTGACACTACTTGACATCTCGGAGTACTTCCCCGCGCCGTCCTCTTGCCTTTTACTGGGGAGTCTCTTGAATATCCACAGCACTCCCCCCTGCCATCCTTTACCAGATTTTTTGACACTTCTTGACATCTCGGAGTGCTCTCACTCACCCTTGTCTTGCCTATTTTCAGGGCGCTCCTGTCCCGCTGGATGCTCCTCCCTGCTGTCCTATTGCCAGATTGAGAATTCTCGACCTGTCCCAGCGCTACCCCACCGTCCTTCTGCCTTCTACCTGGGAAGTCACTTGAAGAACTGGAGCACTGCCCCCTGCTGTCCTCTTGCCTTTCTTCACTGAGATTTTGGCCTGCCAGAGCACTCCTCCCTGTTGTCCTCTCACTGGATTTCTTGGGACCTCTTGACCCACTGGGTCTCTCCTCCTGCTGTCCTTTTGCCTTTCTTTAGTACAATCTCAGCCTGCTGGAGCGCTCCCCCTCGCCGTCCTCCTGCTGGATTTCTTGGAACCTCTTGACCCCTTAGGGCGTTCCCCCTGCCACCCTCTTGTGGTTTTTGGGGGAGTCTTGTGATCAACCAGGCCGTTTCCCCCCACCATCCTCTTCCCCTTTTCCTGGGTGCTTCTTGATCCACCAGAGTGCTCTCAAAGCTGCCTGTTACCATCCTCTAACCATTCTCTTGCCTTTTTTGGTGGAGTCTTGTGACTCACCGGAGCGTTCTCCACCATTGTCTTGCTGGATTTGTTGACATCGCTTGACCTGCCGGAGCGCTCCCCCTCACAGTTCTCTTCCTGGATATCTTGGGACATTTTGAACCACTGGGGGGCTCCCACCCGCCATCCTCTTACCGCATTTATTGAGACGTCCTGATCTGCCAGAGCGTTCCCCCTCGCCGTCCTTTTGCTGGATTTTTTGGGATGCCTTAAACAACTGAGGGGCTCACACCCACCATCCTCTAACTGCATTTATCGAGATTTCCTGATCTGCCGGAGCGCTCGCCCCTGCTGTCCTCTTGCTGGGTTTCTTGGGACCTCTTGACCCACACGAGCTCTCCTCCCCACCGTCTTCTTGCCGGACTTATTGAGACTTCTTGACCCGCCAGAGTGTTCCCCCTCATCATCCTCCTGCCTTTTTCTGGGGATTCTCTTCAACAACTGAAGAGCTCCCCCGCACTGTCCTCTTCCCTTTTTTCTGGGTGATTCGTGAATCACCGGTGAGCTTCTCCTTACCACCCTCTTGGGCTTTTTTCAGAGCAACCTTGACCCATCAGAGCACCCCCTCACCGTCCTCTTGCCAGATGTACTGAGGGTTCTTCATCTGCCACAGCGCTCCCCCACGCCGTCCTCTTGCTGGATTTCCTGGAACCTTGTGAATCACTGGGGGGCTCCCACCCACCATCCTTTTACCGCATTTATTGAGACGTCCTGATCTGCCAGAGCGCTCCCCCTTGCCATCCTCTTGCTGGATTTCTTGGGATCTCTTGGACCACTGGGGGGGCTCCCACCCGCCATCCTCTTACCGCATTTATCGAGACTTCCTGATCTGCTGGAGCGCTCCCCCTCGCCGTCCTCTTGCTGGATTTCTTGGGTCCTCTTGACCCATTAGGGTGTTCCCCCTGCCACCCTCTTGTGTTTTCTGGGGGAGTCTTGTGACCAACCAGAGTGCTCCCCCCCACCATCTTCTTCCCCTTTTCCTGAGTGCTTCTTGATCCACCAGAGTGCTCCCCTGCACCATTCTCTTGCCTTTTTTTGGGGGAATCTTGTGACTCACCGGAGCGTTTTCCACCATTGTCTTGCTGGATTTCTTGACACCGCTTGACCTGTTGGAGCGCTCTCCCTCACAGTTCTCTTGCTGGATATCTTGGGACCTCTTGAACCACTGGGGAGCTCCCACCTGCCACCTTCTTACCGCATTTATTGAGACTTCCTGATCTGCTGGATTGCTCTCCCCACCGGCCTTCCTCTTGCACTTTTTGGGGGAGTCTTCTTGACACGTCCGAGTGCTCTCCCTCACCCTTGTCTTGCCTCTAGTCAGGGCGCTCTTCTCCCGCTGGAACGCTCCTCCCCGCCATCCTATTGCCAGACTGAGAATTCTTGACCTGCCGCAGTCCTGCCCCGCCATGCTCCTGCCTTCTGCCTGGGAAGTCACTTGAAGAACTGGAGCGCTCTCCCCCGCTGTCCTCTTGCCTTTCCTCAGTGGGATTTTGGCCTGCTAAAGAGCTCCTCCCTGTCGTCCTCTTGCTGGATTTCTCGGTACCTCTTGACCCACTGGGTCTCTCCTCCTGCCGTCCTTTTGCCTTTCCTTAGTACATTCTTGGTCTGCTGGAGTGCTCCCCCCCACCATCCTCTTGCTGGATTTCTCGGGACCCCTTGTCCCATATAGGACATTCCCCCCCACCACCATCCTGGTGTGTTTTTTAGGAGAGTCTTGTGATCGACCAGAGCGCTCCCCCCTTGACATCCTCTTCCCCTTTTTCTGGGTGACTTTTGAACCACTGGTGAACTCTCCCCCATCATCCTCTTGCCACATATATTGAGACTTGTTGATCCGCCAGAGCGCTTCCCCCACTGTCCTCTTGCCAGATTTACTGATACCTCTTGTCCTGTCAGAGCGCTCCCTCTCGCAGTCCTCTTTGTTCAGTTTGTAGGGTAGGAGGGGGGATCTCTGATTACAGAAAGGTCCCTTTGTTCTAGGAGACATTCCCTTGCTCCATGCTTCAGGTTGCCCATCTTCCCTCTCATTTTCAATATGCACGTCCATCACCTTCCTCCTCTTCTTTCTTGATCCCTCGACTCCCGGATGAACTCAAATCCTCTTTCTTGATCACTCTTTCTCGTAAGTTCACAACCTTACTTTCCTTTCTTGCTTTCGCCTTTGTGAGCTGCTCCACCCAAACCGAAATGCCCTGAAGACAGAAATACACCCACCCCAAGCCCGTACAGTCACATAGGGGGTGAGTCCGCTCGCTGACGCATCCCCACATCCCACAGCAAGCCCACCTTGCCTTGGCCCCGGCCCCCCGCACAGGCCTTCCCACCAACCCAGCCCCTCCGTAGCAGCACAGTTTCCCAGCATGCACCCCACAAAGACTTTCTTTGCCAGTCACCCCTGGCACTTACAGCAACACACCACATCAGCATCAAGAGCCCTGGGAGTGGAGAGCTGGCCAGGCCCTCACCCCGGCAGGATCCTCTTCCCCCTCCTTTAGCTGATGGCAGACAGACAAGACACCTCCCAAGAGGTGTCCAGTCCTCTCTCTCAACCACTCATGAGTACAAAAGCCCAGCCTCTACTCACCCACCCCGCCTCCCAAAACCCCACCAGCAGCCACTGGTCCCAGCTGAACAGCAGCCAGTGCTGAAGATCTGGCTCGTGTTGTCGGACACAACCTTCCCATGGATGTCTGGGCCCCTGAGCACTTTCCAGGGGTGGGAGGGCGCAGTCCTGATTACAGGGAGGTCCCTGTCCCAAGGGGGACATTTTCTTCCTCCTCACTCCTGACTCGCAGCTCCATCACCTTCCTCCTCTTCTTTCTTGATCCCTCCTGACTCGCAGCTCTACCACCGTCATCTTCTTTCTTGATCCCTGTTGACTTGCAGATGCACTCCAATCCTCTTTCTTGATCGCTCTTCCTCGTAGGTTCACCACCTTCCTCTTCTTTCTTGCTTTCGCCTTTGCGAGCTGCTCCACCCGAACAGAGATGCACAGAAAACAAAAATATACCCACCCCAGGCCCGTACAGTCACACCAGGGGGCGAGTCCGGTCGCTGACGCATCCCCACACCCCACCACAAGGCCACCTTGCCTTGGCCCCGGCCCCCCGCACAGGCCTTCCCACCAACCCAGCCCCTCCGTAGCAGCACAGTTTCCCAGCATGCACCCCACAAAGACTTTCTTTGCCAGTCACCCCTGGCACTTACAGCAACACACCACACCAGCATCAAGAGCCCTGGGAGTGGAGAGCTGGCCAGGCCCTCACCCCGGCAGGATCCTCTTCCCCCTCCTTTACCTGCTGGCAGACAGACACCTCCCAAGGGATGACCACCCTGCTCCCTTAACTGCTCCCAAGTCCAAGAGCCCAGCCCCTGCTCACCACCCCCACCTCCCAAAACACAGCCAACAGCCCCTGCTCCCATTTTACCACTTTACCCCCGAGCACGGTTTCTAGGGGTGGGAGGGGGACGCACTAATCACAGATCGTTCCCTGTGCTTAAGGATACATTCTCCTTCTCGCTGGCTCAGCCTGCCCATCTTCCTCCTCACTCTTGACTCGTAGCTCCATCACCTTTCTCCTCTTTTGTCCCCTCCTGACTCACAGGTCCACCACTGTCATCTTCTTTCTTGACTCTGCTTGACTCACAGCTGCGCTCCAATCCTCTTTCGTGATCGCTCTTCTGTGTCAGTACACGGAAGACCGGGCACATGAGAAACTGCAAGAGTCAACAGCATGAGAACAAGCATTAGTGGAAAAATACAAGAACAAAGGACTGTATGCTATGTGATACATCAAGGACAGAGGAGTTGATACAGGATTGATGCATCAAGGACAGAGGGACAGCTTGTGATAGACAAAAAAGGTGTTTATGGCAGTGACTTTGGTGGGAACACAAAACACATCACTTATGTAATGACTAACTTAGCTAATCAACAAATGCTTGAGCAAGCATCATAGCGAGTATAAACGCAAGCCTGAATTTGTAATAAACATCTCTCATTGCACCTTAAAAGAGAGTCCGTACCGCATTCGCTACAAATGGCGCCCTGGAACAGGGACTTTCAGCGTGCCTATAAAGGCAGTAGCCGCTCTGGTAGCGAAGCCCAATCGAACCAGGAAACAGGACCGGGAACCAGGACAGTGCGCGCCCACCACCAACGAAAGGTGAGCGATTGGGAACCATGGGAGGGAAGTTATCCCTTAAGCAAAGACAAACCCTGGATGTCCTTCAACATGCGCTACAAACGCAAAATCAGGATGTATCAGGGGTCTGATTGGTGAGTTTATTACAATGGATTGCTAATCATGTGCTAGACTTTCCTACAACTGGTACATTTCAGTTGGAGACATGGCACAAAGATGAATGAGAATTATATGAACAGGTAACGACTGGAGATAAAGCTGCTTGCAAATATTCATCTACTTGGGGAAAAATTATGACTACTAAGATACAGGATACAGGACTGATACATCAGGGACAGAGGGACAGCTTACTATAGAAAAAAATGCGTATATGGCAGTTACATCGCTCATGTAATGTCTAACTTAGCTAAAGAGCAAATGCTTGAGCAAGCATCATAGCGAGTATAAATGCAAACCTGAGTTTGTAATAAATGTCTCTCATGGCACCTTACCGTGAGTCCACGCCAGATTCGCTACACTCTTCCTCATAGGTTCACCACCTTCCTCTCCTTCCTTGCTTTTCCTTTGCACGCTGCTCCACCTGAAGAGAAACACACAGAGGACTGAGCTACACCAGCCCAAGGGCACTACAATCAGACAGGGGCTGAGTCCGGGGGCTGACACCTCCCCACACCCCACAACGAGCCCACCTTGCCTTGGCCCCGGCCCCTCGCACATGCCTTAGAGATATCATAGCTCAGTACAAATCCCCACAGTCCTCACCTGCTGTTTGGTGCTTGCGGAGGGTCACACTCCCTGTGCCCCAGGGCACTGGCCCTACACGGCCAAGCTCGGCAGCGGGACTGTCTGGAGCTGCCGCTGGCTGGTTCTCCAGCTTTAGGGTCACCCGCAGAAGCCCGCTCTCCTCAGCTCTGCACACCCATCCAGTTGCGCCGCCCAGGCAAAGTCAGCTTCACCCTCTGCTCTACACCTCACCTGCAAACAACCAACTCTTCAACTGACAACTGTCCAAAACCCACCGACAAACTCTCCACACCTCAGCCTTTCGTTTGCAACTGCTGCCTCTAGTGCATCTCACAGACAAGCCTTCAAAATCCCCTCATCCTGCAATAACACTCCAGCACTGATCACCTGTGGGAACAACTACCACAATACCATGCAAACACCAACCAGTTCTGGCACGGAAATATCACTTTCTCCTCAAGATTCCACCCTACACCAACTGCTGACAAACACACGCTGTCCTCACCAAAGCCAAACGCTGCAACAACCAGCGACAACTCAAATTTGCGTGGGTGGTGCAAAATTGCAGGGGTGAGCTAACGCAGAGCTGGGCTTGAAAGCTGCAGAGTGTGCACCCTGTGGTATAACGTGGCGAGCTACTGCCATTCTGCCTTCTCCCTGGGAGAAGCGCGTGAGCAGAGGCTGCTTCAAGGCACGATGGGAACGGTTTGGTTCTCCGGGTCTCTCAGGGCGAGAGCGATAAATGTGATCTGTGGCGTGGCGCAGGAACTTCCCGTACACTTGCTCCTCCATTCGGTCTCGGGTGCTGCAAGAGAGGGAGCGAGAGATTCAGGGCAAGATTGACAACCTCGGCGTCCCCGTCCCAGCCACGGGTCACCCAAACCTGCAGACATCCCGGGAGGCCCCCTAAGATTTACACTCCCCTATGCCCCACCCTTGAAGCCTGGACATCGCCAGAACCATAGAGCAAGTATTTCTTGAGGAGGCACCCAAAGGGTCCGTGTTCTCTTTCAGGCAGATGCTAGCGCAAGATTGCAAATCATCTCACAGCTACCAGGAAGGTAAAAAATAACGTCTTGAAATGGGAAAGGAACAGGTATTGTTTCTCTTCATCACCTCCCTCATTGCCACGTTATCAAGGTCTCCCGCAATGTTCCACAGGAAACTTGAAGCTTGGAATTCCTGGTATTCTGAACCTGGGCAAGAAAGGAAGAAAAGCATGAGACTGATCATAAAGAGGGTGGCTGCTCGTAACATGGAAAGAGCAGTAACAAGGTAAAAAGATATCACTTTTCCTTAGAGAGCTCTCAAAGCTGCCTGTTAAGGACAAGAAAAACAAACTTGTGACGGACCATTACTTAAAATCCAAGGCCCAGGAAGCGATCTAATGTACATTGAAACGCGGGCCACGAGACAGTGGAAGTGCCACGAGCTGAGACTGAAGGGACAGAGGATGAATTTCCAAAGAAGTTTAGGTTTCGATGTCAAAACAGAAAATTCTACGTCATTAAAATATAATGCAAAAGTCAGTGTAAAATCAAGTAAGGCAACGACTCCAAATGAACTCCCAGGCGCTTCAGTCACTCAGCAGATCAAAAATGCGGATCATTTCTCACCTGCCCACCTCCCAAACCCCAGCCTATGTCCCCTGCTTCCAGCTTACCTGAGCCCAGATTAAAGGAGGATTTCAGAGGCCATGCTGCTCCTCGTTCAGGTTGCCAGTCTTCCTCCTCGCTCTGGAATTGCAGGTCAACCGCCTTCCTGTTGTTCTTTGATTGACGCTGAGCTGCCACGTTACCCGCTGCCGTCTGAGCGGATCTCGGGGAGCCTCTGGAACCGCCAGAGCACTCCCCCCACCAACATTCTCTTGCCTTGTTTTCGGGGTTCCTCTTCACCAGCTGAGGCGCCCTCCCACCCCCCGCCGCCCTCTTACCTTTTTCTAGAGGTCTCTTGAGCCACCAGCAAGCTCCCCCGCACCTTCCCTCAGTGATCTTGGCCCGACAGAGGCCTGCCCCTCGCCAGCCTCCTCCCCTTTTCCTGGGTGCTGCTTGAACCACTGGTGGGCTCCCCTCCACCATCCTCTCGTCCTTTGTAGGGGAGTCTCGTGACTCACCAGAGCGCTCTCCGCCGTTGCCTTGCTGGAGTTATTGACACCGCTTGACTTGCCAGAGCGCTCCCCCTCGCAGTTCTCTTGTTGGATTTCTTGGGACCTTTTGAACCATTGGAACAACGGGAATGCTCCCCCGCACTGTGACCTTGTCTTTCTTCAGTGCGATCTTGACGTGCTGGAGCACTTCCCCGCGCCGTCCTCTTGCCTTTTACTGGGGAGTCTCTTGAATATCCACAGCACTCCCCCCTGCCATCCTTTACCAGATTTTTTGACACTTCTTGACATCTCGGAGTGCTCTCACTCACCCTTGTCTTGCCTATTTTCAGGGCGCTCCTGTCCCGCTGGATGCTCCTCCCTGCTGTCCTATTGCCAGATTGAGAATTCTCGACCTGTCCCAGCGCTACCCCACCGTCCTTCTGCCTTCTACCTCGGAAGTCACTTGAAGAACTGGAGCGCTCTCCCCCGCTGTCCTCTTGCCTTTCCTCAGTGGGATTTTGGCCTGCTAAAGAGCTCCTCCCTGTCGTCCTCTTGCTGGATTTCTTGGGACTTCTTGACCCATTAGGGCGTTCCCCCTGCCACCCTCTTGTGGTTTTTGGGGGAGTCTTGTGACCAACCAGGCCGTTTCCCCCCACCATCCTCTTCCCCTTTTCCTGGGTGCTTCTTGATCCACCAGAGTGCTCCCCTGCACCATTCTTTTGCCTTTTTTGGGAGAGTCTTGTGACTCGCCAGAGAGTTCTCCACCATTGTCTTGCTGGATTTCTTGACATCACTTGACCTGCCGGAGCGCTCCCCCTCGCAGTTCTCTTGCTGGATTTCTTGGGACGTCTTAAACAACTGAGGGGCTCACACCCACCATCCTCTAACTGCATTTATCGAGATTTCCTGATCTGCCGGAGCGCTCGCCCCTGCTGTCCTCTTGCTGGGTTTCTTGGGACCTCTTGACCCACACGAGCTCTCCTCCCCACCGTCTTCTTGCCGGACTTATTGAGACTTCTTGACCCGCCAGAGTGTTCCCCCTCATCATCCTCCTGCCTTTTTCTGGGGATTCTCTTCAACAACTGAAGAGCTCCCCCGCACTGTCCTCTTCCCTTTTTTCTGGGTGATTCGTGAATCACCGGTGAGCTTCTCCTTACCACCCTCTTGGGCTTTTTTCAGAGCAACCTTGACCCATCAGAGCACCCCCTCACCGTCCTCTTGCCAGATGTACTGAGGGTTCTTCATCTGCCACAGCGCTCCCCCACGCCGTCCTCTTGCTGGATTTCCTGGAACCTTGTGAATCACTGGGGGGCTCCCACCCACCATCCTTTTACCGCATTTATTGAGACGTCCTGATCTGCCAGAGCGCTCCCCCTCGCCGCCCTCTTGCTGGATTTCTTGGGACCTCTTGAACCACTGGGGGCCTCCCACCCACCATGCTCTTACCGCATTTATCGAGACTTCCTGATCTGCTGGAGCGCTCCCCCTCGCCGTCCTCTTGCTGGATTTCTTGGGTCCTCTTGACCCATTAGGGCGTTCCCCCTGCCACCCTCTTGTGTTTTCTGGGGGAGTCTTGTGACCAACCAGAGTGCTCCCCCCCACCATCTTCTTCCCCTTTTCCTGGGTGCTTCTTGATCCACCAGAGTGCTCCCCTGCACCATTCTCTTGCCTTTTTTTGGGGGAATCTTGTGACTCACCGGAGCGTTTTCCACCATTGTCTTGCTGGATTTCTTGACACCGCTTGACCTGTTGGAGCGCTCTCCCTCACAGTTCTCTTGCTGGATATCTTGGGACCTCTTGAACCACTGGGGAGCTCCCACCTGCCACCTTCTTACCGCATTTATTGAGACTTCCTGATCTGCTGGATTGCTCTCCCCACCGGCCTTCCTCTTGCACTTTTTGGGGGAGTCTTCTTGACACGTCCGAGTGCTCTCCCTCACCCTCGTCTTGCCTCTAGTCAGGGCGCTCTTCTCCCGCTGGAACGCTCCTCCCCGCCATCCTATTGCCAGACTGAGAATTCTTGACCTGCCGCAGTCCTGCCCCGCCATGCTCCTGCCTTCTGCCTGGGAAGTCACTTGAAGAACTGGAGCGCTCTCCCCCGCTCTCCTCTTGCCTTTCCTCAGTGGGATTTTGGCCTGCTAAAGAGCTCCTCCCTGTCGTCCTCTTGCTGGATTTCTCGGTACCTCTTGACCCACTGGGTCTCTCCTCCTGCCGTCCTTTTGCCTTTCCTTAGTACATTCTTGGTCTGCTGGAGTGCTCCCCCCCACCATCCTCTTGCTGGATTTCTCGGGACCCCTTGTCCCATATAGGACATTCCCCCCCACCACCATCCTGGTGTGTTTTTTAGGAGAGTCTTGTGATCGACCAGAGCGCTCCCCCCTTGACATCCTCTTCCCCTTTTTCTGGGTGACTTTTGAACCACTGGTGAACTCTCCCCCATCATCCTCTTGCCACATATATTGAGACTTGTTGATCCGCCAGAGCGCTTCCCCCACTGTCCTCTTGCCAGATTTACTGATACCTCTTGTCCTGTCAGAGCGCTCCCTCTCGCAGTCCTCTTTGTTCAGTTTGTAGGGTAGGAGGGGGGATCTCTGATTACAGAAAGGTCCCTTTGTTCTAGGAGACATTCCCTTGCTCCATGCTTCAGGTTGCCCATCTTCCCTCTCATTTTCAATATGCACGTCCATCACCTTCCTCCTCTTCTTTCTTGATCCCTCGACTCCCGGATGAACTCAAATCCTCTTTCTTGATCACTCTTTCTCGTAAGTTCACAACCTTACTTTCCTTTCTTGCTTTCGCCTTTGTGAGCTGCTCCACCCAAACCGAAATGCCCTGAAGACAGAAATACACCCACCCCAAGCCCGTACAGTCACATAGGGGGTGAGTCCGCTCGCTGACGCATCCCCACATCCCACAGCAAGCCCACTTTGCCTTGGCCCCGGCCCCCCGCACAGGCCTTCCCACCAACCCAGCCCCTCCGTAGCAGCACAGTTTCCCAGCATGCACCCCACAAAGACTTTCTTTGCCAGTCACCCCTGGCACTTACAGCAACACACCACATCAGCATCAAGAGCCCTGGGAGTGGAGAGCTGGCCAGGCCCTCACCCCGGCAGGATCCTCTTCCCCCTCCTTTAGCTGATGGCAGACAGACAAGACACCTCCCAAGAGGTGTCCAGTCCTCTCTCTCAACCACTCATGAGTACAAAAGCCCAGCCTCTACTCAGCCACCCCGCCTCCCAAAACCCCACCAGCAGCCACTGGTCCCAGCTGAACAGCAGCCAGTGCTGAAGATCTGGCTCGTGTTGTCGGACACAACCTTCCCATGGATGTCTGGGCCCCTGAGCACTTTCCAGGGGTGGGAGGGCGCAGTCCTGATTACAGGGAGGTCCCTGTCCCAAGGGGGACATTTTCTTCCTCCTCACTCCTGACTCGCAGCTCCATCACCTTCCTCCTCTTCTTTCTTGATCCCTCCTGACTCGCAGCTCTACCACCGTCATCTTCTTTCTTGATCCCTGTTGACTTGCAGATGCACTCCAATCCTCTTTCTTGATCGCTCTTCCTCGTAGGTTCACCACCTTCCTCTTCTTTCTTGCTTTCGCCTTTGCGAGCTGCTCCACCCGAACAGAGATGCACAGAAAACAAAAATATACCCACCCCAGGCCCGTACAGTCACACGAGGGGGCGAGTCCGGTCGCTGACGCATCCCCACACCCCACCACAAGGCCACCTTGCCTTGGCCCCGGCCCCCCGCACAGGCCTTCCCACCAACCCAGCCCCTCCGTAGCAGCACAGTTTCCCAGCATGCACCCCACAAAGACTTTCTTTGCCAGTCACCCCTGGCACTTACAGCAACACACCACACCAGCATCAAGAGCCCTGGGAGTGGAGAGCTGGCCAGGCCCTCACCCCGGCAGGATCCTCTTCCCCCTCCTTTACCTGCTGGCAGACAGACACCTCCCAAGGGATGACCACCCTGCTCCCTTAACTGCTCCCAAGTCCAAGAGCCCAGCCCCTGCTCACCACCCCCACCTCCCAAAACACAGCCAACAGCCCCTGCTCCCATTTTACCACTTTACCCCCGAGCACGGTTTCTAGGGGTGGGAGGGGGACGCACTAATCACAGATCGTTCCCTGTGCTTAAGGATACATTCTCCTTCTCGCTGGCTCAGCCTGCCCATCTTCCTCCTCACTCTTGACTCGTAGCTCCATCACCTTTCTCCTCTTTTGTCCCCTCCTGACTCACAGGTCCACCACTGTCATCTTCTTTCTTGACTCTGCTTGACTCACAGGTGCGCTCCAATCCTCTTTCGTGATCGCTCTTCTGTGTCAGTACACGGAAGACCGGGCACATGAGAAACTGCAAGAGTCAACAGCATGAGAACAAGCATTAGTGGAAAAATACAAGAACAAAGGACTGTATGCTATGTGATACATCAAGGACAGAGGAGTTGATACAGGATTGATGCATCAAGGACAGAGGGACAGCTTGTGATAGACAAAAAAGGTGTTTATGGCAGTGACTTTGGTGGGAACACAAAACACATCACTTATGTAATGACTAACTTAGCTAATCAACAAATGCTTGAGCAAGCATCATAGCGAGTATAAACGCAAGCCTGAATTTGTAATAAACATCTCTCATTGCACCTTAAAAGAGAGTCCGTACCGCATTCGCTACACATGGCGTCCTGGAACAGGGACTTTCAGCGTGCCTATAAAGGCAGTAGCCGCTCTGGTAGCGAAGCCCAATCGAACCAGGAAACAGGACCGGGAACCAGGACAGTGCGCGCCCACCACCAACGAAAGGTGAGCGATTGGGAACCATGGGAGGGAAGTTATCCCTTAAGCAAAGACAAACCCTGGATGTCCTTCAACATGCGCTACAAACGCAAAATCAGGATGTATCAGGGGTCTGATTGGTGAGTTTATTACAATGGATTGCTAATCAGGTGCTAGACTTTCCTACAACTGGTACATTTCAGTTGGAGACATGGCACAAAGATGAATGAGAATTATATGAACAGGTAACGACTGGAGATAAAGCTGCTTGCAAATATTCATCTACTTGGGGAAAAATTATGACTACTAAGATACAGGATACAGGACTGATACATCAGGGACAGAGGGACAGCTTACTATAGAAAAAAATGCGTATATGGCAGTTACATCGCTCATGTAATGTCTAACTTAGCTAAAGAGCAAATGCTTGAGCAAGCATCATAGCGAGTATAAATGCAAACCTGAGTTTGTAATAAATGTCTCTCATGGCACCTTACCGTGAGTCCACGCCAGATTCGCTACACTCTTCCTCATAGGTTCACCACCTTCCTCTCCTTCCTTGCTTTTCCTTTGCACGCTGCTCCACCTGAAGAGAAACACACAGAGGACTGAGCTACACCAGCCCAAGGGCACTACAATCAGACAGGGGCTGAGTCCGGGGGCTGACACCTCCCCACACCCCACAACGAGCCCACCTTGCCTTGGCCCCGGCCCCTCGCACATGCCTTAGAGATATCATAGCTCAGTACAAATCCCCACAGTCCTCACCTGCTGTTTGGTGCTTGCGGAGGGTCACACTCCCTGTGCCCCAGGGCACTGGCCCTACACGGCCAAGCTCGGCAGCGGGACTGTCTGGAGCTGCCGCTGGCTGGTTCTCCAGCTTTAGGGTCACCCGCAGAAGCCCGCTCTCCTCAGCTCTGCACACCCATCCAGTTGCGCCGCCCAGGCAAAGTCAGCTTCACCCTCTGCTCTACACCTCACCTGCAAACAACCAACTCTTCAACTGACAACTGTCCAAAACCCACCGACAAACTCTCCACACCTCAGCCTTTCGTTTGCAACTGCTGCCTCTAGTGCATCTCACAGACAAGCCTTCAAAATCCCCTCATCCTGCAATAACACTCCAGCACTGATCACCTGTGGGAACAACTACCACAATACCATGCAAACACCAACCAGTTCTGGCACGGAAATATCACTTTCTCCTCAAGATTCCACCCTACACCAACTGCTGACAAACACACGCTGTCCTCACCAAAGCCAAACGCTGCAACAACCAGCGACAACTCAAATTTGCGTGGGCGGTGCAAAATTGCAGGGGTGAGCTAACGCAGAGCTGGGCTTGAAAGCTGCAGAGTGTGCACCCTGTGGTATAACGTGGCGAGCTACTGCCATTCTGCCTTCTCCCTGGGAGAAGCGCGTGAGCAGAGGCTGCTTCAAGGCACGATGGGAACGGTTTGGTTCTCCGGGCCTCTCAGGGCGAGAGCGATAAATGTGATCTGTGGCGTGGCGCAGGAACTTCCCGTACACTTGCTCCTCCATTCGGTCTCGGGTGCTGCAAGAGAGGGAGCGAGAGATTCAGGGCAAGATTGACAACCTCGGCGTCCCCGTCCCAGCCACGGGTCACCCAAACCTGCAGACATCCCGGGAGGCCCCCTAAGATTTACACTCCCCTATGCCCCACCCTTGAAGCCTGGACATCGCCAGAACCATAGAGCAAGTATTTCTTGAGGAGGCACCCAAAGGGTCCGTGTTCTCTTTCAGGCAGATGCTAGCGCAAGATTGCAAATCATCTCACAGCTACCAGGAAGGTAAAAAATAACGTCTTGAAATGGGAAAGGAACAGGTATTGTTTCTCTTCATCACCTCCCTCATTGCCACGTTATCAAGGTCTCCCGCAATGTTCCACAGGAAACTTGAAGCTTGGAATTCCTGGTATTCTGAACCTGGGCAAGAAAGGAAGAAAAGCATGAGACTGATCATAAAGAGGGTGGCTGCTCGTAACATGGAAAGAGCAGTAACAAGGTAAAAAGATATCACTTTTCCTTAGAGAGCTCTCAAAGCTGCCTGTTAAGGACAAGAAAAACAAACTTGTGACGGACCATTACTTAAAATCCAAGGCCCAGGAAGCGATCTAATGCACATTGAAACGCGGGCCACGAGACAGTGGAAGTGCCACGAGCTGAGACTGAAGGGACAGAGGATGAATTTCCAAAGAAGTTTAGGTTTTGATGTCAAAACGGAAAATTCTACGTCATTAAAATATAATGCAAAAGTCAGTGTAAAATCAAGTAAGGCAATGACTCCAAATGAACTCCCAGGCGCTTCAGTCACTCAGGAGATCAAAAATACGGATCATTACTCACCTGCCCACCTCCCAAACCCCAGCCTATGTCCCCTGCTTCCAGCTTACCTGAGCCCAGATTAAAGGAGGATTTCAGAGGCCATGCCAAGTTCTGCTGCTCCTCGTTCGGGTTGCCAGTCTTCCTCCTCGCTCTGGAATTGCAGGTCAACCGCCTTCCTGTTCTTCTTTGATTGACGCTGAGCTGCCGCGTTACCCGCTGCCGTCTGAGCGGATCTCGGGGAGCCTCTGGAACCGCCAGAGCGCTCCCCCCACCAACATTCTCTTGCCTTGTTTTCGGGGTTCCTCTTCACCAGCTGAGGCGCCCTCCCACCCCCCGCCGCCCTCTTACCTTTTTCTAGAGGTCTCTTGAGCCACCAGCAAGCTCCCCCGCACCTTCCCTCAGCGATCTTGGCCCGCCAGAGGCCTGCCCCTCGTCAGCCTCCTCCCCTTTTCCTGGGTGCTGCTTGAACCACTGGTGGGCTCCCCTCCACCATCCTCTCGTCCTTTGTAGGGGAGTCTCGTGACTCACCAGAGCGCTCTCCGCCGTTGCCTTGCTGGGGTTATTGACACCGCTTGACTTGCCAGAGCGCTCCCCCTCGCAGTTCTCTTGTTGGATTTCTTGGGACCTTTTGAACCATTGGAACAACGGGAATGCTCCCCCCCACTGTGACCTTGCCTTTCTTCAGTGCGATCTTGACGTGCTGGAGCACTTCCCCGCGCCGTCCTCTTGCCTTTTACTGGGGAGTCTCTTGAATATCCACAGCACTCCCCCCTGCCATCCTTTACCAGATTTTTTGACACTTCTTGACATCTCGGAGTGCTCTCACTCACCCTTGTCTTGCCTATTTTCAGGGCGCTCCTGTCCCGCTGGATGCTCCTCCCTGCTGTCCTATTGCCAGATTGAGAATTCTCGACCTGTCCCAGCGCTACCCCACCGTCCTTCTGCCTTCTACCTGGGAAGTCACTTGAAGAACTGGAGCACTCCCCCCTGCTGTCCTCTTGCCTTTCTTCACTGAGATTTTGGCCTGCCAGAGCACTCCTCCCTGTTGTCCTCTTACTGGATTTCTTGGGACCTCTTGACCCACTGGGTTTCTCCTCCTGCTGTCCTTTTGCCTTTCTTTAGTACAATCTCAGCCTGCTGGAGCGCTCCCCCTCGCCGTCCTCCTGCTGGATTTCTTGGAACCTCTTGACCCCTTAGGGCGTTCCCCCTGCCACCCTCTTGTGGTTTTTGGGGGAGTCTTGTGATCAACCAGGCCGTTTCCCCCCACCATCCTCTTCCCCTTTTCCTGGGTGCTTCTTGATCCACCAGAGTGCTCTCAAAGCTGCCTGTTACCATCCTCTAACCATTCTCTTGCCTTTTTTGGTGGAGTCTTGTGACTCACCGGAGCGTTCTCCACCATTGTCTTGCTGGATTTGTTGACATCGCTTGACCTGCCGGAGCGCTCCCCCTCACAGTTCTCTTCCTGGATATCTTGGGACATTTTGAACCACTGGGGGGCTCCCACCCGCCATCCTCTTACCGCATTTATTGAGACGTCCTGATCTGCCAGAGCGTTCCCCCTCGCCGTCCTTTTGCTGGATTTCTTGGGATGCCTTAAACAACTGTGGGGCTCCCACCCACCATCCTCTAACCGCATTTATCGACATTTCCTGATCTGCTGGAGCGCTCCCCCTTGCCGTCCTCTTGCTGGATTTCTTGGGATCTCTTGGACCACTGGGGGGGCTCCCACCCGCCATCCTCTTACCGCATTTATTGAGACTTCCTGATCTGCTGGATTGCTCTCCCCCTGGCCTTCCTCTTGCACTTTTTTGGGGGAGTCTTCTTCACACATCCGAGCGCTCTCCCTCACCCTTGTCTTGCCTCTAGTCAGGGCGCTCTTCTCCCGCTGGAACGCTCCTCCCCGCCATCCTATTGCCAGACTGAGAATTCTTGACCTGCCGCAGTCCTGCCCCGCCATGCTCCTGCCTTCTGCCTGGGAAGTCACTTGAAGAACTGGAGCGCTCTCCCCCGCTGTCCTCTTGCCTTTCCTCAGTGGGATTTTGGCCTGCTAAAGAGCTCCTCCCTGTCGTCCTCCTGCTGGATTTCTTGGGACTTCTTGACCCATTAGGGCGTTCCCCCTGCCACCCTCTTGTGGTTTTTGGGGGAGTCTTGTGACCAACCAGGCCGTTTCCCCCCACCATCCTCTTCCCCTTTTCCTGGGTGCTTCTTGATCCACCAGAGTGCTCCCCTGCACCATTCTTTTGCCTTTTTTGGGAGAGTCTTGTGACTCGCCGGAGAGTTCTCCACCATTGTCTTGCTGGATTTCTTGACATCGCTTGACCTGCCGGAGCGCTCCCCCTCGCAGTTCTCTTGCTGGATTTCTTGGGACGTCTTAAACAACTGAGGGGCTCACACCCACCATCCTCTAACTGCATTTATCGAGATTTCCTGATCTGCCGGAGCGCTCGCCCCTGCTGTCCTCTTGCTGGGTTTCTTGGGACCTCTTGACCCACACGAGCTCTCCTCCCCACCGTCTTCTTGCCGGACTTATTGAGACTTCTTGACCCGCCAGAGTGTTCCCCCTCATCATCCTCCTGCCTTTTTCTGGGGATTCTCTTCAACAACTGAAGAGCTCCCCCGCACTGTCCTCTTCCCTTTTTTCTGGGTGATTCGTGAATCACCGGTGAGCTTCTCCTTACCACCCTCTTGGGCTTTTTTCAGAGCAACCTTGACCCATCAGAGCACCCCCTCACCGTCCTCTTGCCAGATGTACTGAGGGTTCTTCATCTGCCACAGCGCTCCCCCACGCCGTCCTCTTGCTGGATTTCCTGGAACCTTGTGAACCACTGAGGGGCTCCCACCCACCATCCTTTTACCGCATTTATTGAGACGTCCTGATCTGCCAGAGCGCTCCCCCTTGCCGTCCTCTTGCTGGATTTCTTGGGATCTCTTGGACCACTGAGGGGGCTCCCACCCGCGATCCTCTTACCGCATTTATCGAGACTTCCTGATCTGCTGGAGCGCTCCCCCTCGCCGTCCTCTTGTTGGATTTCTTGGGTCCTCTTGACCCATTAGGGCGTTCCCCCTGCCACCCTCTTGTGTTTTCTGGGGGAGTCTTGTGACCAACCAGAGTGCTCCCCCCCACCATCTTCTTCCCCTTTTCCTGGGTGCTTCTTGATCCACCAGAGTGCTCCCCTGCACCATTCTCTTGCCTTTTTTGGGGGGAATCTTGTGATTCACCGGAGCGTTTTCCACCATTGTCTTGCTGGATTTCTTGACACCGCTTGACCTGTTGGAGCGCTCTCCCTCACAGTTCTCTTGCTGGATATCTTGGGACCTCTTGAACCACTGGGGAGCTCCCACCTGCCACCTTCTTACCACATTTATTGAGACTTCCTGATCTGCTGGATTGCTCTCCCCACCGGCCTTCCTCTTGCACTTTTTGGGGGAGTCTTCTTGACACGTCCGAGTGCTCTCCCTCACCCTCGTCTTGCCTCTAGTCAGGGCGCTCTTCTCCCGCTGGAACGCTCCTCCCCGCCATCCTATTGCCAGACTGAGAATTCTTGACCTGCCGCAGTCCTGCCCCGCCATGCTCCTGCCTTCTGCCTGGGAAGTCACTTGAAGAACTGGAGCGCTCTCCCCCGCTGTCCTCTTGCCTTTCCTCAGTGGGATTTTGGCCTGCTAAAGAGCTCCTCCCTGTCGTCCTCTTGCTGGATTTCTCGGTACCTCTTGACCCACTGGGTCTCTCCTCCTGCCGTCCTTTTGCCTTTCCTTAGTACATTCTTGGTCTGCTGGAGTGCTCCCCCCCACCATCCTCTTGCTGGATTTCTCGGGACCCCTTGTCCCATATAGGACATTCCCCCCCACCACCATCCTGTTGTGTTTTTTAGGAGAGTCTTGTGATCGACCAGAGCGCTCCCCCCTTGACATCCTCTTCCCCTTTTTCTGGGTGACTTTTGAACCACTGGTGAACTCTCCCCCATCATCCTCTTGCCACATATATTGAGACTTGTTGATCCGCCAGAGCGCTTCCCCCCCTGTCCTCTTGCCAGATTTACTGATACCTCTTGTCCTGTCAGAGCGCTCCCTTTCGCAGTCCTCTTTGTTCAGTTTGTAAGGTAGGAGGGGGGATCTCTGATTACAGAAAGGTCCCTTTGTTCTAGGAGACATTCCCGTGCTCCATGCTTCAGGTTGCCCATCTTCCCTCTCATTTTCAATATGCAAGTCCATCACCGTCCTCCTCTTCTTTCTTGATCCCTCGACTCCCGGATGAACTCAAATCCTCTTTCTTGATCACTCTTTCTCGTAAGTTCACAACCTTACTTTCCTTTCTTGCTTTCGCCTTTGTGAGCTGCTCCACCCAAACCGAAATGCCCTGAAGACAGAAATACACCCACCCCAAGCCCGTACAGTCACATAGGGGGTGAGTCCGGTCGCTGACGCATCCCCACATCCCACAGCAAGCCCACCTTGCCTTGGTCCCGGCCCCCCGCACAGGCCTTCCCACCAACCCAGCCCCTCCGTAGCAGCACAGTTTCCCAGCATGCACCCCACAAAGACTTTCTTTGCCAGTCACCCCTGGCACTTACAGCAACACACCACATCAGCATCAAGAGCCCTGGGAGTGGAGAGCTGGCCAGGCCCTCACCCCGGCAGGATCCTCTTCCCCCTCCTTTAGCTGATGGCAGACAGACAAGACACCTCCCAAGAGGTGTCCAGCCCTCTCTCTCAACCACTCATGAGTACAAAAGCCCAGCCTCTACTCACCCACCCCGCCTCCCAAAACCCCACCAGCAGCCCCTGGTCCCAGCTGAACAGCAGCCAGTGCTGAAGACCTGGCTCGTGTTGTCGGACACAACCTTCCCATGGATGTCTGGGCCCCTGAGCAGTTTCCAGGGGTGGGAGGGCGCAGTCCTGATTACAGGGAGGTCCCTGTCCCAAGGGGGACATTTTCTTCCTCCTCACTCCTGACTCGCAGCTCCATCACCTTCCTCCTCTTCTTTCTTGATCCCTCCTGACTCGCAGCTCTACCACCGTCATCTTCTTTCTTGATCCCTGTTGACTTGCAGATGCACTCCAATCCTCTTTCTTGATCGCTCTTCCTCGTAGGTTCACCACCTTCCTCTTCTTTCTTGCTTTCGCCTTTGCGAGCTGCTCCACCCGAACAGAGATGCACAGAAAACAAAAATATACCCACCCCAGGCCCGTACAGTCACACCAGGGGGCGAGTCCGGTCGCTGACGCATCCCCACACCCCACCACAAGGCCACCTTGCCTTGGCCCCGGCCCCCCGCACAGGCCTTCCCACCAACCCAGCCCCTCCGTAGCAGCACAGTTTCCCAGCATGCACCCCACAAAGACTTTCTTTGCCAGTCACCCCTGGCACTTACAGCAACACACCACACCAGCATCAAGAGCCCTGGGAGTGGAGAGCTGGCCAGGCCCTCACCCCGGCAGGATCCTCTTCCCCCTCCTTTACCTGCTGGCAGACAGACACCTCCCAAGGGATGACCACCCTGCTCCCTTAACTGCTCCCAAGTCCAAGAGCCCAGCCCCTGCTCACCACCCCCACCTCCCAAAACACAGCCAACAGCCCCTGCTCCCATTTTACCACTTTACCCCCGAGCACGGTTTCTAGGGGTGGGAGGGGGACGCACTAATCACAGATCGTTCCCTGTGCTTAAGGATACATTCTCCTTCTCGCTGGCTCAGCCTGCCCATCTTCCTCCTCACTCTTGACTCGTAGCTCCATCACCTTTCTCCTCTTTTGTTCCCTCCTGACTCACAGGTCCACCACTGTCATCTTCTTTCTTGACTCTGCTTGACTCACAGGTGCGCTCCAATCCTCTTTCGTGATCGCTCTTCTGTGTCAGTACACGGAAGACCGGGCACATGAGAAACTGCAAGAGTCAACAGCATGAGAACAAGCATTAGTGGAAAAATACAAGAACAAAGGACTGTATGCTATGTGATACATCAAGGACAGAGGAGTTGATACAGGATTGATGCATCAAGGACAGAGGGACAGCTTGTGATAGACAAAAAAGGTGTTTATGGCAGTGACTTTGGTGGGAACACAAAACACATCACTTATGTAATGACTAACTTAGCTAATCAACAAATGCTTGAGCAAGCATCATAGCGAGTATAAACGCAAGCCTGAATTTGTAATAAACATCTCTCATTGCACCTTAAAAGAGAGTCCGTACCGCATTCGCTACACATGGCGTCCTGGAACAGGGACTTTCAGCGTGCCTATAAAGGCAGTAGCCGCTCTGGTAGCGAAGCCCAATCGAACCAGGAAACAGGACCGGGAACCAGGACAGTGCGCGCCCACCACCAACGAAAGGTGAGCGATTGGGAACCATGGGAGGGAAGTTATCCCTTAAGCAAAGACAAACCCTGGATGTCCTTCAACATGCGCTACAAACGCAAAATCAGGATGTATCAGGGGTCTGATTGGTGAGTTTATTAGAATGGATGGCTAATCATGTGCTAGACTTTCCTACAACTGGTACATTTCAGTTGGAGACATGGCACAAAGATGAATGAGAATTATAGGAACAGGTAACGACTGGAGATAAAGCTGCTTGCAAATATTCATCTACTTGGGGAAAAATTATGACTACTAAGATACAGGATACAGGACTGATACATCAGGGACAGAGGGACAGCTTACTATAGAAAAAAATGCGTATATGGCAGTTACATCGCTCATGTAATGTCTAACTTAGCTAAAGAGCAAATGCTTGAGCAAGCATCATAGCGAGTATAAATGCAAACCTGAGTTTGTAATAAATGTCTCTCATGGCACCTTACCGTGAGTCCACGCCAGATTCGCTACACTCTTCCTCATAGGTTCACCACCTTCCTCTCCTTCCTTGCTTTTCCTTTGCACGCTGCTCCACCTGAAGAGAAACACACAGAGGACTGAGCTACACCAGCCCAAGGGCACTACAATCAGACAGGGGCTGAGTCCGGGGGCTGACACCTCCCCACACCCCACAACGAGCCCACCTTGCCTTGGCCCCGGCCCCTCGCACATGCCTTAGAGATATCATAGCTCAGTACAAATCCCCACAGTCCTCACCTGCTGTTTGGTGCTTGCGGAGGGTCACACTCCCTGTGCCCCAGGGCACTGGCCCTACACGGCCAAGCTCGGCAGCGGGACTGTCTGGAGCTGCCGCTGGCTGGTTCTCCAGCTTTAGGGTCACCCGCAGAAGCCCGCTCTCCTCAGCTCTGCACACCCATCCAGTTGCGCCGCCCAGGCAAAGTCAGCTTCACCCTCTGCTCTACACCTCACCTGCAAACAACCAACTCTTCAACTGACAACTGTCCAAAACCCACCGACAAACTCTCCACACCTCAGCCTTTCGTTTGCAACTGCTGCCTCTAGTGCATCTCACAGACAAGCCTTCAAAATCCCCTCATCCTGCAATAACACTCCAGCACTGATCACCTGTGGGAACAACTACCACAATACCATGCAAACACCAACCAGTTCTGGCACGGAAATATCACTTTCTCCTCAAGATTCCACCCTACACCAACTGCTGACAAACACACGCTGTCCTCACCAAAGCCAAACGCTGCAACAACCAGCGACAACTCAAATTTGCGTGGGCGGTGCAAAATTGCAGGGGTGAGCTAACGCAGAGCTGGGCTTGAAAGCTGCAGAGTGTGCACCCTGTGGTATAACGTGGCGAGCTACTGCCATTCTGCCTTCTCCCTGGGAGAAGCGCGTGAGCAGAGGCTGCTTCAAGGCACGATGGGAACGGTTTGGTTCTCCGGGTCTCTCAGGGCGAGAGCGATAAATGTGATCTGTGGCGTGGCGCAGGAACTTCCCGTACACTTGCTCCTCCATTCGGTCTCGGGTGCTGCAAGAGAGGGAGCGAGAGATTCAGGGCAAGATTGACAACCTCGGCGTCCCCGTCCCAGCCACGGGTCACCCAAACCTGCAGACATCCCGGGAGGCCCCCTAAGATTTACACTCCCCTATGCCCCACCCTTGAAGCCTGGACATCGCCAGAACCATAGAGCAAGTATTTCTTGAGGAGGCACCCAAAGGGTCCGTGTTCTCTTTCAGGCAGATGCTAGCGCAAGATTGCAAATCATCTCACAGCTACCAGGAAGGTAAAAAATAACGTCTTGAAATGGGAAAGGAACAGGTATTGTTTCTCTTCATCACCTCCCTCATTGCCACGTTATCAAGGTCTCCCGCAATGTTCCACAGGAAACTTGAAGCTTGGAATTCCTGGTATTCTGAACCTGGGCAAGAAAGGAAGAAAAGCATGAGACTGATCATAAAGAGGGTGGCTGCTCGTAACATGGAAAGAGCAGTAACAAGGTAAAAAGATATCACTTTTCCTTAGAGAGCTCTCAAAGCTGCCTGTTAAGGACAAGAAAAACAAACTTGTGACGGACCATTACTTAAAATCCAAGGCCCAGGAAGCGATCTAATGCACATTGAAACGCGGGCCACGAGACAGTGGAAGTGCCACGAGCTGAGACTGAAGGGACAGAGGATGAATTTCCAAAGAAGTTTAGGTTTCGATGTCAAAACGGAAAATTCTACGTCATTAAAATATAATGCAAAAGTCAGTGTAAAATCAAGTAAGGCAACGACTCCAAATGAACTCCCAGGCGCTTCAGTCACTCAGGAGATCAAAAATGCGGATCATTTCTCACCTGCCCACCTCCCAAACCCCAGCCTATGTCCCCTGCTTCCAGCTTACCTGAGCCCAGATTAAAGGAGGATTTCAGAGGCCATGCCAAGTTCTGCTGCTCCTCGTTCGGGTTGCCAGTCTTCCTCCTCGCTCTGGAATTGCAGGTCAACCGCCTTCCTGTTCTTCTTTGATTGACGCTGAGCTGCCGCGTTACCCGCTGCCGTCTGAGCGGATCTCGGGGAGCCTCTGGAACCGCCAGAGCGCTCCCCCCACCAACATTCTCTTGCCTTGTTTTCGGGGTTCCTCTTCACCAGCTGAGGCGCCCTCCCACCCCCCGCCGCCCTCTTACCTTTTTCTAGAGGTCTCTTGAGCCACCAGCAAGCTCCCCCGCACCTTCTCTCAGCGATCTTGGCCCGCCAGAGGCCTGCCCCTCGTCAGCCTCCTCCCCTTTTCCTGGGTGCTGCTTGAACCACTGGTGGGCTCCCCTCCACCATCCTCTCGTCCTTTGTAGGGGAGTCTCGTGACTCACCAGAGCGCTCTCCGCCGTTGCCTTGCTGGGGTTATTGACACCGCTTGACTTGCCAGAGCGCTCCCCCTCGCAGTTCTCTTGTTGGATTTCTTGGGACCTTTTGAACCATTGGAACAACGGGAATGCTCCCCCCCACTGTGACCTTGCCTTTCTTCAGTGCGATCTTGACGTGCTGGAGCACTTCCCCGCGCCGTCCTCTTGCCTTTTACTGGGGAGTCTCTTGAATATCCACAGCACTCCCCCCTGCCATCCTTTACCAGATTTTTTGACACTTCTTGACATCTCGGAGTGCTCTCACTCACCCTTGTCTTGCCTATTTTCAGGGCGCTCCTGTCCCGCTGGATGCTCCTCCCTGCTGTCCTATTGCCAGATTGAGAATTCTCGACCTGTCCCAGCGCTACCCCACCGTCCTTCTGCCTTCTACCTGGGAAGTCACTTGAAGAACTGGAGCACTCCCCCCTGCTGTCCTCTTGCCTTTCTTCACTGAGATTTTGGCCTGCCAGAGCACTCCTCCCTGTTGTCCTCTTACTGGATTTCTTGGGACCTCTTGACCCACTGGGTTTCTCCTCCTGCTGTCCTTTTGCCTTTCTTTAGTACAATCTCAGCCTGCTGGAGCGCTCCCCCTCGCCGTCCTCCTGCTGGATTTCTTGGAACCTCTTGACCCCTTAGGGCGTTCCCCCTGCCACCCTCTTGTGGTTTTTGGGGGAGTCTTGTGATCAACCAGGCCGTTTCCCCCCACCATCCTCTTCCCCTTTTCCTGGGTGCTTCTTGATCCACCAGAGTGCTCTCAAAGCTGCCTGTTACCATCCTCTAACCATTCTCTTGCCTTTTTTGGTGGAGTCTTGTGACTCACCGGAGCGTTCTCCACCATTGTCTTGCTGGATTTGTTGACATCGCTTGACCTGCCGGAGCGCTCCCCCTCACAGTTCTCTTCCTGGATATCTTGGGACATTTTGAACCACTGGGGGGCTCCCACCCGCCATCCTCTTACCGCATTTATTGAGACGTCCTGATCTGCCAGAGCGTTCCCCCTCGCCGTCCTTTTGCTGGATTTCTTGGGATGCCTTAAACAACTGTGGGGCTCCCACCCACCATCCTCTAACCGCATTTATCGACATTTCCTGATCTGCTGGAGCGCTCCCCCTTGCCGTCCTCTTGCTGGATTTCTTGGGATCTCTTGGACCACTGGGGGGGCTCCCACCCGCCATCCTCTTACCGCATTTATTGAGACTTCCTGATCTGCTGGATTGCTCTCCCCCTGGCCTTCCTCTTGCACTTTTTTGGGGGAGTCTTCTTCACACATCCGAGCGCTCTCCCTCACCCTTGTCTTGCCTCTAGTCAGGGCGCTCTTCTCCCGCTGGAACGCTCCTCCCCGCCATCCTATTGCCAGACTGAGAATTCTTGACCTGCCGCAGTCCTGCCCCGCCATGCTCCTGCCTTCTGCCTGGGAAGTCACTTGAAGAACTGGAGCGCTCTCCCCCGCTGTCCTCTTGCCTTTCCTCAGTGGGATTTTGGCCTGCTAAAGAGCTCCTCCCTGTCGTCCTCCTGCTGGATTTCTTGGGACTTCTTGACCCATTAGGGCGTTCCCCCTGCCACCCTCTTGTGGTTTTTGGGGGAGTCTTGTGACCAACCAGGCCGTTTCCCCCCACCATCCTCTTCCCCTTTTCCTGGGTGCTTCTTGATCCACCAGAGTGCTCCCCTGCACCATTCTTTTGCCTTTTTTGGGAGAGTCTTGTGACTCGCCGGAGAGTTCTCCACCATTGTCTTGCTGGATTTCTTGACATCGCTTGACCTGCCGGAGCGCTCCCCCTCGCAGTTCTCTTGCTGGATTTCTTGGGACGTCTTAAACAACTGAGGGGCTCACACCCACCATCCTCTAACTGCATTTATCCAGATTTCCTGATCTGCCGGAGCGCTCGCCCCTGCTGTCCTCTTGCTGGGTTTCTTGGGACCTCTTGACCCACACGAGCTCTCCTCCCCACCGTCTTCTTGCCGGACTTATTGAGACTTCTTGACCCGCCAGAGTGTTCCCCCTCATCATCCTCCTGCCTTTTTCTGGGGATTCTCTTCAACAACTGAAGAGCTCCCCCGCACTGTCCTCTTCCCTTTTTTCTGGGTGATTCGTGAATCACCGGTGAGCTTCTCCTTACCACCCTCTTGGGCTTTTTTCAGAGCAACCTTGACCCATCAGAGCACCCCCTCACCGTCCTCTTGCCAGATGTACTGAGGGTTCTTCATCTGCCACAGCGCTCCCCCACGCCGTCCTCTTGCTGGATTTCCTGGAACCTTGTGAACCACTGAGGGGCTCCCACCCACCATCCTTTTACCGCATTTATTGAGACGTCCTGATCTGCCAGAGCGCTCCCCCTTGCCGTCCTCTTGCTGGATTTCTTGGGATCTCTTGGACCACTGAGGGGGCTCCCACCCGCGATCCTCTTACCGCATTTATCGAGACTTCCTGATCTGCTGGAGCGCTCCCCCTCGCCGTCCTCTTGTTGGATTTCTTGGGTCCTCTTGACCCATTAGGGCGTTCCCCCTGCCACCCTCTTGTGTTTTCTGGGGGAGTCTTGTGACCAACCAGAGTGCTCCCCCCCACCATCTTCTTCCCCTTTTCCTGGGTGCTTCTTGATCCACCAGAGTGCTCCCCTGCACCATTCTCTTGCCTTTTTTGGGGGGAATCTTGTGATTCACCGGAGCGTTTTCCACCATTGTCTTGCTGGATTTCTTGACACCGCTTGACCTGTTGGAGCGCTCTCCCTCACAGTTCTCTTGCTGGATATCTTGGGACCTCTTGAACCACTGGGGAGCTCCCACCTGCCACCTTCTTACCACATTTATTGAGACTTCCTGATCTGCTGGATTGCTCTCCCCACCGGCCTTCCTCTTGCACTTTTTGGGGGAGTCTTCTTGACACGTCCGAGTGCTCTCCCTCACCCTCGTCTTGCCTCTAGTCAGGGCGCTCTTCTCCCGCTGGAACGCTCCTCCCCGCCATCCTATTGCCAGACTGAGAATTCTTGACCTGCCGCAGTCCTGCCCCGCCATGCTCCTGCCTTCTGCCTGGGAAGTCACTTGAAGAACTGGAGCGCTCTCCCCCGCTGTCCTCTTGCCTTTCCTCAGTGGGATTTTGGCCTGCTAAAGAGCTCCTCCCTGTCGTCCTCTTGCTGGATTTCTCGGTACCTCTTGACCCACTGGGTCTCTCCTCCTGCCGTCCTTTTGCCTTTCCTTAGTACATTCTTGGTCTGCTGGAGTGCTCCCCCCCACCATCCTCTTGCTGGATTTCTCGGGACCCCTTGTCCCATATAGGACATTCCCCCCCACCACCATCCTGGTGTGTTTTTTAGGAGAGTCTTGTGATCGACCAGAGCGCTCCCCCCTTGACATCCTCTTCCCCTTTTTCTGGGTGACTTTTGAACCACTGGTGAACTCTCCCCCATCATCCTCTTGCCACATATATTGAGACTTGTTGATCCGCCAGAGCGCTTCCCCCCCTGTCCTCTTGCCAGATTTACTGATACCTCTTGTCCTGTCAGAGCGCTCCCTTTCGCAGTCCTCTTTGTTCAGTTTGTAAGGTAGGAGGGGGGATCTCTGATTACAGAAAGGTCCCTTTGTTCTAGGAGACATTCCCGTGCTCCATGCTTCAGGTTGCCCATCTTCCCTCTCATTTTCAATATGCAAGTCCATCACCGTCCTCCTCTTCTTTCTTGATCCCTCGATTCCCGGATGAACTCAAATCCTCTTTCTTGATCACTCTTTCTCGTAAGTTCACAACCTTACTTTCCTTTCTTGCTTTCGCCTTTGTGAGCTGCTCCACCCAAACCGAAATGCCCTGAAGACAGAAATACACCCACCCCAAGCCCGTACAGTCACATAGGGGGTGAGTCCGGTCGCTGACGCATCCCCACATCCCACAGCAAGCCCACCTTGCCTTGGTCCCGGCCCCCCGCACAGGCCTTCCCACCAACCCAGCCCCTCCGTAGCAGCACAGTTTCCCAGCATGCACCCCACAAAGACTTTCTTTGCCAGTCACCCCTGGCACTTACAGCAACACACCACATCAGCATCAAGAGCCCTGGGAGTGGAGAGCTGGCCAGGCCCTCACCCCAGCAGGATCCTCTTCCCCCTCCTTTAGCTGATGGCAGACAGACAAGACACCTCCCAAGAGGTGTCCAGCCCTCTCTCTCAACCACTCATGAGTACAAAAGCCCAGCCTCTACTCACCCACCCCGCCTCCCAAAACCCCACCAGCAGCCCCTGCTCCCATCTGAACAGCAGCCAGTGCTGAAGATCTGGCTCGTGTTGTCGGACACAACCTTCCCATGGATGTCTGGGCCCCTGAGCAGTTTCCAGGGGTGGGAGGGCGCAGTCCTGATTACAGGGAGGTCCCTGTCCCAAGGGGGACATTTTCTTCCTCCTCACTCCTGACTCGCAGCTCCATCACCTTCCTCCTCTTCTTTCTTGATCCCTCCTGACTCGCAGGTCTACCACCGTCATCTTCTTTCTTGATCCCTGTTGACTTGCAGATGCACTCCAATCCTCTTTCTTGATCGCTCTTCCTCGTAGGTTCACCACCTTCCTCTTCTTTCTTGCTTTCGCCTTTGCGAGCTGCTCCACCCGAACAGAGATGCACAGAAAACAAAAATATACCCACCCCAGGCCCGTACAGTCACACGAGGGGGCGAGTCCGGTCGCTGACGCATCCCCACACCCCACCACAAGGCCACCTTGCCTTGGCCCCGGCCCCCCGCACAGGCCTTCCCACCAACCCAGCCCCTCCGTAGCAGCACAGTTTCCCAGCATGCACCCCACAAAGACTTTCTTTGCCAGTCACCCCTGGCACTTACAGCAACACACCACACCAGCATCAAGAGCCCTGGGAGTGGAGAGCTGGCCAGGCCCTCACCCCGGCAGGATCCTCTTCCCCCTCCTTTACCTGCTGGCAGACAGACACCTCCCAAGGGATGACCACCCTGCTCCCTTAACTGCTCCCAAGTCCAAGAGCCCAGCCCCTGCTCACCACCCCCACCTCCCAAAACACAGCCAACAGCCCCTGCTCCCATTTTACCACTTTACCCCCGAGCACGGTTTCTAGGGGTGGGAGGGGGACGCACTAATCACAGATCGTTCCCTGTGCTTAAGGATACATTCTCCTTCTCGCTGGCTCAGCCTGCCCATCTTCCTCCTCACTCTTGACTCGTAGCTCCATCACCTTTCTCCTCTTTTGTCCCCTCCTGACTCACAGGTCCACCACTGTCATCTTCTTTCTTGACTCTGCTTGACTCACAGGTGCGCTCCAATCCTCTTTCGTGATCGCTCTTCTGTGTCAGTACACGGAAGACCGGGCACATGAGAAACTGCAAGAGTCAACAGCATGAGAACAAGCATTAGTGGAAAAATACAAGAACAAAGGACTGTATGCTATGTGATACATCAAGGACAGAGGAGTTGATACAGGATTGATGCATCAAGGACAGAGGGACAGCTTGTGATAGACAAAAAAGGTGTTTATGGCAGTGACTTTGGTGGGAACACAAAACACATCACTTATGTAATGACTAACTTAGCTAATCAACAAATGCTTGAGCAAGCATCATAGCGAGTATAAACGCAAGCCTGAATTTGTAATAAACATCTCTCATTGCACCTTAAAAGAGAGTCCGTACCGCATTCGCTACACATGGCGTCCTGGAACAGGGACTTTCAGCGTGCCTATAAAGGCAGTAGCCGCTCTGGTAGCGAAGCCCAATCGAACCAGGAAACAGGACCGGGAACCAGGACAGTGCGCGCCCACCACCAACGAAAGGTGAGCGATTGGGAACCATGGGAGGGAAGTTATCCCTTAAGCAAAGACAAACCCTGGATGTCCTTCAACATGCGCTACAAACGCAAAATCAGGATGTATCAGGGGTCTGATTGGTGAGTTTATTACAATGGATTGCTAATCATGTGCTAGACTTTCCTACAACTGGTACATTTCAGTTGGAGACATGGCACAAAGATGAATGAGAATTATATGAACAGGTAACGACTGGAGATAAAGCTGCTTGCAAATATTCATCTACTTGGGGAAAAATTATGACTACTAAGATACAGGATACAGGACTGATACATCAGGGACAGAGGGACAGCTTACTATAGAAAAAAATGCGTATATGGCAGTTACATCGCTCATGTAATGTCTAACTTAGCTAAAGAGCAAATGCTTGAGCAAGCATCATAGCGAGTATAAATGCAAACCTGAGTTTGTAATAAATGTCTCTCATGGCACCTTACCGTGAGTCCACGCCAGATTCGCTACACTCTTCCTCATAGGTTCACCACCTTCCTCTCCTTCCTTGCTTTTCCTTTGCACGCTGCTCCACCTGAAGAGAAACACACAGAGGACTGAGCTACACCAGCCCAAGGGCACTACAATCAGACAGGGGCTGAGTCCGGGGGCTGACACCTCCCCACACCCCACAACGAGCCCACCTTGCCTTGGCCCCGGCCCCTCGCACATGCCTTAGAGATATCATAGCTCAGTACAAATCCCCACAGTCCTCACCTGCTGTTTGGTGCTTGCGGAGGGTCACACTCCCTGTGCCCCAGGGCACTGGCCCTACACGGCCAAGCTCGGCAGCGGGACTGTCTGGAGCTGCCGCTGGCTGGTTCTCCAGCTTTAGGGTCACCCGCAGAAGCCCGCTCTCCTCAGCTCTGCACACCCATCCAGTTGCGCCGCCCAGGCAAAGTCAGCTTCACCCTCTGCTCTACACCTCACCTGCAAACAACCAACTCTTCAACTGACAACTGTCCAAAACCCACCGACAAACTCTCCACACCTCAGCCTTTCGTTTGCAACTGCTGCCTCTAGTGCATCTCACAGACAAGCCTTCAAAATCCCCTCATCCTGCAATAACACTCCAGCACTGATCACCTGTGGGAACAACTACCACAATACCATGCAAACACCAACCAGTTCTGGCACGGAAATATCACTTTCTCCTCAAGATTCCACCCTACACCAACTGCTGACAAACACACGCTGTCCTCACCAAAGCCAAACGCTGCAACAACCAGCGACAACTCAAATTTGCGTGGGCGGTGCAAAATTGCAGGGGTGAGCTAACGCAGAGCTGGGCTTGAAAGCTGCAGAGTGTGCACCCTGTGGTATAACGTGGCGAGCTACTGCCATTCTGCCTTCTCCCTGGGAGAAGCGCGTGAGCAGAGGCTGCTTCAAGGCACGATGGGAACGGTTTGGTTCTCCGGGCCTCTCAGGGCGAGAGCGATAAATGTGATCTGTGGCGTGGCGCAGGAACTTCCCGTACACTTGCTCCTCCATTCGGTCTCGGGTGCTGCAAGAGAGGGAGCGAGAGATTCAGGGCAAGATTGACAACCTCGGCGTCCCCGTCCCAGCCACGGGTCACCCAAACCTGCAGACATCCCGGGAGGCCCCCTAAGATTTACACTCCCCTATGCCCCACCCTTGAAGCCTGGACATCGCCAGAACCATAGAGCAAGTATTTCTTGAGGAGGCACCCAAAGGGTCCGTGTTCTCTTTCAGGCAGATGCTAGCGCAAGATTGCAAATCATCTCACAGCTACCAGGAAGGTAAAAAATAACGTCTTGAAATGGGAAAGGAACAGGTATTGTTTCTCTTCATCACCTCCCTCATTGCCACGTTATCAAGGTCTCCCGCAATGTTCCACAGGAAACTTGAAGCTTGGAATTCCTGGTATTCTGAACCTGGGCAAGAAAGGAAGAAAAGCATGAGACTGATCATAAAGAGGGTGGCTGCTCGTAACATGGAAAGAGCAGTAACAAGGTAAAAAGATATCACTTTTCCTTAGAGAGCTCTCAAAGCTGCCTGTTAAGGACAAGAAAAACAAACTTGTGACGGACCATTACTTAAAATCCAAGGCCCAGGAAGCGATCTAATGCACATTGAAACGCGGGCCACGAGACAGTGGAAGTGCCACGAGCTGAGACTGAAGGGACAGAGGATGAATTTCCAAAGAAGTTTAGGTTTCGATGTCAAAACGGAAAATTCTACGTCATTAAAATATAATGCAAAAGTCAGTGTAAAATCAAGTAAGGCAACGACTCCAAATGAACTCCCAGGCGCTTCAGTCACTCAGGAGATCAAAAATGCGGATCATTTCTCACCTGCCCACCTCCCAAACCCCAGCCTATGTCCCCTGCTTCCAGCTTACCTGAGCCCAGATTAAAGGAGGATTTCAGAGGCCATGCCAAGTTCTGCTGCTCCTCGTTCGGGTTGCCAGTCTTCCTCCTCGCTCTGGAATTGCAGGTCAACCGCCTTCCTGTTCTTCTTTGATTGACGCTGAGCTGCCGCGTTACCCGCTGCCGTCTGAGCGGATCTCGGGGAGCCTCTGGAACCGCCAGAGCGCTCCCCCCACCAACATTCTCTTGCCTTGTTTTCGGGGTTCCTCTTCACCAGCTGAGGCGCCCTCCCACCCCCCGCCGCCCTCTTACCTTTTTCTAGAGGTCTCTTGAGCCACCAGCAAGCTCCCCCGCACCTTCCCTCAGCGATCTTGGCCCGCCAGAGGCCTGCCCCTCGTCAGCCTCCTCCCCTTTTCCTGGGTGCTGCTTGAACCACTGGTGGGCTCCCCTCCACCATCCTCTCGTCCTTTGTAGGGGAGTCTCGTGACTCACCAGAGCGCTCTCCGCCGTTGCCTTGCTGGGGTTATTGACACCGCTTGACTTGCCAGAGCGCTCCCCCTCGCAGTTCTCTTGTTGGATTTCTTGGGACCTTTTGAACCAGTGGAACAACGGGAATGCTCCCCCCCACTGTGACCTCGCCTTTCTTCAGTGTGATCTTGACGTGCTGGAGCACTTCCCCGCGCCGTCCTCTTGCCTTTTACTGGGGAGTCTCTTGAATATCCACAGCACTCCCCCCTGCCATCCTTTACCAGATTTTTTGACACTTCTTGACATCTCGGAGTGCTCTCACTCACCCTTGTCTTGCCTATTTTCAGGGCGCTCCTGTCCCGCTGGATGCTCCTCCCTGCTGTCCTATTGCCAGATTGAGAATTCTCGACCTGTCCCAGCGCTACCCCACCGTCCTTCTGCCTTCTACCTGGGAAGTCACTTGAAGAACTGGAGCACTCCCCCCTGCTGTCCTCTTGCCTTTCTTCACTGAGATTTTGGCCTGCCAGAGCACTCCTCCCTGTTGTCCTCTTACTGGATTTCTTGGGACCTCTTGACCCACTGGGTTTCTCCTCCTGCTGTCCTTTTGCCTTTCTTTAGTACAATCTCAGCCTGCTGGAGCGCTCCCCCTCGCCGTCCTCCTGCTGGATTTCTTGGAACCTCTTGACCCCTTAGGGCGTTCCCCCTGCCACCCTCTTGTGGTTTTTGGGGGAGTCTTGTGATCAACCAGGCCGTTTCCCCCCACCATCCTCTTCCCCTTTTCCTGGGTGCTTCTTGATCCACCAGAGTGCTCTCAAAGCTGCCTGTTACCATCCTCTAACCATTCTCTTGCCTTTTTTGGTGGAGTCTTGTGACTCACCGGAGCGTTCTCCACCATTGTCTTGCTGGATTTGTTGACATCGCTTGACCTGCCGGAGCGCTCCCCCTCACAGTTCTCTTCCTGGATATCTTGGGACATTTTGAACCACTGGGGGGCTCCCACCCGCCATCCTCTTACCGCATTTATTGAGACGTCCTGATCTGCCAGAGCGTTCCCCCTCGCCGTCCTTTTGCTGGATTTCTTGGGATGCCTTAAACAACTGTGGGGCTCCCACCCACCATCCTCTAACCGCATTTATCGACATTTCCTGATCTGCTGGAGCGCTCCCCCTTGCCGTCCTCTTGCTGGATTTCTTGGGATTTCTTGGACCACTGTGGGGGCTCCCACCCGCCATCCTCTTACCGCATTTATTGAGACTTCCTGATCTGCTGGATTGCTCTCCCCCTGGCCTTCCTCTTGCACTTTTTTGGGGGAGTCTTCTTCACACATCCGAGCGCTCTCCCTCACCCTTGTCTTGCCTCTAGTCAGGGCGCTCTTCTCCCGCTGGAACGCTCCTCCCCGCCATCCTATTGCCAGACTGAGAATTCTTGACCTGCCGCAGTCCTGCCCCGCCATGCTCCTGCCTTCTGCCTGGGAAGTCACTTGAAGAACTGGAGCGCTCTCCCCCGCTGTCCTCTTGCCTTTCCTCAGTGGGATTTTGGCCTGCTAAAGAGCTCCTCCCTGTCGTCCTCCTGCTGGATTTCTTGGGACTTCTTGACCCATTAGGGCGTTCCCCCTGCCACCCTCTTGTGGTTTTTGGGGGAGTCTTGTGACCAACCAGGCCGTTTCCCCCCACCATCCTCTTCCCCTTTTCCTGGGTGCTTCTTGATCCACCAGAGTGCTCCCCTGCACCATTCTTTTGCCTTTTTTGGGAGAGTCTTGTGACTCGCCGGAGAGTTCTCCACCATTGTCTTGCTGGATTTCTTGACATCGCTTGACCTGCCGGAGCGCTCCCCCTCGCAGTTCTCTTGCTGGATTTCTTGGGACGTCTTAAACAACTGAGGGGCTCACACCCACCATCCTCTAACTGCATTTATCCAGATTTCCTGATCTGCCGGAGCGCTCGCCCCTGCTGTCCTCTTGCTGGGTTTCTTGGGACCTCTTGACCCACACGAGCTCTCCTCCCCACCGTCTTCTTGCCGGACTTATTGAGACTTCTTGACCCGCCAGAGTGTTCCCCCTCATCATCCTCCTGCCTTTTTCTGGGGATTCTCTTCAACAACTGAAGAGCTCCCCCGCACTGTCCTCTTCCCTTTTTTCTGGGTGATTCGTGAATCACCGGTGAGCTTCTCCTTACCACCCTCTTGGGCTTTTTTCAGAGCAACCTTGACCCATCAGAGCACCCCCTCACCGTCCTCTTGCCAGATGTACTGAGGGTTCTTCATCTGCCACAGCGCTCCCCCACGCCGTCCTCTTGCTGGATTTCCTGGAACCTTGTGAACCACTGAGGGGCTCCCACCCACCATCCTTTTACCGCATTTATTGAGACATCCTGATCTGCCAGAGCGCTCCCCCTTGCCGTCCTCTTGCTGGATTTCTTGGGATCTCTTGGACCACTGAGGGGGCTCCCACCCGCGATCCTCTTACCGCATTTATCGAGACTTCCTGATCTGCTGGAGCGCTCCCCCTCGCCGTCCTCTTGTTGGATTTCTTGGGTCCTCTTGACCCATTAGGGCGTTCCCCCTGCCACCCTCTTGTGTTTTCTGGGGGAGTCTTGTGACCAACCAGAGTGCTCCCCCCCACCATCTTCTTCCCCTTTTCCTGGGTGCTTCTTGATCCACCAGAGTGCTCCCCTGCACCATTCTCTTGCCTTTTTTGGGGGGAATCTTGTGATTCACCGGAGCGTTTTCCACCATTGTCTTGCTGGATTTCTTGACACCGCTTGACCTGTTGGAGCGCTCTCCCTCACAGTTCTCTTGCTGGATATCTTGGGACCTCTTGAACCACTGGGGAGCTCCCACCTGCCACCTTCTTACCACATTTATTGAGACTTCCTGATCTGCTGGATTGCTCTCCCCACCGGCCTTCCTCTTGCACTTTTTGGGGGAGTCTTCTTGACACGTCCGAGTGCTCTCCCTCACCCTCGTCTTGCCTCTAGTCAGGGCGCTCTTCTCCCGCTGGAACGCTCCTCCCCGCCATCCTATTGCCAGACTGAGAATTCTTGACCTGCCGCAGTCCTGCCCCGCCATGCTCCTGCCTTCTGCCTGGGAAGTCACTTGAAGAACTGGAGCGCTCTCCCCCGCTGTCCTCTTGCCTTTCCTCAGTGGGATTTTGGCCTGCTAAAGAGCTCCTCCCTGTCGTCCTCTTGCTGGATTTCTCGGTACCTCTTGACCCACTGGGTCTCTCCTCCTGCCGTCCTTTTGCCTTTCCTTAGTACATTCTTGGTCTGCTGGAGTGCTCCCCCCCACCATCCTCTTGCTGGATTTCTCGGGACCCCTTGTCCCATATAGGACATTCCCCCCCACCACCATCCTGGTGTGTTTTTTAGGAGAGTCTTGTGATCGACCAGAGCGCTCCCCCCTTGACATCCTCTTCCCCTTTTTCTGGGTGACTTTTGAACCACTGGTGAACTCTCCCCCATCATCCTCTTGCCACATATATTGAGACTTGTTGATCCGCCAGAGCGCTTCCCCCACTGTCCTCTTGCCAGATTTACTGATACCTCTTGTCCTGTCAGAGCGCTCCCTTTCGCAGTCCTCTTTGTTCAGTTTGTAAGGTAGGAGGGGGGATCTCTGATTACAGAAAGGTCCCTTTGTTCTAGGAGACATTCCCGTGCTCCATGCTTCAGGTTGCCCATCTTCCCTCTCATTTTCAATATGCAAGTCCATCACCGTCCTCCTCTTCTTTCTTGATCCCTCGATTCCCGGATGAACTCAAATCCTCTTTCTTGATCACTCTTTCTCATAAGTTCACAACCTTACTTTCCTTTCTTGCTTTCGCCTTTGTGAGCTGCTCCACCCAAACCGAAATGCCCTGAAGACAGAAATACACCCACCCCAAGCCCGTACAGTCACATAGGGGGTGAGTCCGGTCGCTGACGCATCCCCACATCCCACAGCAAGCCCACCTTGCCTTGGTCCCGGCCCCCCGCACAGGCCTTCCCACCAACCCAGCCCCTCCGGAGCAGCACAGTTTCCCAGCATGCACCCCACAAAGACTTTCTTTGCCAGTCACCCCTGGCACTTACAGCAACACACCACATCAGCATCAAGAGCCCTGGGAGTGGAGAGCTGGCCAGGCCCTCACCCCGGCAGGATCCTCTTCCCCCTCCTTTAGCTGATGGCAGACAGACAAGACACCTCCCAAGAGGTGTCCAGCCCTCTCTCTCAACCACTCATGAGTACAAAAGCCCAGCCTCTACTCACCCACCCCGCCTCCCAAAACCCCACCAGCAGCCCCTGGTCCCAGCTGAACAGCAGCCAGTGCTGAAGATCTGGCTCGTGTTGTCGGACACAACCTTCCCATGGATGTCTGGGCCCCTGAGCAGTTTCCAGGGGTGGGAGGGCGCAGTCCTGATTACAGGGAGGTCCCTGTCCCAAGGGGGACATTTTCTTCCTCCTCACTCCTGACTCGCAGCTCCATCACCTTCCTCCTCTTCTTTCTTGATCCCTCCTGACTCGCAGGTCTACCACCGTCATCTTCTTTCTTGATCCCTGTTGACTTGCAGATGCACTCCAATCCTCTTTCTTGATCGCTCTTCCTCGTAGGTTCACCACCTTCCTCTTCTTTCTTGCTTTCGCCTTTGCGAGCTGCTCCACCCGAACAGAGATGCACAGAAAACAAAAATATACCCACCCCAGGCCCGTACAGTCACACGAGGGGGCGAGTCCGGTCGCTGACGCATCCCCACACCCCACCACAAGGCCACCTTGCCTTGGCCCCGGCCCCCCGCACAGGCCTTCCCACCAACCCAGCCCCTCCGTAGCAGCACAGTTTCCCAGCATGCACCCCGCAAAGACTTTCTTTGCCAGTCACCCCTGGCACTTACAGCAACACACCACACCAGCATCAAGAGCCCTGGGAGTGGAGAGCTGGCCAGGCCCTCACCCCGGCAGGATCCTCTTCCCCCTCCTTTACCTGCTGGCAGACAGACACCTCCCAAGGGATGACCACCCTGCTCCCTTAACTGCTCCCAAGTCCAAGAGCCCAGCCCCTGCTCACCACCCCCACCTCCCAAAACACAGCCAACAGCCCCTGCTCCCATTTTACCACTTTACCCCCGAGCACGGTTTCTAGGGGTGGGAGGGGGACGCACTAATCACAGATCGTTCCCTGTGCTTAAGGATACATTCTCCTTCTCGCTGGCTCAGGCTGCCCATCTTCCTCCTCACTCTTGACTCGTAGCTCCATCACCTTTCTCCTCTTTTGTCCCCTCCTGACTCACAGGTCCACCACTGTCATCTTCTTTCTTGACTCTGCTTGACTCACAGGTGCGCTCCAATCCTCTTTCGTGATCGCTCTTCTGTGTCAGTACACGGAAGACCGGGCACGTGAGAAACTGCAAGAGTCAACAGCATGAGAACAAGCATTAGTGGAAAAATACAAGAACAAAGGACTGTATGCTATGTGATACATCAAGGACAGAGGAGTTGATACAGGATTGATGCATCAAGGACAGAGGGACAGCTTGTGATAGACAAAAAAGGTGTTTATGGCAGTGACTTTGGTGGGAACACAAAACACATCACTTATGTAATGACTAACTTAGCTAATCAACAAATGCTTGAGCAAGCATCATAGCGAGTATAAACGCAAGCCTGAATTTGTAATAAACATCTCTCATTGCACCTTAAAAGAGAGTCCGTACCGCATTCGCTACACATGGCGTCCTGGAACAGGGACTTTCAGCGTGCCTATAAAGGCAGTAGCCGCTCTGGTAGCGAAGCCCAATCGAACCAGGAAACAGGACCGGGAACCAGGACAGTGCGCGCCCACCACCAACGAAAGGTGAGCGATTGGGAACCATGGGAGGGAAGTTATCCCTTAAGCAAAGACAAACCCTGGATGTCCTTCAACATGCGCTACAAACGCAAAATCAGGATGTATCAGGGGTCTGATTGGTGAGTTTATTACAATGGATTGCTAATCAGGTGCTAGACTTTCCTACAACTGGTACATTTCAGTTGGAGACATGGCACAAAGATGAATGAGAATTATATGAACAGGTAACGACTGGAGATAAAGCTGCTTGCAAATATTCATCTACTTGGGGAAAAATTATGACTACTAAGATACAGGATACAGGACTGATACATCAGGGACAGAGGGACAGCTTACTATAGAAAAAAATGCGTATATGGCAGTTACATCGCTCATGTAATGTCTAACTTAGCTAAAGAGCAAATGCTTGAGCAAGCATCATAGCGAGTATAAATGCAAACCTGAGTTTGTAATAAATGTCTCTCATGGCACCTTACCGTGAGTCCACGCCAGATTCGCTACACTCTTCCTCATAGGTTCACCACCTTCCTCTCCTTCCTTGCTTTTCCTTTGCACGCTGCTCCACCTGAAGAGAAACACACAGAGGACTGAGCTACACCAGCCCAAGGGCACTACAATCAGACAGGGGCTGAGTCCGGGGGCTGACACCTCCCCACACCCCACAACGAGCCCACCTTGCCTTGGCCCCGGCCCCTCGCACATGCCTTAGAGATATCATAGCTCAGTACAAATCCCCACAGTCCTCACCTGCTGTTTGGTGCTTGCGGAGGGTCACACTCCCTGTGCCCCAGGGCACTGGCCCTACACGGCCAAGCTCGGCAGCGGGACTGTCTGGAGCTGCCGCTGGCTGGTTCTCCAGCTTTAGGGTCACCCGCAGAAGCCCGCTCTCCTCAGCTCTGCACACCCATCCAGTTGCGCCGCCCAGGCAAAGTCAGCTTCACCCTCTGCTCTACACCTCACCTGCAAACAACCAACTCTTCAACTGACAACTGTCCAAAACCCACCGACAAACTCTCCACACCTCAGCCTTTCGTTTGCAACTGCTGCCTCTAGTGCATCTCACAGACAAGCCTTCAAAATCCCCTCATCCTGCAATAACACTCCAGCACTGATCACCTGTGGGAACAACTACCACAATACCATGCAAACACCAACCAGTTCTGGCACGGAAATATCACTTTCTCCTCAAGATTCCACCCTACACCAACTGCTGACAAACACACGCTGTCCTCACCAAAGCCAAACGCTGCAACAACCAGCGACAACTCAAATTTGCGTGGGCGGTGCAAAATTGCAGGGGTGAGCTAACGCAGAGCTGGGCTTGAAAGCTGCAGAGTGTGCACCCTGTGGTATAACGTGGCGAGCTACTGCCATTCTGCCTTCTCCCTGGGAGAAGCGCGTGAGCAGAGGCTGCTTCAAGGCACGATGGGAACGGTTTGGTTCTCCGGGCCTCTCAGGGCGAGAGCGATAAATGTGATCTGTGTCGTGGCGCAGGAACTTCCCGTACACTTGCTCCTCCATTCGGTCTCGGGTGCTGCAAGAGAGGGAGCGAGAGATTCAGGGCAAGATTGACAACCTCGGCGTCCCCGTCCCAGCCACGGGTCACCCAAACCTGCAGACATCCCGGGAGGCCCCCTAAGATTTACACTCCCCTATGCCCCACCCTTGAAGCCTGGACATCGCCAGAACCATAGAGCAAGTATTTCTTGAGGAGGCACCCAAAGGGTCCGTGTTCTCTTTCAGGCAGATGCTAGCGCAAGATTGCAAATCATCTCACAGCTACCAGGAAGGTAAAAAATAACGTCTTGAAATGGGAAAGGAACAGGTATTGTTTCTCTTCATCACCTCCCTCATTGCCACGTTATCAAGGTCTCCCGCAATGTTCCACAGGAAACTTGAAGCTTGGAATTCCTGGTATTCTGAACCTGGGCAAGAAAGGAAGAAAAGCATGAGACTGATCATAAAGAGGGTGGCTGCTCGTAACATGGAAAGAGCAGTAACAAGGTAAAAAGATATCACTTTTCCTTAGAGAGCTCTCAAAGCTGCCTGTTAAGGACAAGAAAAACAAACTTGTGACGGACCATTACTTAAAATCCAAGGCCCAGGAAGCGATCTAATGCACATTGAAACGCGGGCCACGAGACAGTGGAAGTGCCACGAGCTGAGACTGAAGGGACAGAGGATGAATTTCCAAAGAAGTTTAGGTTTCGATGTCAAAACGGAAAATTCTACGTCATTAAAATATAATGCAAAAGTCAGTGTAAAATCAAGTAAGGCAACGACTCCAAATGAACTCCCAGGCGCTTCAGTCACTCAGGAGATCAAAAATGCGGATCATTTCTCACCTGCCCACCTCCCAAACCCCAGCCTATGTCCCCTGCTTCCAGCTTACCTGAGCCCAGATTAAAGGAGGATTTCAGAGGCCATGCCAAGTTCTGCTGCTCCTCGTTCGGGTTGCCAGTCTTCCTCCTCGCTCTGGAATTGCAGGTCAACCGCCTTCCTGTTCTTCTTTGATTGACGCTGAGCTGCCGCGTTACCCGCTGCCGTCTGAGCGGATCTCGGGGAGCCTCTGGAACCGCCAGAGCGCTCCCCCCACCAACATTCTCTTGCCTTGTTTTCGGGGTTCCTCTTCACCAGCTGAGGCGCCCTCCCACCCCCCGCCGCCCTCTTACCGTTTTCTAGAGGTCTCTTGAGCCACCAGCAAGCTCCCCCGCACCTTCCCTCAGCGATCTTGGCCCGCCAGAGGCCTGCCCCTCGTCAGCCTCCTCCCCTTTTCCTGGGTGCTGCTTGAACCACTGGTGGGCTCCCCTCCACCATCCTCTCGTCCTTTGTAGGGGAGTCTCGTGACTCACCAGAGCGCTCTCCGCCGTTGCCTTGCTGGGGTTATTGACACCGCTTGACTTGCCAGAGCGCTCCCCCTCGCAGTTCTCTTGTTGGATTTCTTGGGACCTTTTGAACCATTGGAACAACGGGAATGCTCCCCCCCACTGTGACCTTGCCTTTCTTCAGTGCGATCTTGACGTGCTGGAGCACTTCCCCGCGCCGTCCTCTTGCCTTTTACTGGGGAGTCTCTTGAATATCCACAGCACTCCCCCCTGCCATCCTTTACCAGATTTTTTGACACTTCTTGACATCTCGGAGTGCTCTCACTCACCCTTGTCTTGCCTATTTTCAGGGCGCTCCTGTCCCGCTGGATGCTCCTCCCTGCTGTCCTATTGCCAGATTGAGAATTCTCGACCTGTCCCAGCGCTACCCCACCGTCCTTCTGCCTTCTACCTGGGAAGTCACTTGAAGAACTGGAGCACTCCCCCCTGCTGTCCTCTTGCCTTTCTTCACTGAGATTTTGGCCTGCCAGAGCACTCCTCCCTGTTGTCCTCTTACTGGATTTCTTGGGACCTCTTGACCCACTGGGTTTCTCCTCCTGCTGTCCTTTTGCCTTTCTTTAGTACAATCTCAGCCTGCTGGAGCGCTCCCCCTCGCCGTCCTCCTGCTGGATTTCTTGGAACCTCTTGACCCCTTAGGGCGTTACCCCTGCCACCCTCTTGTGGTTTTTGGGGGAGTCTTGTGATCAACCAGGCCGTTTCCCCCCACCATCCTCTTCCCCTTTTCCTGGGTGCTTCTTGATCCACCAGAGTGCTCTCAAAGCTGCCTGTTACCATCCTCTAACCATTCTCTTGCCTTTTTTGGTGGAGTCTTGTGACTCACCGGAGCATTCTCCACCATTGTCTTGCTGGATTTGTTGACATCGCTTGACCTGCCGGAGCGCTCCCCCTCACAGTTCTCTTCCTGGATATCTTGGGACATTTTGAACCACTGGGGGGCTCCCACCCGCCATCCTCTTACCGCATTTATTGAGACTTCCTGATCTGCTGGATTGCTCTCCCCCTGGCCTTCCTCTTGCACTTTTTTGGGGGAGTCTTCTTCACACATCCGAGCGCTCTCCCTCACCCTTGTCTTGCCTCTAGTCAGGGCGCTCTTCTCCCGCTGGAACGCTCCTCCCCGCCATCCTATTGCCAGACTGAGAATTCTTGACCTGCCGCAGTCCTGCCCCGCCATGCTCCTGCCTTCTGCCTGGGAAGTCACTTGAAGAACTGGAGCGCTCTCCCCCGCTGTCCTCTTGCCTTTCCTCAGTGGGATTTTGGCCTGCTAAAGAGCTCCTCCCTGTCGTCCTCCTGCTGGATTTCTTGGGACTTCTTGACCCATTAGGGCGTTCCCCCTGCCACCCTCTTGTGGTTTTTGGGGGAGTCTTGTGACCAACCAGGCCGTTTCCCCCCACCATCCTCTTCCCCTTTTCCTGGGTGCTTCTTGATCCACCAGAGTGCTCCCCTGCACCATTCTTTTGCCTTTTTTGGGAGAGTCTTGTGACTCGCCGGAGAGTTCTCCACCATTGTCTTGCTGGATTTCTTGACATCGCTTGACCTGCCGGAGCGCTCCCCCTCGCAGTTCTCTTGCTGGATTTCTTGGGACGTCTTAAACAACTGAGGGGCTCACACCCACCATCCTCTAACTGCATTTATCGAGATTTCCTGATCTGCCGGAGCGCTCGCCCCTGCTGTCCTCTTGCTGGGTTTCTTGGGACCTCTTGACCCACACGAGCTCTCCTCCCCACCGTCTTCTTGCCGGACTTATTGAGACTTCTTGACCCGCCAGAGTGTTCCCCCTCATCATCCTCCTGCCTTTTTCTGGGGATTCTCTTCAACAACTGAAGAGCTCCCCCGCACTGTCCTCTTCCCTTTTTTCTGGGTGATTCGTGAATCACCGGTGAGCTTCTCCTTACCACCCTCTTGGGCTTTTTTCAGAGCAACCTTGACCCATCAGAGCACCCCCTCACCGTCCTCTTGCCAGATGTACTGAGGGTTCTTCATCTGCCACAGCGCTCCCCCACGCCGTCCTCTTGCTGGATTTCCTGGAACCTTGTGAACCACTGAGGGGCTCCCACCCACCATCCTTTTACCGCATTTATTGAGACGTCCTGATCTGCCAGAGCGCTCCCCCTTGCCGTCCTCTTGCTGGATTTCTTGGGATCTCTTGGACCACTGAGGGGGCTCCCACCCGCGATCCTCTTACCGCATTTATCGAGACTTCCTGATCTGCTGGAGCGCTCCCCCTCGCCGTCCTCTTGTTGGATTTCTTGGGTCCTCTTGACCCATTAGGGCGTTCCCCCTGCCACCCTCTTGTGTTTTCTGGGGGAGTCTTGTGACCAACCAGAGTGCTCCCCCCCACCATCTTCTTCCCCTTTTCCTGGGTGCTTCTTGATCCACCAGAGTGCTCCCCTGCACCATTCTCTTGCCTTTTTTGGGGGGAATCTTGTGATTCACCGGAGCGTTTTCCACCATTGTCTTGCTGGATTTCTTGACACCGCTTGACCTGTTGGAGCGCTCTCCCTCACAGTTCTCTTGCTGGATATCTTGGGACCTCTTGAACCACTGGGGAGCTCCCACCTGCCACCTTCTTACCACATTTATTGAGACTTCCTGATCTGCTGGATTGCTCTCCCCACCGGCCTTCCTCTTGCACTTTTTGGGGGAGTCTTCTTGACACGTCCGAGTGCTCTCCCTCACCCTCGTCTTGCCTCTAGTCAGGGCGCTCTTCTCCCGCTGGAACGCTCCTCCCCGCCATCCTATTGCCAGACTGAGAATTCTTGACCTGCCGCAGTCCTGCCCCGCCATGCTCCTGCCTTCTGCCTGGGAAGTCACTTGAAGAACTGGAGCGCTCTCCCCCGCTGTCCTCTTGCCTTTCCTCAGTGGGATTTTGGCCTGCTAAAGAGCTCCTCCCTGTCGTCCTCTTGCTGGATTTCTCGGTACCTCTTGACCCACTGGGTCTCTCCTCCTGCCGTCCTTTTGCCTTTCCTTAGTACATTCTTGGTCTGCTGGAGTGCTCCCCCCCACCATCCTCTTGCTGGATTTCTCGGGACCCCTTGTCCCATATAGGACATTCCCCCCCACCACCATCCTGGTGTGTTTTTTAGGAGAGTCTTGTGATCGACCAGAGCGCTCCCCCCTTGACATCCTCTTCCCCTTTTTCTGGGTGACTTTTGAACCACTGGTGAACTCTACCCCATCATCCTCTTGCCACATATATTGAGACTTGTTGATCCGCCAGAGCGCTTCCCCCCCTGTCCTCTTGCCAGATTTACTGATACCTCTTGTCCTGTCAGAGCGCTCCCTTTCGCAGTCCTCTTTGTTCAGTTTGTAAGGTAGGAGGGGGGATCTCTGATTACAGAAAGGTCCCTTTGTTCTAGGAGACATTCCCGTGCTCCATGCTTCAGGTTGCCCATCTTCCCTCTCATTTTCAATATGCAAGTCCATCACCGTCCTCCTCTTCTTTCTTGATCCCTCGACTCCCGGATGAACTCAAATCCTCTTTCTTGATCACTCTTTCTCGTAAGTTCACAACCTTACTTTCCTTTCTTGCTTTCGCCTTTGTGAGCTGCTCCACCCAAACCGAAATGCCCTGAAGACAGAAATACACCCACCCCAAGCCCGTACAGTCACATAGGGGGTGAGTCCGCTCGCTGACGCATCCCCACATCCCACAGCAAGCCCACCTTGCCTTGGCCCCGGCCCCCCGCACAGGCCTTCCCACCAACCCAGCCCCTCCGTAGCAGCACAGTTTCCCAGCATGCACCCCACAAAGACTTTCTTTGCCAGTCACCCCTGGCACTTACAGCAACACACCACATCAGCATCAAGAGCCCTGGGAGTGGAGAGCTGGCCAGGCCCTCACCCCGGCAGGATCCTCTTCCCCCTCCTTTAGCTGATGGCAGACAGACAAGACACCTCCCAAGAGGTGTCCAGCCCTCTCTCTCAACCACTCATGAGTACAAAAGCCCAGCCTCTACTCACCCACCCCGCCTCCCAAAACCCCACCAGCAGCCCCTGGTCCCAGCTGAACAGCAGCCAGTGCTGAAGATCTGGCTCGTGTTGTCGGACACAACCTTCCCATGGATGTCTGGGCCCCTGAGCAGTTTCCAGGGGTGGGAGGGCGCAGTCCTGATTACAGGGAGGTCCCTGTCCCAAGGGGGACATTTTCTTCCTCCTCACTCCTGACTCGCAGCTCCATCACCTTCCTCCTCTTCTTTCTTGATCCCTCCTGACTCGCAGGTCTACCACCGTCATCTTCTTTCTTGATCCCTGTTGACTTGCAGATGCACTCCAATCCTCTTTCTTGATCGCTCTTCCTCGTAGGTTCACCACCTTCCTCTTCCTTCTTGCTTTCGCCTTTGCGAGCTGCTCCACCCGAACAGAGATGCACAGAAAACAAAAATATACCCACCCCAGGCCCGTACAGTCACACGAGGGGGCGAGTCCGGTCGCTGACGCATCCCCACACCCCACCACAAGGCCACCTTGCCTTGGCCCCGGCCCCCCGCACAGGCCTTCCCACCAACCCAGCCCCTCCGTAGCAGCACAGTTTCCCAGCATGCACCCCACAAAGACTTTCTTTGCCAGTCACCCCTGGCACTTACAGCAACACACCACACCAGCATCAAGAGCCCTGGGAGTGGAGAGCTGGCCAGGCCCTCACCCCGGCAGGATCCTCTTCCCCCTCCTTTACCTGCTGGCAGACAGACACCTCCCAAGGGATGACCACCCTGCTCCCTTAACTGCTCCCAAGTCCAAGAGCCCAGCCCCTGCTCACCACCCCCACCTCCCAAAACACAGCCAACAGCCCCTGCTCCCATTTTGCCACTTTACCCCCGAGCACGGTGTCTAGGGGTGGGAGGGGGACGCACTAATCACAGATCGTTCCCTGTGCTTAAGGATACATTCTCCTTCTCGCTGGCTCAGGCTGCCCATCTTCCTCCTCACTCTTGACTCGTAGCTCCATCACCTTTCTCCTCTTTTGTCCCCTCCTGACTCACAGGTCCACCACTGTCATCTTCTTTCTTGACTCTGCTTGACTCACAGGTGCGCTCCAATCCTCTTTCGTGATCGCTCTTCTGTGTCAGTACACGGAAGACCGGGCACATGAGAAACTGCAAGAGTCAACAGCATGAGAACAAGCATTAGTGGAAAAATACAAGAACAAAGGACTGTATGCTATGTGATACATCAAGGACAGAGGAGTTGATACAGGATTGATGCATCAAGGACAGAGGGACAGCTTGTGATAGACAAAAAAGGTGTTTATGGCAGTGACTTTGGTGGGAACACAAAACACATCACTTATGTAATGACTAACTTAGCTAATCAACAAATGCTTGAGCAAGTATCATAGCGAGTATAAACACAAGCCTGAATTTGTAATAAACATCTCTCATTGCACCTTAAAAGAGAGTCCGTACCGCATTCGCTACAAATGGCGCCCTGGAACAGGGACTTTCAGTGTGCCTATAAAGGCAGTAGCCGCTCTGGTAGCGAAGCCCAATCGAACCAGGAAACAGGACCGGGAACCAGGACAGTGCGCGCCCACCACCAACGAAAGGTGAGCGATTGGGAACCATGGGAGGGAAGCTATCCCTTAAGCAAAGACAAACCCTGGATGTCCTTCAACATGCGCTACAAACGCAAAATCAGGATGTATCAGGGGTCTGATTGGTGAGTTTATTACAATGGATTGCTAATCATGTGCTAGACTTTCCTACAACTGGTACATTTCAGTTGGAGACATGGCACAAAGATGAATGAGAATTATATGAACAGGTAACGACTGGAGATAAAGCTGCTTGCAAATATTCATCTACTTGGGGAAAAATTATGACTACTAAGATACAGGATACAGGACTGATACATCAGGGACAGAGGGACAGCTTACTATAGAAAAAAATGCGTATATGGCAGTTACTTCGCTCATGTAATGTCTAACTTAGCTAAAGAGCAAATGCTTGAGCAAGCATCATAGCGAGTATAAATGCAAACCTGAGTTTGTAATAAATGTCTCTCATGGCACCTTACCGTGAGTCCACGCCAGATTCGCTACACTCTTCCTCATAGGTTCACCACCTTCCTCTCCTTCCTTGCTTTTCCTTTGCACGCTGCTCCACCTGAAGAGAAACACACAGAGGACTGAGCTACACCAGCCCAAGGGCACTACAATCAGACAGGGGCTGAGTCTGGGGGCTGACACCTCCCCACACCCCACAACGAGCCCACCTTGCCTTGGCCCCGGCCCCTCGCACATGCCTTAGAGATATCATAGCTCAGTACAAATCCCCACAGTCCTCACCTGCTGTTGGGTGCTTGCGGAGGGTCACACTCCCTGTGCCCCAGGGCACTGGCCCTACACGGCCAAGCTCGGCAGCGGGACTGTCTGGAGCTGCCGCTGGCTGGTTCTCCAGCTTTAGGGTCACCCGCAGAAGCCCGCTCTCCTCAGCTCTGCACACCCATCCAGTTGCGCCGCCCAGGCAAAGTCAGCTTCACCCTCTGCTCTACACCTCACCTGCAAACAACCAACTTTCAACTGACAACTGTCCAAAACCCACCGACAAACTCTCCACACCTCAGCCTTTCGTTTGCAACTGCTGCCTCTAGTGCATCTCACAGACAAGCCTTCAAAATCCCCTCATCCTGCAATAACACTCCAGCACTGATCACCTGTGGGAACAACTACCACAATACCATGCAAACACCAACCAGTTCTGGCACGGAAATATCACTTTCTCCTCAAGATTCCACCCTACACCAACTGCTGACAAACACACGCTGTCCTCACCAAAGCCAAACGCTGCAACAACCAGCGACAACTCAAATTTGCGTGGGCGGTGCAAAATTGCAGGGGTGAGCTAACGCAGAGCTGGGCTTGAAAGCTGCAGAATGTACACCCTGTTGTTTAACGTGGCGAGTCACTCCCATTCTGCCTTCTCCCTGGGAGAAGCGCATGAGCAGAGGTTACTTCAAGGCACGATGAGAACGGTTCAGTTCTCCGGGTCTCGGAGGGCGAGAGCGATAAATGTGATCTGTGTCGTGGCGCAGGAACTTCCCATCCACTTGCTTCTCCATTCAGTCTGGTGCTGCAAGAGAAGGAGAGAAAGAAAAAGTTAGGACCGAGTTAACAACCTCATCATCCCTGACCCCTAATCTGCAGGAATCCTAGGAGGCCTGATATAATTTTGCTCATCTCCCTGTCTTTGCTGGAATACTTTACTGTAGAAATTTCTGTCATCAACATTCTCTTAACCGATCTGATGTGTTCATAGTTCCTAGCCCAGCATCCTTTCCTCAAAGTACCTCAGCATTTCCCTTTGAAACCACACCTTAGTGCCATCCCGTCCCAGAGCTACCTCAGCATTTCCCACTGCAGCCTCTGCGATGCCATCTCCTCCCTGAGGTACCTCAGCCTTTACCACCAAAACCTCTCTCCCTTCCGTCCTCTCCTTTAAGTCCCTCACCCTTTCCCGCCAAAGCCTCCCCCGATGTCATCCCCTCCCTGAGGTACCTCAGCCTTTCCTGTCAAAGCCTCCCCCGATATCATCCCCTCCCCGAGGTACCTCAGCCTTTCCCGTCAAAGCCTCCCCCGATATCATCCCCTCCCCGAGGTACCTCAGCCTTTCCTGTCAAAGCCTCCCCCGATATCATCCCCTCCCTGAGGTACCTCAGCCTTTCCTGTCAAAGCCTCCCCCGATATCATCCCCTCCCCGAGGTACCTCAGCCTTTCCTGTCAAAGCCTCCCCCGATATCATCCCCTCCCCGAGGTACCTCAGCTTTTCCCGCCTAAGCTCCTCCCGCGCCGTCCCGCCCTCAGGTTCCTCCGCCGCTCCCTCCGTTCCCGGCCCCCCCCGCCCCTCGCGCCCCCCCTTGGCGCTCCCGACCCGCCGCTGCCCCCTCCCGCTCGCTTTCCTCCCTCTGTCCTGTGTCACTACGGGGGCTCCCCCTCCGCCCCACGGCCCCGCCCGAGCCCCGCGCAGCGCTCAGCGCGGGGCTCCCTTCCCTCACAGCCGCCCGCGTGTTTCCCCCTCGCCCCGGCCTGGGGCCGCGCTGTTGCGGCTGGCTGCCCCTCGCCTTCCTCCTTCCGAAACCAGCCCGTCTGTCACCCTCCAGCCTCGCCCCTCAGCCGGTCCCGGGCCGCCCCGTCCAGTCTCCCCGCTGTCCGCCCGCCCCTCGCTCACCGCCGGCCCCGCCCTTCCTCGCGCGCTGCTCCAGCCGCCGCACCGCCGGCACGCGCTCCGCGGCCCGCGCACTTACGCAGCATGTCCCCGCCCATCCCGCGCAGGAGCCAATCCCGTCCGCGTCCGCCACCGGGCTGCGCCCCCCCCCCCCCCCCGCCTCCGCGCCCGGCACTGGCCCCCCCTGCCCCTCGCCCCCCGTCCCGGAGCCACCGGCGGCCGCAGAGCGGCGCTGTCCGCCCGCAGGGCGGGGCCGGGAGCTTTCAGGCTGCGTCTGCCCGGGACCGAGGGCTCTGCCGCCTGCCCGGGACAGCCCGGGACCGAGGGCTCCGCCGCTGCAGCCCGTTTCGTGCCGCTTGCGCCCCCCAGGTTACACGGCTGCAGCCTTCCTGCTGGTTTAGCTCACACACCTTTCTTCTTTCTAACTGCACAGCAGTTCACACTCACAAAAGTTCGTGCTGGTTGGCATAAGAGTATCTGCATAAGAATTTACAAACATTACAAAGATATACCACAGACCACAGCTCTCTAAGCTTTCAAGTTAAAGTTCCATGTTTAAATAAAACAGACAATACCAGTAGAGCTGTGTACCTCTGTCGTCTTTGTTCAGAAAGAAGTGACAACACCAGAAAACACATTGACAGCCAGTGCTTTGAACAGTGAAGGTGGGATCTACAAAAGTCTGATTAAACTAAACAGCCTCAGGTCTTTATCAAGCTGCAGATCTGCCAGGAATGCTGAAATGCAAGAGTTTACTCCTGCAATATTCCACGATGGAACAGCCACTTCATATCAAATATAATCTCAAAGTTCCAAACCAGTACATTAAAAAGCTACCAGTAAGTATTAGAAGACCACTGCAAGATCTTATTGCTTTTTGAGTTAAATAATAATTTTTCAATAAACCAAAACCCAAACAGGTTCTCAAATCTGTTGCTTATCATCCTGTTCATTCATTAGCACTGCAGCAATCAGTTTTTATACAATGTGTCAACAGAGGCGTCTAAAAAACCCCAAACAAAACTTATTCAAGTCCACGGACACCCCCGCCCTCCTTGCCCCCCCTCACCCTGAGCCCCATGATCACCACTTGGTGCGGGAGAGGAGCACAACTCGACAGACAGAACCAGAAATCCGACTGCGGTAAGAAGGAAACATCGAGGTAGTTACAGCTTCCTTAAACATTCAAAATCTGATGTCTTCCAAAACAAAGCACATCATCCTCATCATTTAAAAAGCAAAGTTGCTTTGTACGTCTCTGATCCTCACACCAGCTGAGTGGTTCTCAAGTCCGCTGAGCTCCACTGTGCAGCCACCCCCACGTCTGTGTCGCCTTGTCTGGAGTCCCCAGTCGCGGGACAGTGAGTGGGGTTGGACTCCAGTGATAAAGAAAAACACAAAGAGTCAAATTGGAAAAGTAATTAAAACAGAAGATCTGAAAGCCAGTTTAATTTTAATAACTTATTTGTACACTGCTATAAGCATATGAAGTATGGGGGTCACGAACTCTTGCTACCACATATGTGCCTTATTACAATAAGCACAGGAAACAAGGAAGTAGCATTCCTTCTATTTTTGATGTAATTATGAGCTAATACATCTCCTGAGATGGCTTCCAGACCTGATTTAGTATCTACACTGTGTTGTACTGCAGATAAATACCTCAGGTCAGCATTAATTGAAGACAATGTGCAGAATGAGCAATATGCAGGTAAGCACAAGATCCTGGATTCCTTACAAGAGTCTACTTCTAAAATTGTCTGAAAATGCTGCAGAAATTGTAGCAGATAAACAACAGTAGCCACATTTTGTCCTATGGCATTTACATAATGTTGATCCACCTGTATTAACTTGTGCCCTTTCGGAACAGAGCTGTAAACTCAGAGTGTCCAAAGACTTCTTTCTTTTGAATAGAATACGCTTAAACTGGCTGTCTTGAACAGACTGGCTGTGCAGACTTGCAGCAGTTGAATGGAGGATGTGATTCCAGTGAATGGAGACAGAAAGAAGATCAGCACAAAAGCAGCAATGACAGACCAGAGACACCCACCTAAAGCCTACGGAGACCAAAAAAAGTCGTCGTGTGGGCTTAGCAGTTGGGGAACCAGACCAAACAGCCTGGTTATTCTCCACCAGGAGGGTCTTTATCTGGCCATGATCATGTCATCAATGGAGAAACTCACCATCATCAGACAGAGTGCAGCCGTGGGCAATGAGAGCAGCAAATCCAGCACCGACACGGTGTCAGAGTTTGTACAGACAATGAACACGCTCACGGGTCTTGTTCAATACTTTACACACTATTCTGAAAAGAGACACTGATTTAACTGTTGCACAGCACATACTGTCACTTTACACAACTTGGAGAAACAAAGCAAGCTCATAAAGTTCATACTCCATACATCAGGATAGGAGGTTACTCATAAAATGCAATCATCTCTGCCAGATACAGGCAAATGCACATATTTATTTGAAGCAAATTCCAAGTTTATACCGTCATCTCAGGTCAAATTCTGCTATCAGACACAGGACACACAGCTCAAATGCCAACAGCTCATAAGAAAGCTTCACAAGAGAATGAACTAAACATACAGCTATGGAATCAAGTGTGTTTTATCAATACGTCAAATGCAACTCTAATTCCCCTAGGCCCTCACGTTAATAGAAACCCCACAGAGTTTCTAGAAAGAATGTCCATAAAATTGACATGCGACATTACCCTCAGTGAGTCTCCTGAACCAGACGGCAGAGCAACCGACCCGCAGCAAGGACAACACAGAACAGACAGTTCTGCTGGAAACGCAAGGAACGGACTAAAAGTAACCATTCTGCATTACAGAATTAATGCATTGTGTCACTTTGTGTAGATAATTCACCCATAAAAATCAGTAAATATGAAGGCCACCCTTACTGATAAATGCCTATATGTTTGTAGTCATGTTTAATAAAACACACTTTGTGAGGGTTTTTTGGCTCAAGAAGGACACTGGATCAGTGTGCTTTGGGTTATTTCTGTAAGGAGCCATAACTCAACAGAAAGATAGCTTTAAGAAAGCATGCAATTAGCTATTAATTGGACAAAATAAGTGTAGTTAGCACATAATAAATAGTTTTAAATGGTCTCACAAGTAGTTCATGTGATACATTTCCCTCAGGGTCTCCTGATATCTCCCATTCATTTCTATTAAACCTGCTGAAATGAAGCTGTGTGTGTTTCATTTCAGTGATCTACAGGGAATTCAAACCAACAATAACAACTTGCCGTATTATCAGAAACAGTTTCTAAAGAGTAAACACAACAATATAGGAGGGGGGAGTGGAAGAAACACCACCTGGATTCATTTTCCCATATCAATTCTTATGAAAATACCCACAATAGGATGCACTTATCAGCAAGGTATACAACTGCACATCTACACACAACATAACTGCATGTAATCGCACATTTTTGACCATATTAACTACAAATTGGGCAGCTATAAAATACGTCAGTTATACCTTCATTTACTTCCAGAAATCTCCACTGAAATTATTTTGTTGCTTAAATTACTGTATAATGTGCACTTTATTAATGTATTATACATTAAGTATACAAACATGTTATGAAAAAACAAATCTAGTCCCAATACCTTTGTGAGTTTTAAAGGACGCCGGTGGGTAACGGTGAACAATCAACAGTCATCCGGGTAAAACACCCATGGGCAGAGCTGAAACTTGTTTTCATTGGTAGGTTGTGTTTTTCTGCAAGTTGTGTTATCATACCTACATACAGCAAATAAAGATTTGACCCAAATTACATACCTTTATGTGCATACACACACGCACATGTTTGTGTTGTACAAAGATGCACACTGTTACTGAGATGTATAGGCATTGAATGTGTCAGGTAAGTAACATGACAAGAGGCTTGAGAGGTGGGTCTGCAGGGAATTCTCTAAGTAACATATTAATGCAACAAATCTGGTGGCATAAAGCTACGGGGGAAAAAAATCCAGCGGAGAATCAGATAAATTCACGTGTTCTTTAAAGACAGCTCATGCATTCAACCAACTCCCAGGTGGGCCTGGCTGTGGAAAGGAAAGTTTGCTTGAGCACTTAGCGCCAGTGTCTGATGAGCAGACAAAACACCAACTGCAGACCGGGGACCCCCAGTTCTCAACCAGTTCATGGCTCTGAGCATCTTCTTTCCACACACTGCGGGTAACGCTTTACATCTGCAATCCCCTCCCTAAACCCATCTTGTTCCTGGCTGAGAAGATACCAGATGTGGGAACTATTGCATGATAGAAGAATTTGTGCTGTTAAATCACAGGATTCTGAGCACTGCAGATGATCACAGTGCGGTGCTGCCCTGAGAAGAAAGGACGAGTGACTCTTGGTGTTCCCTGCTGCTCACTGCCCTGATCCTGCCCACCCTCATGTTCCAGCCACTCAGACCCCGGCCAGAATGACTGAGACAGGAGGGTCTCTTAAGGATGTTTTGTTTTGTCCAGATACCTTTAATTTGCTTATATACACAGATTTCATAAGAGGAAGCACTTGATTTCACCGATGACACGATTTCTCCAGTAACGCATCTCACCAAGATTGCCAATTGACAGTCCCCTTAGGATGAGAGAACGTTCATGTTGAACAAACCATGAACACTTGTAGTGATTGAAACTGGGGGTTTTTCAGACAAGCACCATCTGCCTCCTGCGCCAGAGACTCAACAGAATTATGTCTCAGACATTATGGCAACAACAGCTCATCCCGCAGCGATGGGTCACTCAGAGCGAAAACAATCCCGTATGGACACCGTGTCCAGCAGCAGATGGGGCACTCAGGAGAAGGTGAATCGCGATTTACATCCCAACACCAGCCGAGGCCCGCAGACAAAGGCCGCGGGCTGACATGGGAGGGGACGGGCCTTTCGTTCTCCTTCTTTGCTTCTCTTTTCCTTTCCTACACCCTTATTTCATCTCCTCTCCCTCTATGAGCAGTATAACCTAAGGCTTAGAGCCACAAAACTCCTTTGTGTAAACCCTTTGGCTGTTAAACTGTTCACCAATTTGGCTTAAGTAGCGTAAATCTTCCTGCTAATTGGGCCAAGCTGCAAAATAAAAGGTGTTGGGGTTTTTTTGTTTATGGTCCTTGAGTACCCCATATACTCTTTTCTAACTAAGGGGACCTGAATCGGAGTCACCTCCCCACACACGGACAGCTGGGGACGTTCTGCAATGAAAACTTGTATGGAGAGGGGAACACACTGAATAGGTCAATCCAGCATTTAATAAAAGCAATGGAGTTAGCTCTTGAATTAACATTGATAACATGCTCTGCTATATTGTGGCCAGTTGCGATTGGAAACAGCGCAGTTACAAGTTCGGTGTGCATGGTCCTCTGTATACACGAAGACATCCAGCCAGCTTTAGTCACGCACCTGATCTTTCCTTCGTGTTACAGATCTCTGCAATGAAAGCTGGGAGCAACAAACATTCAGCTTTCTGATGTGTCATTAAAGAGATTTTTCTGCATTTACTACAACCTTGACCGAGCCTGTACCTGATTGCTTTAACTGGCATTAGATAAGTCATTGAGGAAGCAGTCAAGTCAGCCCGCGAGAAGACACGGAGAGGTGACAAAGTTCTAAGTCCCTAGGATGCTGGCACACCAGCACGAACACAGGCAAGCAGAAGCCTCCAACGCATTGGCAGAAATATCCTACTCAGGTACAGCAGGCAAATGCAACTTAAAATGGAACGGTTACAATATGCTTGGTAGAAAAAAGCTGAGGTTCCGCTGCCTCAGGCGCACAGCGGTTACTGCTGTGTCTGGTCTAACCCAGATCCAGTAGTGAGCTACACGTGTTTATCTTGGTTTGATATTTGTAGTGCACGTGTTAACGTACAGATCAATATACAAGACAAGGTCTGATGAACAAAATCTCTCTCTGAAAGATCCTGAAGTGATCACTGGAGTGATTTTCAAGGCAAAGATTCTGTCTGTCTCCAGCTCCCAGAAGACTTCAGAGGTGAAATTCTCTATAAATCCTGAGGGGGAAAGAGGGGGTTGTAAGGAACATGAACCTGAAGAACATTCAGTAGCTCTCCCGGGCGCTCTGTGACGGAGCCTCCCCTGTTCACCAGCTCCTGAGGCTCCAGGGGCTGCAACACGGGGCACAACGCGCTCACAGACTGAACCTGCGCTGAGCGAGAAAATGCCTTCCTGATGAAGCTTTAACATCAACACACCAACTATTGCTTGTCCTTCAAGGAAACTATCTTGTTATAAGCATTTATAGCTCTATTGTCTATTTATGCTTTTAGCAATAAGCGCTTTTATCCACATTTCATTTTGGTGCACCTGGTAAGACATGTGATTGAAGGTGACAGATAAGAGCAGGGCACTCTTTTAATCCCTAAGACAGGACCCTGGGAAAACTTCACAGGAATCAGTTCTTCACTACATTGCTGCTCCTTGCATTCACAGGCCAGCAGAAAAGCACGGGCCGAGGTGAGAACCGCCCGCAGAAGGGGCTGCCAGACACTGTTCTGGCTGATGCTCTGCCAGGACGTGCTTCGTTTTCTGTCCGGTGCTGTGCGGGGGGAACACGGAACATCTGCACGAAAAACCTGCGCTTGGCTCGTGCAGCGTCTGTGTCACGGGAACCAACAGCCACGTCCCATCGCTGACCTCGCGTGTTCACACAGCTGACTCAGTGATCGATACAGGTTTATCTGCATTACAAGCACAGCCGAGCCAGGTCAAGAGTGCTTCTTAAGAACCATTTTCAAAATGATCTTTCTAGACAATAGAGACTGATTTATCTTATTTTGTCTTACCTAAAAGCTAAGAAAGTATTTAATTTCTAGTAAGAAAGATGCCTAATTTTCTTTTGGCTATTAAAAATTGTATTAACCTCCAAAAATAAGAGAGTAAATGTCTGTTAACACTTTTTCCTTTTATGCTGATGTGAAGAAAATTCCTCTCTCATCCTGGTACTGTCAAACAGGATGAACATTTACAGAGAATGAGAGTGGGGAGTGATGAAAAAGTCAACAGCTTTTGCAGTCAGTTTGTATAAATTAAGATAAACGTGATATTGAAGCAAACCCAAATGTTTCTAACGTTCTCCTATAGAATCTCCTGCTGCTGTACAATAAGATACACTCTCAGACTATGACAACATTAGTCCGTGTCTTTGTAAGGCGCAGTCTTTTTCCTACCATATCATGCATAGGTGCCACACTTCTATATAGCCAGGTAACTGCTCATCTAAGGTGCATTTTGAAACATACCTTATCCTGCTTTGGAACCTGTGCCGAAATGGAAAGCAGTTGCTCTGTATCCAGGAATTTTGAGATAACTGTAAAACAAAAGTAAACAGATCAGAAATTGAATGGAAATCATAACAAAATCTATTTTTTTTTTTATGAACTTTTGTTAATCTTTTTCTTCCATTCTATCTTCACAAATTATTTACCAGGGAAAAAACAGGTTAAAAATTGCTGCTATCTAAATTATGTTGTCATAACTACACAGACTGTACCGAAGCATGTAGCGATTATTTTACAGGTGGACATATATCAATTTGGTAATATTCTTTTAGTGTGATTGAATCACACGTCTCTTGTGATAAAGATCAAGATGACACGATCCAGCTCCAGGTGCACTGACTCATACTCTGCTGTTGTGTTCTGTTTAGTTTGTCTGGACCACTATGAAGCAACAGGAAAAAACACCCATACACAACAACAGAACATCAGTGATGCCTTTATTTGTTTTTAATGTATACATTATGTACACCTGAATACTTCCAACTAGTCACAGAGGTAGAGACAAACTCACATTCTTTGAAAAAGGTATTGGCTGACTTCTACCCATTTAATCTGAGAAATTCGCTTTTCTTAGCAAAATCCTTGAGAAAAACATCACTATCATAATAAAGATTATTTCCACTACGTGTCACCTGGCAAATAATTACAATTCAAACATATTGAGTCACGTTGCATACTTTCACAGATTAGAAAGAAAGTGTTTTAACATAAATTGAATATGATGCATTAGAAATAAACTACTACTTAGTTGAATACACTCAGAAAACCAAAGACGGTAAATGTCAAATGAGGGTTCCAGGTAAGAGTACCCTACAGATTTGAAGCGCGCTTTGGGGACACCCAGCGCCTCCTGTTCACTGTACATTATGTGAACTGCAGCAGCTGAGACCCTGGGATGTGTGACCTGCAAAAACCATGAACATTAAAGTAACGTTTATAAATCACAAACATGTTATTTGGCTTCTTTATGGACTGAAAGTGACAGGAGTGAAGCATCTAAACGTGATCTGTCCCACATTCATTCTTCACCACCCTGCAGCGGTTCTAGCAGGAGCTTCACACGTTTTCCCCCATTTAAGAGTTTAGATGCCAAAATATCCCAATAAGAACCATAATGCTTGTTTACATCTAGAATTGTCTTAAATATACGTCCTCCTATGCATGTTACAGAACACTGTAACCCTGCTTTGTATATTAACATGTAAAACATGCCACTAAAACCGTATCAATTAACTGACTAGACAAAGTTTTCCTCTGGAATTTAACACGTGCATTAAAACTCCTCCAAACCGAAGCCCAGCTCTACTAGGCCGTCCCACAAGCGCAGGGCTTGAGCTCTGGTTTGAGCCCGATGCCGCACTCCCCGCGCCGGGCTGCAGTACCGCGCTGTGGCCACCGGGCGGCAGCACCAGCGACACCCGGCGGGCGGTGCACCGCGGGAGCACCGGGGCGCCACCGCGCATGCGCGGAACCGGGGCTGAACGTCCGCGTGCGTGCGGGGGTGACCTGCACCGGGGTGACCACCCGGGATCACCCACAGCAAACGAGTCACCCGGGACAACGCGGAACAGAGAATCCGCTCTAGAGAACCACCCCACCCAGAGAACCCTCCTCGGCGGAACCTCCCGGCGGCCCGTTCGAGCTCTCTAGTGCCCTATTTGCGTAGCCACGCCTCTGATTTGCATTTCTCCGCCCCATCCTCGCCCCGCCTGTCGTTCCCACGCGCCCCGCCCCTCCTCTTATCTCTCGCAATCTGATTTGCAGGCTTCGAATCTCAATTTGCATTCTCCCCGCCTACTCACCTCCCTGCCCAAGCCCCGAGGAGATTTGCATATCCGGCACGACGCTCTGCTCTGTTCTGTTTCTATTCGACCCCATCTATTTCTATTATTTCTACTTCTATTAATTCTCGTTCTATTTCTTTTCCTGTTTTCTGTTTCTTTCCCTGCGAAGTACAAACCACACCTGATCTCACAGATGTCCAGTGTAACCTGCAGCTGCTTTTGGTAAATATGAGCAGAACTTTACAGCACACGGTTTTCCCAGCAACATGAAGCAGAGAGCGTATTCAAAAAAAAAAAAAAAAAAAAAAACACACAAACACAAAGACGACACACAGCCTTGTAAGTCGGGTGATTAATTCTATTCAGTATGCTTTTACTTAAGTTAGATTACAAGAAAACTAAATTGGGCTCGCCCAGTGCCCTGTGAGTAGTCAAAACCATCACCACACAGTCAGTCATTCAGCAGAGAGCTCGCAGCAGCTCCCCGGCTGCCGCAGTTATGGAACGAAGCGTCTGGCTCGCACACAGAGCCCCCCAGCCCCTGCTCCCACCGCTGACCAGGTGCGGGTGCCGTTCCGCTCCCTGGGGGCAGCTCAGGCCTTTCCCTCAAGTGCACCCGCCAGAGACATTTCCGGGTAAGGATGAGTTTTTTAATCCTTTCTATAAACAGAATTTCTTTGCATTTTAAAAACCTTGTACATCACTGACATTGACTCCTATGTCTCTTTTTACACATACGTATGTATTTAGGGAATATATTTGATTCATATATATCATCTATTTCCACTGTAATATATATCTACTTAGGCATCTACACACTTGCGTATGCATTTACATGTATATATCTGCTTAAACTTATACAGAATATCTGTTTATGCTTATATATATCACCACTTATTATCTAGAATATCCATTTATACTTACGCACCTGTTTAGCCTTCTCTTTGGACACAAATATCTTTCTAGACTTGCAGATGTTGGCATATTGTTACAATCATATTATTACATTTATGTATATTTAGACAGAGCTATCGATTCACACTTGGCGTGTGGCACGATGAGCAGTGACACGTGGCCAGCTGCACGGCTCAAGCACGAGGGACACCCCGACCTGCCAGGGAAAAGCGCCACTGAGAGCCAGACAGAAACAAAGTACGTCAGAGCACGCTGTCAAATATTGGGGAAACACTCATAGCATCCAGTTGCCTCTCTTTTTCAGTTTTTAGAACAAATACCCATCTGCTTAAGTACACCTAATAAATTATATGCTGCACCTACTCAACAATTACTCTTAACTATGGAAGTCAACATGTAAATTAGACCATTTTATTTGCTTTAAGTTTCATTGATAGGAAAATCAGTGAGATAGAAGACATGGGTTTACTTTAAAAAATAAATAAATATCCCCATTCCTGCAGTGCAGCATAAGGCTACGAAAAAGGAGCGTCAGACTCACGAACACTTTTGGCTGCACTGCAGCACACAGGGGAACACGTTTCTGTGACCGTGACAGCTCGACTGTCGCAACCGGGAACCCAAAGCCCAGCGGTGCCACCAACCTTTGCCAGGCCTGCTGTGCTGGGCTCTGCGGAAGGAAATGGACTTTGGTTGGTTGTTTCAAAGAAAATGAACAGTCCTGTTGTTGATGAGGCCACTGCCCACTACATCACCTGGGAAGATCCACTCGGAGGGCAGGTTCATAAAATGCAGCTTCTTGGAATGAGGAATGCTGCCGTTTTGGAAGATTTCTTACCAACTGAAGTCAGAACTACACACTGTAGGTTAAGAGAAAAAAGTCACTATTGAAACAATAACTCATCCAAACCACACATGGATTCACCGCCACCAGTTACGAGGCTGAAAGTGCTTCTTGGGATCACCTGGCAAACACGCAGAACAAAACCGATTTGCCCAGGTGCCTGTATCTCTGTCAGCTTTTTGAGTACTATTCTAAGATATTTTAAAAACCTATTGAGTGAAAAAGAACAAAGCATTTGTCATTGAATCAGGTTGTTTCTTCTGGACATCTGAACTCTTACAAACACCTCCTTTCCTCTTTTAGTACAAAATCATTTCCATAGTATCATTCAATAGTAAGCCCACAGAAACAGAAGATTACGCTTTCAGGAAGAGAAAATAACCAGAGGGAGGTGAGCTCTGCACAGGTGTACCGTGCTCCAGAACAGACCTTATTTTTAGTACTCCTGGTAAAATATTTCGTATTAAAAATATAGAAGGAGAGTCGGTGCATTCTTAATGTTAACTTTAAAGTCCACTCTACAAGTACCTGAGGAAAAGTGCAGACACGCGTCCTAGCCGTACCTTGTACGGGCAGACCGCTCTGGATTCCTTCTGTCTGTCTGGTACTTCTGTAGCAGAAGACGGGGCAACCGCGGTGAAACGGTGGCAGCAGACATCCAGCTGAAAGAGGAAAAGCCCTTCAGAACAAAGCTGGAGAGGAACCTGACACTTCCTTTTTTCTTGTGAAGGCTACAGTTGAGTGGAGAAAAAAGTATTTTGCACCATCTTCAGTACAGCTGTTGATACGGCCACTGGAGCGTTTGCGTTTTTTGGATAACCAGGCCATTTTTGACTCATTGGCAGTCTGAGTTCCCTAGAACACATTTTCCCAGATACACACAGAACACAGACACAGATATCACCCAAGTATAGCCAAGATTTCCTTCCTCGCCCTGGATGCTGTCATTGAAGAGCCCAGCAGCCCATCCGTCCTCGTGAACCGCCCCACTGGAAAAAAACAAAAATTATCTTTTCCAGGCTGTTTCTTCAAAGGGTAAAGATATTTTAAATTGCAGTTATCTTTTCCAACAAAGTGATTTTGTGATTCCTTTGAAAAGGAGGGTAAGCTTGCCAGAGAAAGATAGCGACAGGGAGCAAGACAAGGTGACACAGAGAGAGGGGCAAAAGGGCCAGGGAGCAGGGCAAAGGGAAGAAGAGGCCAAAATGAGAGACAAGGAGCAGGAGACAGAGACGGTGGGAAAAATCCTAGAATGGGCAGTGGGAGAGACAGACAAAGGAGAAGTGGGCGCCGGGCTGCGGGACAGAGACAGGAAGGAGGAAACGCAGTGACAGGGAGCAGGGCAGAGCGACAGAGAAACAAAAACAAAGAGGGAAGAGGACAGAGAAACCAGGAGTAAGACAAGGAGAAGGGCAGAGAAACAGGAACCGGGCTGGGTAGGGAGCAGGACCAAGAGATGGGGCGAGGATGGAGATGGAGGAAGAAACCTGGGATGGCCAACAGGACAGGGAAGAATATAACTGTGGGTAGGGAGCAGGACACAGGGATACAGCGAGAAACAATGGGACAGGGAGCAGCATTAAAGGTCAGAAAGAATAAGAGATGAACAGGAAGGAGGAATGGAACGCCGAGATGCTGAACAAAAAACGCCAGCAACAGTGAGCGAGACAAACGAATAGAGAGAGAAGGGCAAGGCAGGAAGAAGAGAGATAGGAAGGTGGGAGATAAGAGCTGCACGTACAGGTACTGAGAAGAAAAGAACAGCAGGGAACAGGCCAGAGAAACTGTGGGGAAAAAAAGAGACTATGCAGATCAAGACAAAGATATGGAAAAGGGAAAAACAGCTATAGAAGATGGAGCAGGACACAAAAATAGAGAGAAAAGGAGAGGTATAGGGAAGCAAAATTTTAAAATAATAATAATAAACCAAAACCACCACCAAGGAGGGGCAGGGAGGCACTAGGACGTGCAAGTGGGGGACGAGGCCCCGAGGGCCAGGGACTCACAGCGGCTCTCGCTTTCGGTGGCTGCCAGGAGGCTTCTAACAGCTCAGACGCTCCCGTCTCCTTCTCTCCTCCCTTCCTCTCCGGTAACTCGGGGCGCTCGGCCGTCCTCAGCCTAGGAGAACACGGTGGGGTGTCAGGGCTCCTACGAGACGAGGCTTCGGGGACATGGAGCCTCGCTGGCTCGCTCGCCAGGCAGCCGTCCCGCTCCAGGATACGCGCACGGACCCTGCCGCGCACGTTGGCCCCCGGCCCGCCGCACGCCGCGCAGAGGGAGCCTTCGCCACCCGGAGAGAGGGGCTCGCTCTCTCGCCCGCCGCAGGAAGCGGACGTAGGGCCGACGGCCCCGCATTTCTTCCTCTTAACCTCTCCCCAACCTCTCTGCCTCCAGCAGCAGCAGCCCCCGTCCACGCACGGGACGTGCTCCCCTGTCCCTTCTCCCGCCACGCTGCCAGACGAGCCTCGCCAGCCCGAGGCGGGCGCAGCCAACGGCATCCCCCGGGCTGGGAGCGAACGGCCACATCCTCAGCGCGGCCTCTGGGAGAGGGAGAGAAGAAGCAGCGGCCGTTAGCACCGTAGCTCATCCCTGCCCCAGCCTGCTCCTTCCGCAGGGGCCACCGGAGAGGTGCCGAGGGCCGGCTTGCTGCCTTCACGACGGGGCTAGGGAGCGGCCCAGGAACACGGGACGGGCTCGCAGGAGCTGCCGGAGCTGGGGGCGGCTGCACGGGGCGAGCGGGGCCGCGGGAGGAGGCTCGGAGGGAGCTCTGGCGAGCTGGGGACGCACCCGGCATCTGCCCCCGGCCGGCTGTTGCCTCCTGCTCCTCTGCCGCACGCTGGGGACGGAGGACGGCGCCGCGTCTCCCACCCGGGCGCTGCTCCCCAGGTTCCATTCCCCGCCTGGGCTGGGAGGTCTGCTGAGCATCGGGCGTTCACAGCTCCCCCTCAGAAACACAGAAATTCCAAATTAGAGTTCAGCCTCTGAAAAAAATAGAGCAGGAGAAAGCAGAGGAATTAGTCAGAAGAAGGGACAGGAGAGCAGCTGAGCTAACGGAGGATTCGAGGGAAACGGGCCACCTCAAAACACAAGGCATCCTCAAAAAACCAGAGCAACTGCAGCAACGCCAGACAGCATTAAGACAAACTGACACCGTTTAGGACACGCTCAGCATAAAAGCAAACACATCCAGCGGTGCAGGAAAGCATCTCGCCCCTTCCCCACAGCACCGCCACAGGACACAGCCCTGTGAGGCCACGGGATGGGCTCGTACTGAAACGGAGAAATAAGCTTGACAGCAGAGTCAATTACACCGTTAAGCAGGCAATGTTCCTTTCATCTGCACTGGGGAGCTCTGGGGGTCGTCCTCTGTAAGTGCGCCCACGACTGGATACTCTTGCATTGCTTATAGTCACACAGCTGCTACACATTAATTACAATTGTTTTAAATTTTAAACATACAATATATCTAGCCTAAGAAATAATTGATGAAGTTAGTTATAAATGTTTAGTTTCTCACTCACAACACATCTATTAGTTAAATATAAACTAAGCTCTCAGCTTCTAAACAATGTGTTATTAAATCTTCTGTCTCCCTCTTGTCGTGCAGAAGGATCTAAAAGGTGAAAAACATCCCCTCATCGTGCAGGCGGTCAGAAAGCATTTACCTCACGTGAACCGGTTAATGAAGGGTACATCTTCTATAACTTCATCGCAGTATACATTAACTTGGTAGCTTCTCTTGAATTCCCCCCTTTTCAATATACTTGCAAACTCTTTGGCAGTATAAATCTACGAAATATTATCATCTCGTGTTGTGGTACAGCACAATTATTTGTTACCCACTAGCGGTACCAAACAGAACACTGTAGCGTAATGTAAGTAAAAACGACTAGCATCAAAATCAGAGTCCTAAGATCAATGCTGACAGAACTGCGAAGACGCAGCTCCTGCCGGTTCTGACGTTGGTTTCTGGCACTTCTGACCGCTTCGGGTCAAACGGCGCCTCTTCCCCCGGCCGTGCGCTGCAGTACCCGAGTTTCGCCACAGGGCGGCAGCACTGAGACCGCCGCGGCAGCCCCGGGCGAGCGGTCGTGCCGCGTTTCGCGGGAACCTCGCAAAATAAACCCCAGAACGCTTAGAGATAATGGGCTAGCAGACTTGATTTAATCTTTATTTACCATTGTAAAAATAAAGCTTTCCCCCTTTAATTTTTGTCATGTATTGTAATTCATAGAGATATTGGAGCCCGTCCTACCTGAACTGTAGAAAAGACAGCAGCCATGTCTATTTTTAAATAAAGTCTAAATCAATTTGGGAAACAGGTAAAGGGGTGTAGCAAATGAGGCACAGACGATCCTGTTTTATCTCAGAAGGCTTTGGCGTATTTACAGCTTTAGGCACAGCGTGTCCAATCCCGTATAAAATGCACTGTCCATACCAATTCAGCCTGTCCCCCGATATAAGGACATCAGGATGCCACCCTGCATTCACCAAGGGACAATCCTGATCTAATGTTCTCTGTGTATTCTACACCAATATCTGTTCGTCAACAAACCTTTTACTGGTTTCAATTTCTTTCCCTGATTGTCCTTTTTCAAATACAATGCGTATGTAACATTTTGTATTGTGTAATATGCATTATATAATAGACAATATATGATTTAAAACATATATCTTACTATATATTACATGTAGTGCATTGCTATACTACACATCTCAAGGTATACCCACCCAGACCTGTGCAGCATATTAATATTCTTTACAGTGGCCACCATTAATTACAATATTCAATCAGATTCCCCCTGGTAGCTTTCCCCAGGGAGTCAAACGATCCTTTTCCAATGTCACAAAATACAGCCGGGGGGGACTTCTTTCGAATCCCTCCTGTCCCTTGTCCACTACCTATTTCACAATCACAATAACAAACAATTGGTTAACCGTAAGTATTGGACTATAAAATCACCCAAGACACAAGTAACAACAAATCACTAAAGACACAAACAATTATACAATTGCTAAGGCACAAACAGCAAAATCACTAAAGGTACCTTTATCAAATTACTGTTCCCTTGTTTTTCTCTTTTATTTATTGTTTTCTCATTTTCCTCTTTAGTTTTTTATTTCTTTTTAATTTACCCAATTTACCAAAATGCGCAGACCCAATGCGCTGGTGTCGCCCACGTCTCGCGCAGGCAGCCTGCAAACAAACCAGACTATGAAAGTGCCTTATCTCATTGATGGGGTTTTACCCACGTCTCGAGCTGGCCCGAGGATCCGTGATCCCTTCCGGGAATTCCCCGGTGCCGGCACAAGGTCCCAGAGATCCTGGGGTCCACGGGAGGTCAGGCAGATTATCCCATCCTCGTCGCCAGAAAACGATACCGAAAAGTCGGCAAACAGACTCTCTAACACTGTTTTGAAAGTGTTAAAAAGCAGGCACTTTTATTACGGCGCGCTGGGCACTCGGGGGATCGCTCCTCTAATCCAGCGTGCGTTCCGCTTTCCTCTGGTTTTACATATCCTGGAACTCCTGAAACAGCAAAACACGCCAACCACTGTTTACAGACGTCCCGTGCTCTTTCACCAGTGCGTGCAGCCGCAACGAGAAATCTGGAATGAGCGTCTACAGAAACACATACGTATTTACCCACTTCAGAACAACGCGTTACATCAGCTGGCCGTACTTGTCAGTAATCCCTCCTGGATTAACACCCTCTTTGGATGGCACGGGTGCCGACTGTTGGCAATCAGGGCAGGACATAAGAACGCTCCTGGCCTGATCCGTTGTAATTTGAAATTGTCGTTTTAACGACTTTGCATTCTGGTGAAAGAGTTTACGTGATAATTTAGCTTGCTCCAAGGCTTTAGGCACAGTAAGCGGCACAGCTCGTGCATCGGCCCTCCTATTGCCTTCCGCAAGAGGTCCTGGAAGGGCAGCGCGAGAGCGGATGTGCGCTGCATAAAAACCATGACGTCTATGATTTATTAGGAACCATAGCATTCTCAATTCAGCCATCAAAAGAGGATTATCCTCTTCCTTCAGAAAAGAAGCTTCCAGGCGGTTAAGTATGCCAGCTGCATAATATGAGTCAGTTACAACATTCAAAGGCTCATTACAGAACACTCAAAAGCGATCCTAACAGCTGTCAGCTCAAGAACTTGTTTGACCCTTGGTCTCCTTTTTCTACCTTGTGTTTGGAACACTGGGTATCTGAGTTTAGCCACATAATTACAACTTTACGTGAGCGACCAAAGGCATCAGTAAATACAGTCTTGTCACTTACTGGTCGTTGCTGACAGCAGCATTTGCCCTACAACGGTAAATTACCAATTTCAGCCCACAGTTTATGTTGGGGGTAATAAACTGATATGTTCCCTGCATATGTTGCCAATGCAATCTGGAAATTCACATCTTCAGTTAATTACCATTGCAAATTCTCCTTTGTTGTAGGAATAAATATACATTCAAAGTCTGTCCCATACATAGCACATAAACATTCTCTGCCTTTAATTATTGGGTTTGCATACATTTCTTTTATTATCCAAACTGTTTTCATTGGTGTGTGAGCTAGAAAAACCCATTCCAACTCTTAAAGAATCACTTAATGACTTGTCCCATTGAAACGGTACTGCAAACGGTTGGACGGTATTGGCTATGAGTGCCAGCCAAACTGGCAGCTGCAAATTGCGTCCCCATCCCTATTTTTGTTCAACAGCATCGAATACTTTCTATATGGCCTGCTGAGCTTTGTCATCCAATACCTGAGTAGACAATAAATTCAGGTCTCCTTTCAAAAGTGTAAAAAGTAGACACAGTTCCTCTGTGGCAATGCCCAAAATAGGTCGGAGCCAATTTATGGCTCCTAGCAATTTTGTAAGTCATTTAAGGTCATGATATTATGGAATTTAAGAGGTACTGGCTAAGGAATGATTTCTTGTTCTGTTATTTGCCACCCCAAATATTTCCATGGAGCAGTTTTCTGAATTTTTTCTTGTGCAATTTGTAATCTAGCCTTTTGTATAGCGTTACATAGGACTTGCATTACTTGTTGTAGTTCCTGCTCTTATAACATGACAAGCAAGATATCATCCATATAACGACAGATACAAGCTGAGGGGTACAGCTTCCTCACAGGTTGTACAGCTGCTGCAACTACTGTCTTGCAAATGGTTGGACTATTTCTCATCCCTTGTGGTGATACCACCCAATGCTATCTCTTCATAGGCTCCTCTTGATTAAGTGAAGGAACAAAATGCAAATCTGGGGGCATCCTCAGGATGTAGCAAGGTGGCACAGGTGTCCATGCCATAATTTTGATTTCACCTTGATAATCAGAGTCAATTACTCCAGGTAAAACAAACAAATCCAGTTTGGTAGTAGATGATCAACCTATTAACAAAGCATGCACACTAGGCACTAAAGGCCCCCACACTCCTCTGGGAATAAGCAATACCACAGCAGTAATTAATTATCATCACTGACGGGCTGGCAGCCAAGTCCAGCCCTGCACTTCCAGCTGTTCCAGGGAAGAGATCTCGGGTCATGAGTTTAGACTTGAATTTATTTGATGGGGGTGGGGGAAGTCCTGTCCCCCACCTCCTGGGAAGGGTTAATTGGCTCCCCCTTTACATTAATCCTTGAATGATGTTCACTCACACAGTGCTTGCCCTTTCCCCATTTTGGACGATCTCTAGGAGGTACAGCCTTCGAAGTCTGGCGTGCATACTTTGTGTAATCTTTCTTTACACGACCCAGTGTCCCACAACAAAACCAATTCGATTTCAGTTCTGTTCCCAATACTTGTAACTGTGCTGCTAAAGCAGCAGCTAGAGAGCTGGTATAATGTTCAGTTGACTTATGTTTTGACACACTCTCATATCTGCTATAGTACACCTTTCCCTATTCCCCAAATCCTGCAACACACGCTGACAATCAGCATTAGCATTCTCAAAAGCCAATTATTTTAGTAACAACTCATGCGCTGTGTCATTATCAATTTGTCTCTCCAAAGCAGTTTGCAAGCGGTCTAAAAACAGCGCATAAGGTTCCTGTGATCCTTGCAAGATTTTTGAAAAGGACGTATTGGCATCTCTCCCAACCTCCAGTAACTTCCGAACCACTTTCATTGCTAGTTTTGCTATTACACCACATATATATCTCTCTGGGTTACGCAACTTGATTATCTGGCAAAGCGTGGGCACATTCCCCAGCTAAAGGACTGCAATCAATCCATCTCATCTGATATGCATTATCAACGGTCTCTATAGTACAGTTCTCCCAAAAATCAGATAACTACTAGTCAATATACTGTATGGTTAAGATCATTTTCAACAAAGAACGCCAGTCATGTGGAGTAAGTTCGTAAGAGGAGCTTAATGCTTCAAAAATGTATAACAAATGATAAAGTAACCCCATTTTCTTTAGCTAATGTTGGTAATTCCTTTACAACATCATACGGTAGCTGCTGAAAGCCTGGAGATTGCTGTTCACAACAGATCACTGGCCATGCCGTAACCACTTTCGAGTCTCCTGTTTTCAAAGCCTCTTCTCTACATTTATCCCACATGGTTTAATTAGTGTGCACTTTCGGTTGCAAAGTAAGATCCGGGGGGAATAAATCAGGCTCTTACTCTGGGTCCATCGGGCCAGGATCAAGGGGCTTGTCAGGCGACTCCCACAAACCATCATTTGCCAAAAGTGTTCACTGTAGGGTACATGCAGGGGCTTTGTTATCAGCCAATCCTTTATCCACTACTACATCTGTGGTCAGTGCATTTTTGCCTAATCTATCTACAGGATCCCCCTCCTTCCCTGGCAAGGGAGGAGCAGAAGGTTCACAATTAGTTGCAACCCGCGCAACTACTTCCTTCTGAGTCGCTATTAAAGCAGACATAATTTTTGCCCAAGTAGATAAATATTCACAAGCAGCTTTATCTCCAGTTGCTGCCTGTTCATATAATTCTCGTTCAACTTTCTGCCATGCCTCCAACTAAAATGTACCAGTTGTAGGAAAGTCCAGCACATGATCAGCAAGCCTTTCTTATAAAGTCATTAATCGGACTACTGGTACATTGTGATTTTGCTTTCTTAATAAAAGTTGAAGGACATCTAGGGTTTGTTTGGTTCAAGGGATAACTTCCCTCCTATGGTTCCAAATTGCTCATCTTTTCTTGCTGATGGGCGCACGCTGTGGTTTCTGTTTCCTGGCTCTGTTTCCCTGTCCTTGTTCAATTGGGCTTTGCCACCAGAACGGCTGCTGCCTTTACAGCCGCACTCAAAGTCCCTGTTCGGGTGCCATTTGTAGTGAATGTGGCACCAACTCTCTTTTAAGGTGAGACAAGAGACATTTGTTACAAACTCAGGTTTGCATTTATACTCGCTATGATGCTTGCTCAAGCATTTGCTGATTTGGTAAGTTCGTCATAACATAAGTGATATATTGTTACTGCCATAAAAGCATCGTTGTCTATACCACAAGCTACCCCCGTCATCCCCATTGATGTATCATTCCTGTACCAATCCCTCTGTCCTCGATGTATCACGTAGCATACAGTACTTGCTTCTTGTGTTATTCCACTAATGATTGTTCTCACGCTGTCAACTCTCACAGTTTCTCATAGGCCCAATGTCAGAATACTGCCACAATCACCTTTCTCCTTCCTTGAGCTCTCCTGACCTGCGGTTCCACCACCGTTGTCTTCTTTCTTGATCCCACTTGACTCACAGGTGCCCTCCAATCCTCTTTCTCGATCACTCTTCCTCACAGGTTCACCTCCTTCCTTGCTTTTCCTTTGCACGCTGCTCCACCTGAAGAGAAACACACAGAGGACTGAGCTACATCAGCCCCAGGGCACTACAGTCAGACGGGGGCTGAATCTGGGGGCTGACACCTCCCCACACCCCACAGCGTGCCCGCCTTGCCTTGGCCCCGGCCCCTCACACAGCCCTTCCCCTCAGCTCTGCCCCTCCGCTGCAGCACAGCTTCCGCACATGCCCTGCTCAGGCTGGACCCCAGTTTCATGGGTTAGAGATATCATAGCTCAGTACAAATCCCCACGGTCCTCACCTGCTGTTTGGTGCTTGCGGAGGGTCACACTCACTGTGCCCCAGGGCACTGGCCCTGCCCGGCCCTGCGGGAGTGTCTGGAGCTGCCGGCTGGTTCTCCAGCTTTAGCGTCACCCGCAGAAGCCCGCTCTCCTCAGCTCTGCACACCCATCCAGTTGCGCCGCCCAGGCAAAGTCAGCTTCACCCTCTGCTCTACACCTCACCTGCAAACAACCAACTTTCAACTGACAACTGTCCAAAACCCACCGACAAACTCTCCAAATCTCAGCCTTTCGTTTGCAACTGCTGCCTCTAGTGCATCTCACAGACAAGCCTTCAAAATCCCCTCATCCTGCAATAACACTCCAGCACTGATCACCTGCGGGAACAACTACCACAATACCAGGCAAACACCAACCAGTTCTGGCACGGAAATATCACTTTCTCCTCAAGATTCCACCCTACACCAACTGCTGACAAACACACGCTGTCCTCACCAAAGCCAAACGCTGCAACAACCAGTGACAACTCAAATTTGCGTGGGCGGTGCAAAATTGCAGGGGTGAGCTAACGCAGAGCTGGGCTTGAAAGCTGCAGAGTGTGCACCCTGTGGTATAACGTGGCGAGCTACTGCCATTCTGCCTTCTCCCTGGGAGAAGCGCGTGAGCAGAGGCTGCTTCAAGGCACGATGGGAACGGTTTGGTTCTCCGGGTCTCTCAGGGCGAGAGCGATAAATGTGATCTGTGTCGTGGCGCAGGAACTTCCCGTACACTTGCTCCTCCATTCGGTCTCGGGTGCTGCAAGAGAGGGAGCGAGAGATTCAGGGCAAGATTGACAACCTCGGCGTCCCCGTCCCAGCCACGGGTCACCCAAACCTGCAGACATCCCGGGAGGCCCCCTAAGATTTACACTCCCCTATGCCCCACCCTTGAAGCCTGGACATCGCCGGAACCATAGAGCAAGTATTTCTTGAGGAGGCACCCAAAGGGTCCGTGTTCTCTTTCAGGCAGATGCTAGCGCAAGATTGCAAATCATCTCACAGCTACCAGGAAGGTAAAAAATAACGTCTTGAAATGGGAAAGGAACAGGTATTGTTTCTCTTCATCACCTCCCTCATTGCCACGTTATCAAGGTCTCCCGCAATGTTCCACAGGAAACTTGAAGCTTGGAATTCCTGGTATTCTGAACCTGGGCAAGAAAGGAAGAAAAGCATGAGACTGATCATAAAGAGGGTGGCTGCTCGTAACATGGAAAGAGCAGTAACAAGGTAAAAAGATATCACTTTTCCTTAGAGAGCTCTCAAAGCTGCCTGTTAAGGACAAGAAAAACAAACTTGTGACGGACCATTACTTAAAATCCAAGGCCCAGGAAGCGATCTAATGCACATTGAAACGCGGGCCACGAGACAGTGGAAGTGCCACGAGCTGAGACTGAAGGGACAGAGGATGAATTTCCAAAGAAGTTTAGGTTTCGATGTCAAAACGGAAAATTCTACGTCATTAAAATATAATGCAAAAGTCAGTGTAAAATCAAGTAAGGCAACGACTCCAAATGAACTCCCAGGCGCTTCAGTCACTCAGCAGATCAAAAATGCGGATCATTTCTCACCTGCCCACCTCCCAAACCCCAGCCTATGTCCCCTGCTTCCAGCTTACCTGAGCCCAGATTAAAGGAGGATTTCAGAGGCCATGCCAAGTTCTGCTGCTCCTCGTTCGGGTTGCCAGTCTTCCTCCTCGCTCTGGAATTGCAGGTCAACCGCCTTCCTGTTCTTCTTTGATTGACACTGAGCTGCCGCGTTACCCGCTGCCGTCTGAGCGGATCTCGGGGAGCCTCTGGAACCGCCAGAGCGCTCCCCCCACCAACATTCTCTTGCCTTGTTTTCGGGGTTCCTCTTCACCAGCTGAGGCGCCCTCCCACCCCCCGCCGCCCTCTTACCTTTTTCTAGAGGTCTCTTGAGCCACCAGCAAGCTCCCCCGCACCTTCCCTCAGCGATCTTGGCCCGCCAGAGGCCTGCCCCTCGTCAGCCTCCTCCCCTTTTCCTGGGTGCTGCTTGAACCACTGGTGGGCTCCCCTCCACCATCCTCTCGTCCTTTGTAGGGGAGTCTCGTGACTCACCAGAGCGCTCTCCGCCGTTGCCTTGCTGGGGTTATTGACACCGCTTGACTTGCCAGAGCGCTCCCCCTCACAGTTCTCTTGTTGGATTTCTTGGGACCTTTTGAACCATTGGAACAACGGGAATGCTCCCCCCCACTGTGACCTTGCCTTTCTTCAGTGCCATCTTGACGTGCTGGAGCACTTCCCCGCGCCGTCCTCTTGCCTTTTACTGGGGAGTCTCTTGAATATCCACAGCACTCCCCCCTGCCATCCTTTACCAGATTTTTTGACACTTCTTGACATCTCGGAGTGCTCTCACTCACCCTTGTCTTGCCTATTTTCAGGGCGCTCCTGTCCCGCTGGATGCTCCTCCCTGCTGTCCTATTGCCAGATTGAGAATTCTCGACCTGTCCCAGCGCTACCCCACCGTCCTTCTGCCTTCTACCTGGGAAGTCACTTGAAGAACTGGAGCACTCCCCCCTGCTGTCCTCTTGCCTTTCTTCACTGAGATTTTGGCCTGCCAGAGCACTCCTCCCTGTTGTCCTCTTACTGGATTTCTTGGGACCTCTTGACCCACTGGGTCTCTCCTCCTGCTGTCCTTTTGCCTTTCTTTAGTACAATCTCAGCCTGCTGGAGCGCTCCCCCTCGCCGTCCTCCTGCTGGATTTCTTGGAACCTCTTGACCCCTTAGGGCGTTCCCCCTGCCACCCTCTTGTGGTTTTTGGGGGAGTCTTGTGATCAACCAGGCCGTTTCCCCCCACCATCCTCTTCCCCTTTTCCTGGGTGCTTCTTGATCCACCAGAGTGCTCTCAAAGCTGCCTGTTACCATCCTCTAACCATTCTCTTGCCTTTTTTGGTGGAGTCTTGTGACTCACCGGAGCGTTCTCCACCATTGTCTTGCTGGATTTGTTGACATCGCTTGACCTGCCGGAGCGCTCCCCCTCACAGTTCTCTTCCTGGATATCTTGGGACATTTTGAACCACTGGGGGGCTCCCACCTGCCATCCTCTTACCGCATTTATTGAGACGTCCTGATCTGCCAGAGCGTTCCCCCTCGCCGTCCTTTTGCTGGATTTCTTGGGATGCCTTAAACAACTGTGGGGCTCCCACCCACCATCCTCTAACCGCATTTATCGACATTTCCTGATCTGCTGGAGCGCTCCCCCTTGCCGTCCTCTTGCTGGATTTCTTGGGATCTCTTGGACCACTGGGGGGGCTCCCACCCGCCATCCTCTTACCGCATTTATTGAGACTTCCTGATCTGCTGGATTGCTCTCCCCCTGGCCTTCCTCTTGCACTTTTTTGGGGGAGTCTTCTTCACACATCCGAGCGCTCTCCCTCACCCTTGTCTTGCCTCTAGTCAGGGCGCTCTTCTCCCGCTGGAACGCTCCTCCCCGCCATCCTATTGCCAGACTGAGAATTCTTGACCTGCCGCAGTCCTGCCCCGCCATGCTCCTGCCTTCTGCCTGGGAAGTCACTTGAAGAACTGGAGCGCTCTCCCCCGCTGTCCTCTTGCCTTTCCTCAGTGGGATTTTGGCCTGCTAAAGAGCTCCTCCCTGTCGTCCTCTTGCTGGATTTCTTGGGACTTCTTGACCCATTAGGGCGTTCCCCCTGCCACCCTCTTGTGGTTTTTGGGGGAGTCTTGTGACCAACCAGGCCGTTTCCCCCCACCATCCTCTTCCCCTTTTCCTGGGTGCTTCTTGATCCACCAGAGTGCTCCCCTGCACCATTCTTTTGCCTTTTTTGGGAGAGTCTTGTGACTCGCCGGAGAGTTCTCCACCATTGTCTTGCTGGATTTCTTGACATCGCTTGACCTGCCGGAGCGCTCCCCCTCGCAGTTCTCTTGCTGGATTTCTTGGGACGTCTTAAACAACTGAGGGGCTCACACCCACCATCCTCTAACTGCATTTATCGAGATTTCCTGATCTGCCGGAGCGCTCGCCCCTGCTGTCCTCTTGCTGGGTTTCTTGGGACCTCTTGACCCACACGAGCTCTCCTCCCCACCGTCTTCTTGCCGGACTTATTGAGACTTCTTGACCCACCAGAGTGTTCCCCCTCATCATCCTCCTGCCTTTTTCTGGGGATTCTCTTCAACAACTGAAGAGCTCCCCCGCACTGTCCTCTTCCCTTTTTTCTGGGTGATTCGTGAATCACCGGTGAGCTTCTCCTTACCACCCTCTTGGGCTTTTTTCAGAGCAACCTTGACCCATCAGAGCACCCCCTCACCGTCCTCTTGCCAGATGTACTGAGGGTTCTTCATCTGCCACAGCGCTCCCCCACGCCGTCCTCTTGCTGGATTTCCTGGAACCTTGTGAACCACTGAGGGGCTCCCACCCACCATCCTTTTACCGCATTTATTGAGACGTCCTGATCTGCCAGAGCGCTCCCCCTTGCCGTCCTCTTGCTGGATTTCTTGGGATCTCTTGGACCACTGAGGGGGCTCCCACCCGCGATCCTCTTACCGCATTTATCGAGACTTCCTGATCTGCTGGAGCGCTCCCCCTCGCCGTCCTCTTGTTGGATTTCTTGGGTCCTCTTGACCCATTAGGGCATTCCCCCTGCCACCCTCTTGTGTTTTCTGGGGGAGTCTTGTGACCAACCAGAGTGCTCCCCCCCACCATCTTCTTCCCCTTTTCCTGGGTGCTTCTTGATCCACCAGAGTGCTCCCCTGCACCATTCTCTTGCCTTTTTTGGGGGGAATCTTGTGATTCACCGGAGCGTTTTCCACCATTGTCTTGCTGGATTTCTTGACACCGCTTGACCTGTTGGAGCGCTCTCCCTCACAGTTCTCTTGCTGGATATCTTGGGACCTCTTGAACCACTGGGGAGCTCCCACCTGCCACCTTCTTACCACATTTATTGAGACTTCCTGATCTGCTGGATTGCTCTCCCCACCGGCCTTCCTCTTGCACTTTTTGGGGGAGTCTTCTTGACACGTCCGAGTGCTCTCCCTCACCCTCGTCTTGCCTCTAGTCAGGGCGCTCTTCTCCCGCTGGAACGCTCCTCCCCGCCATCCTATTGCCAGACTGAGAATTCTTGACCTGCCGCAGTCCTGCCCCGCCATGCTCCTGCCTTCTGCCTGGGAAGTCACTTGAAGAACTGGAGCGCTCTCCCCCGCTGTCCTCTTGCCTTTCCTCAGTGGGATTTTGGCCTGCTAAAGAGCTCCTCCCTGTCGTCCTCTTGCTGGATTTCTCGGTACCTCTTGACCCACTGGGTCTCTCCTCCTGCCGTCCTTTTGCCTTTCCTTAGTACATTCTTGGTCTGCTGGAGTGCTCCCCCCCACCATCCTCTTGCTGGATTTCTCGGGACCCCTTGTCCCATATAGGACATTCCCCCCCACCACCATCCTGTTGTGTTTTTTAGGAGAGTCTTGTGATCGACCAGAGCGCTCCCCCCTTGACATCCTCTTCCCCTTTTTCTGGGTGACTTTTGAACCACTGGTGAACTCTCCCCCATCATCCTCTTGCCACATATATTGAGACTTGTTGATCCGCCAGAGCGCTTCCCCCCCTGTCCTCTTGCCAGATTTACTGATACCTCTTGTCCTGTCAGAGCGCTCCCTTTCGCAGTCCTCTTTGTTCAGTTTGTAAGGTAGGAGGGGGGATCTCTGATTACAGAAAGGTCCCTTTGTTCTAGGAGACATTCCCGTGCTCCATGCTTCAGGTTGCCCATCTTCCCTCTCATTTTCAATATGCAAGTCCATCACCGTCCTCCTCTTCTTTCTTGATCCCTCGACTCCCGGATGAACTCAAATCCTCTTTCTTGATCACTCTTTCTCGTAAGTTCACAACCTTACTTTCCTTTCTTGCTTTCGCCTTTGTGAGCTGCTCCACCCAAACCGAAATGCCCTGAAGACAGAAATACACCCACCCCAAGCCCGTACAGTCACATAGGGGGTGAGTCCGCTCGCTGACGCATCCCCACATCCCACAGCAAGCCCACCTTGCCTTGGTCCCGGCCCCCCGCACAGGCCTTCCCACCAACCCAGCCCCTCCGTAGCAGCACAGTTTCCCAGCATGCACCCCACAAAGACTTTCTTTGCCAGTCAGCCCTGGCACTTACAGCAACACACCACATCAGCATCAAGAGCCCTGGGAGTGGAGAGCTGGCCAGGCCCTCACCCCGGCAGGATCCTCTTCCCCCTCCTTTAGCTGATGGCAGACAGACAAGACACCTCCCAAGAGGTGTCCAGCCCTCTCTCTCAACCACTCATGAGTACAAAAGCCCAGCCTCTACTCACCCACCCCGCCTCCCTAAACCCCACCAGCAGCCCCTGGTCCCAGCTGAACAGCAGCCAGTGCTGAAGATCTGGCTCGTGTTGTCGGACACAACCTTCCCATGGATGTCTGGGCCCCTGAGCAGTTTCCAGGGGTGGGAGGGCGCAGTCCTGATTACAGGGAGGTCCCTGTCCCAAGGGGGACATTTTCTTCCTCCTCACTCCTGACTCGCAGCTCCATCACCTTCCTCCTCTTCTTTCTTGATCCCTCCTGACTCGCAGCTCTACCACCGTCATCTTCTTTCTTGATCCCTGTTGACTTGCAGATGCACTCCAATCCTCTTTCTTGATCGCTCTTCCTCGTAGGTTCACCACCTTCCTCTTCTTTCTTGCTTTCGCCTTTGCGAGCTGCTCCACCCGAACAGAGATGCACAGAAAACAAAAATATACCCACCCCAGGCCCGTACAGTCACACGAGGGGGCGAGTCCGGTCGCTGACGCATCCCCACACCCCACCACAAGGCCACCTTGCCTTGGCCCCGGCCCCCCGCACAGGCCTTCCCACCAACCCAGCCCCTCCGTAGCAGCACAGTTTCCCAGCATGCACCCCACAAAGACTTTCTTTGCCAGTCACCCCTGGCACTTACAGCAACACACCACACCAGCATCAAGAGCCCTGGGAGTGGAGAGCTGGCCAGGCCCTCACCCCGGCAGGATCCTCTTCCCCCTCCTTTACCTGCTGGCAGACAGACACCTCCCAAGGGATGACCACCCTGCTCCCTTAACTGCTCCCAAGTCCAAGAGCCCAGCCCCTGCTCACCACCCCCACCTCCCAAAACACAGCCAACAGCCCCTGCTCCCATTTTACCACTTTACCCCCGAGCACGGTTTCTAGGGGTGGGAGGGGGACGCACTAATCACAGATCGTTCCCTGTGCTTAAGGATACATTCTCCTTCTCGCTGGCTCAGCCTGCCCATCTTCCTCCTCACTCTTGACTCGTAGCTCCATCACCTTTCTCCTCTTTTGTCCCCTCCTGACTCACAGGTCCACCACTGTCATCTTCTTTCTTGACTCTGCTTGACTCACAGGTGCGCTCCAATCCTCTTTCGTGATCGCTCTTCTGTGTCAGTACACGGAAGACCGGGCACATGAGAAACTGCAAGAGTCAACAGCATGAGAACAAGCATTAGTGGAAAAATACAAGAACAAAGGACTGTATGCTATGTGATACATCAAGGACAGAGGAGTTGATGCAGGATTGATGCATCAAGGACAGAGGGACAGCTTGTGATAGACAAAAAAGGTGTTTATGGCAGTGACTTTGGTGGGAACACAAAACACATCACTTACGTAATGACTAACTTAGCTAATCAACAAATGCTTGAGCAAGCATCATAGCGAGTATAAACGCAAGCCTGAATTTGTAATAAACATCTCTCATTGCACCTTAAAAGAGAGTCCGTACCGCATTCGCTACACATGGCGTCCTGGAACAGGGACTTTCAGCGTGCCTATAAAGGCAGTAGCCGCTCTGGTAGCGAAGCCCAATCGAACCAGGAAACAGGACCGGGAACCAGGACAGTGCGCGCCCACCACCAACGAAAGGTGAGCGATTGGGAACCATGGGAGGGAAGTTATCCCTTAAGCAAAGACAAACCCTGGATGTCCTTCAACATGCGCTACAAACGCAAAATCAGGATGTATCAGGGGTCTGATTGGTGAGTTTATTACAATGGATTGCTAATCATGTGCTAGACTTTCCTACAACTGGTACATTTCAGTTGGAGACATGGCACAAAGATGAATGAGAATTATATGAACAGGTAACGACTGGAGATAAAGCTGCTTGCAAATATTCATCTACTTGGGGAAAAATTATGACTACTAAGATACAGGATACAGGACTGATACATCAGGGACAGAGGGACAGCTTACTATAGAAAAAAATGCGTATATGGCAGTTACATCGCTCATGTAATGTCTAACTTAGCTAAAGAGCAAATGCTTGAGCAAGCATCATAGCGAGTATAAATGCAAACCTGAGTTTGTAATAAATGTCTCTCATGGCACCTTACCGTGAGTCCACGCCAGATTCGCTACACTCTTCCTCATAGGTTCACCACCTTCCTCTCCTTCCTTGCTTTTCCTTTGCACGCTGCTCCACCTGAAGAGAAACACACAGAGGACTGAGCTACACCAGCCCAAGGGCACTACAATCAGACAGGGGCTGAGTCCGGGGGCTGACACCTCCCCACACCCCACAACGAGCCCACCTTGCCTTGGCCCCGGCCCCTCGCACATGCCTTAGAGATATCATAGCTCAGTACAAATCCCCACAGTCCTCACCTGCTGTTTGGTGCTTGCGGAGGGTCACACTCCCTGTGCCCCAGGGCACTGGCCCTACACGGCCAAGCTCGGCAGCGGGACTGTCTGGAGCTGCCGCTGGCTGGTTCTCCAGCTTTAGGGTCACCCGCAGAAGCCCGCTCTCCTCAGCTCTGCACACCCATCCAGTTGCGCCGCCCAGGCAAAGTCAGCTTCACCCTCTGCTCTACACCTCACCTGCAAACAACCAACTCTTCAACTGACAACTGTCCAAAACCCACCGACAAACTCTCCACACCTCAGCCTTTCGTTTGCAACTGCTGCCTCTAGTGCATCTCACAGACAAGCCTTCAAAATCCCCTCATCCTGCAATAACACTCCAGCACTGATCACCTGTGGGAACAACTACCACAATACCATGCAAACACCAACCAGTTCTGGCACGGAAATATCACTTTCTCCTCAAGATTCCACCCTACACCAACTGCTGACAAACACACGCTGTCCTCACCAAAGCCAAACGCTGCAACAACCAGCGACAACTCAAATTTGCGTGGGCGGTGCAAAATTGCAGGGGTGAGCTAACGCAGAGCTGGGCTTGAAAGCTGCAGAGTGTGCACCCTGTGGTATAACGTGGCGAGCTACTGCCATTCTGCCTTCTCCCTGGGAGAAGCGCGTGAGCAGAGGCTGCTTCAAGGCACGATGGGAACGGTTTGGTTCTCCGGGCCTCTCAGGGCGAGAGCGATAAATGTGATCTGTGTCGTGGCGCAGGAACTTCCCGTACACTTGCTCCTCCATTCGGTCTCGGGTGCTGCAAGAGAGGGAGCGAGAGATTCAGGGCAAGATTGACAACCTCGGCGTCCCCGTCCCAGCCACGGGTCACCCAAACCTGCAGACATCCCGGGAGGCCCCCTAAGATTTACACTCCCCTATGCCCCACCCTTGAAGCCTGGACATCGCCAGAACCATAGAGCAAGTATTTCTTGAGGAGGCACCCAAAGGGTCCGTGTTCTCTTTCAGGCAGATGCTAGCGCAAGATTGCAAATCATCTCACAGCTACCAGGAAGGTAAAAAATAACGTCTTGAAATGGGAAAGGAACAGGTATTGTTTCTCTTCATCACCTCCCTCATTGCCACGTTATCAAGGTCTCCCGCAATGTTCCACAGGAAACTTGAAGCTTGGAATTCCTGGTATTCTGAACCTGGGCAAGAAAGGAAGAAAAGCATGAGACTGATCATAAAGAGGGTGGCTGCTCGTAACATGGAAAGAGCAGTAACAAGGTAAAAAGATATCACTTTTCCTTAGAGAGCTCTCAAAGCTGCCTGTTAAGGACAAGAAAAACAAACTTGTGACGGACCATTACTTAAAATCCAAGGCCCAGGAAGCGATCTAATGCACATTGAAACGCGGGCCACGAGACAGTGGAAGTGCCACGAGCTGAGACTGAAGGGACAGAGGATGAATTTCCAAAGAAGTTTAGGTTTCGATGTCAAAACGGAAAATTCTACGTCATTAAAATATAATGCAAAAGTCAGTGTAAAATCAAGTAAGGCAACGACTCCAAATGAACTCCCAGGCGCTTCAGTCACTCAGGAGATCAAAAATGCGGATCATTTCTCACCTGCCCACCTCCCAAACCCCAGCCTATGTCCCCTGCTTCCAGCTTACCTGAGCCCAGATTAAAGGAGGATTTCAGAGGCCATGCCAAGTTCTGCTGCTCCTCGTTCGGGTTGCCAGTCTTCCTCCTCGCTCTGGAATTGCAGGTCAACCGCCTTCCTGTTCTTCTTTGATTGACGCTGAGCTGCCGCGTTACCCGCTGCCGTCTGAGCGGATCTCGGGGAGCCTCTGGAACCGCCAGAGCGCTCCCCCCACCAACATTCTCTTGCCTTGTTTTCGGGGTTCCTCTTCACCAGCTGAGGCGCCCTCCCACCCCCCGCCGCCCTCTTACCGTTTTCTAGAGGTCTCTTGAGCCACCAGCAAGCTCCCCCGCACCTTCCCTCAGCGATCTTGGCCCGCCAGAGGCCTGCCCCTCGTCAGCCTCCTCCCCTTTTCCTGGGTGCTGCTTGAACCACTGGTGGGCTCCCCTCCACCATCCTCTCGTCCTTTGTAGGGGAGTCTCGTGACTCACCAGAGCGCTCTCCGCCGTTGCCTTGCTGGGGTTATTGACACCGCTTGACTTGCCAGAGCGCTCCCCCTCGCAGTTCTCTTGTTGGATTTCTTGGGACCTTTTGAACCATTGGAACAACGGGAATGCTCCCCCCCACTGTGACCTTGCCTTTCTTCAGTGCGATCTTGACGTGCTGGAGCACTTCCCCGCGCCGTCCTCTTGCCTTTTACTGGGGAGTCTCTTGAATATCCACAGCACTCCCCCCTGCCATCCTTTACCAGATTTTTTGACACTTCTTGACATCTCGGAGTGCTCTCACTCACCCTTGTCTTGCCTATTTTCAGGGCGCTCCTGTCCCGCTGGATGCTCCTCCCTGCTGTCCTATTGCCAGATTGAGAATTCTCGACCTGTCCCAGCGCTACCCCACCGTCCTTCTGCCTTCTACCTGGGAAGTCACTTGAAGAACTGGAGCACTCCCCCCTGCTGTCCTCTTGCCTTTCTTCACTGAGATTTTGGCCTGCCAGAGCACTCCTCCCTGTTGTCCTCTTACTGGATTTCTTGGGACCTCTTGACCCACTGGGTTTCTCCTCCTGCTGTCCTTTTGCCTTTCTTTAGTACAATCTCAGCCTGCTGGAGCGCTCCCCCTCGCCGTCCTCCTGCTGGATTTCTTGGAACCTCTTGACCCCTTAGGGCGTTACCCCTGCCACCCTCTTGTGGTTTTTGGGGGAGTCTTGTGATCAACCAGGCCGTTTCCCCCCACCATCCTCTTCCCCTTTTCCTGGGTGCTTCTTGATCCACCAGAGTGCTCTCAAAGCTGCCTGTTACCATCCTCTAACCATTCTCTTGCCTTTTTTGGTGGAGTCTTGTGACTCACCGGAGCATTCTCCACCATTGTCTTGCTGGATTTGTTGACATCGCTTGACCTGCCGGAGCGCTCCCCCTCACAGTTCTCTTCCTGGATATCTTGGGACATTTTGAACCACTGGGGGGCTCCCACCCGCCATCCTCTTACCGCATTTATTGAGACTTCCTGATCTGCTGGATTGCTCTCCCCCTGGCCTTCCTCTTGCACTTTTTTGGGGGAGTCTTCTTCACACATCCGAGCGCTCTCCCTCACCCTTGTCTTGCCTCTAGTCAGGGCGCTCTTCTCCCGCTGGAACGCTCCTCCCCGCCATCCTATTGCCAGACTGAGAATTCTTGACCTGCCGCAGTCCTGCCCCGCCATGCTCCTGCCTTCTGCCTGGGAAGTCACTTGAAGAACTGGAGCGCTCTCCCCCGCTGTCCTCTTGCCTTTCCTCAGTGGGATTTTGGCCTGCTAAAGAGCTCCTCCCTGTCGTCCTCCTGCTGGATTTCTTGGGACTTCTTGACCCATTAGGGCGTTCCCCCTGCCACCCTCTTGTGGTTTTTGGGGGAGTCTTGTGACCAACCAGGCCGTTTCCCCCCACCATCCTCTTCCCCTTTTCCTGGGTGCTTCTTGATCCACCAGAGTGCTCCCCTGCACCATTCTTTTGCCTTTTTTGGGAGAGTCTTGTGACTCGCCGGAGAGTTCTCCACCATTGTCTTGCTGGATTTCTTGACATCGCTTGACCTGCCGGAGCGCTCCCCCTCGCAGTTCTCTTGCTGGATTTCTTGGGACGTCTTAAACAACTGAGGGGCTCACACCCACCATCCTCTAACTGCATTTATCGAGATTTCCTGATCTGCCGGAGCGCTCGCCCCTGCTGTCCTCTTGCTGGGTTTCTTGGGACCTCTTGACCCACACGAGCTCTCCTCCCCACCGTCTTCTTGCCGGACTTATTGAGACTTCTTGACCCGCCAGAGTGTTCCCCCTCATCATCCTCCTGCCTTTTTCTGGGGATTCTCTTCAACAACTGAAGAGCTCCCCCGCACTGTCCTCTTCCCTTTTTTCTGGGTGATTCGTGAATCACCGGTGAGCTTCTCCTTACCACCCTCTTGGGCTTTTTTCAGAGCAACCTTGACCCATCAGAGCACCCCCTCACCGTCCTCTTGCCAGATGTACTGAGGGTTCTTCATCTGCCACAGCGCTCCCCCACGCCGTCCTCTTGCTGGATTTCCTGGAACCTTGTGAACCACTGAGGGGCTCCCACCCACCATCCTTTTACCGCATTTATTGAGACGTCCTGATCTGCCAGAGCGCTCCCCCTTGCCGTCCTCTTGCTGGATTTCTTGGGATCTCTTGGACCACTGAGGGGGCTCCCACCCGCGATCCTCTTACCGCATTTATCGAGACTTCCTGATCTGCTGGAGCGCTCCCCCTCGCCGTCCTCTTGTTGGATTTCTTGGGTCCTCTTGACCCATTAGGGCGTTCCCCCTGCCACCCTCTTGTGTTTTCTGGGGGAGTCTTGTGACCAACCAGAGTGCTCCCCCCCACCATCTTCTTCCCCTTTTCCTGGGTGCTTCTTGATCCACCAGAGTGCTCCCCTGCACCATTCTCTTGCCTTTTTTGGGGGGAATCTTGTGATTCACCGGAGCGTTTTCCACCATTGTCTTGCTGGATTTCTTGACACCGCTTGACCTGTTGGAGCGCTCTCCCTCACAGTTCTCTTGCTGGATATCTTGGGACCTCTTGAACCACTGGGGAGCTCCCACCTGCCACCTTCTTACCACATTTATTGAGACTTCCTGATCTGCTGGATTGCTCTCCCCACCGGCCTTCCTCTTGCACTTTTTGGGGGAGTCTTCTTGACACGTCCGAGTGCTCTCCCTCACCCTCGTCTTGCCTCTAGTCAGGGCGCTCTTCTCCCGCTGGAACGCTCCTCCCCGCCATCCTATTGCCAGACTGAGAATTCTTGACCTGCCGCAGTCCTGCCCCGCCATGCTCCTGCCTTCTGCCTGGGAAGTCACTTGAAGAACTGGAGCGCTCTCCCCCGCTGTCCTCTTGCCTTTCCTCAGTGGGATTTTGGCCTGCTAAAGAGCTCCTCCCTGTCGTCCTCTTGCTGGATTTCTCGGTACCTCTTGACCCACTGGGTCTCTCCTCCTGCCGTCCTTTTGCCTTTCCTTAGTACATTCTTGGTCTGCTGGAGTGCTCCCCCCCACCATCCTCTTGCTGGATTTCTCGGGACCCCTTGTCCCATATAGGACATTCCCCCCCACCACCATCCTGGTGTGTTTTTTAGGAGAGTCTTGTGATCGACCAGAGCGCTCCCCCCTTGACATCCTCTTCCCCTTTTTCTGGGTGACTTTTGAACCACTGGTGAACTCTACCCCATCATCCTCTTGCCACATATATTGAGACTTGTTGATCCGCCAGAGCGCTTCCCCCCCTGTCCTCTTGCCAGATTTACTGATACCTCTTGTCCTGTCAGAGCGCTCCCTTTCGCAGTCCTCTTTGTTCAGTTTGTAAGGTAGGAGGGGGGATCTCTGATTACAGAAAGGTCCCTTTGTTCTAGGAGACATTCCCGTGCTCCATGCTTCAGGTTGCCCATCTTCCCTCTCATTTTCAATATGCAAGTCCATCACCGTCCTCCTCTTCTTTCTTGATCCCTCGACTCCCGGATGAACTCAAATCCTCTTTCTTGATCACTCTTTCTCGTAAGTTCACAACCTTACTTTCCTTTCTTGCTTTCGCCTTTGTGAGCTGCTCCACCCAAACCGAAATGCCCTGAAGACAGAAATACACCCACCCCAAGCCCGTACAGTCACATAGGGGGTGAGTCCGCTCGCTGACGCATCCCCACATCCCACAGCAAGCCCACCTTGCCTTGGCCCCGGCCCCCCGCACAGGCCTTCCCACCAACCCAGCCCCTCCGTAGCAGCACAGTTTCCCAGCATGCACCCCACAAAGACTTTCTTTGCCAGTCAGCCCTGGCACTTACAGCAACACACCACATCAGCATCAAGAGCCCTGGGAGTGGAGAGCTGGCCAGGCCCTCACCCCGGCAGGATCCTCTTCCCCCTCCTTTAGCTGATGGCAGACAGACAAGACACCTCCCAAGAGGTGTCCAGCCCTCTCTCTCAACCACTCATGAGTACAAAAGCCCAGCCTCTACTCACCCACCCCGCCTCCCTAAACCCCACCAGCAGCCCCTGGTCCCAGCTGAACAGCAGCCAGTGCTGAAGATCTGGCTCGTGTTGTCGGACACAACCTTCCCATGGATGTCTGGGCCCCTGAGCAGTTTCCAGGGGTGGGAGGGCGCAGTCCTGATTACAGGGAGGTCCCTGTCCCAAGGGGGACATTTTCTTCCTCCTCACTCCTGACTCGCAGCTCCATCACCTTCCTCCTCTTCTTTCTTGATCCCTCCTGACTCGCAGGTCTACCACCGTCATCTTCTTTCTTGATCCCTGTTGACTTGCAGATGCACTCCAATCCTCTTTCTTGATCGCTCTTCCTCGTAGGTTCACCACCTTCCTCTTCCTTCTTGCTTTCGCCTTTGCGAGCTGCTCCACCCGAACAGAGATGCACAGAAAACAAAAATATACCCACCCCAGGCCCGTACAGTCACACGAGGGGGCGAGTCCGGTCGCTGACGCATCCCCACACCCCACCACAAGGCCACCTTGCCTTGGCCCCGGCCCCCCGCACAGGCCTTCCCACCAACCCAGCCCCTCCGTAGCAGCACAGTTTCCCAGCATGCACCCCACAAAGACTTTCTTTGCCAGTCACCCCTGGCACTTACAGCAACACACCACACCAGCATCAAGAGCCCTGGGAGTGGAGAGCTGGCCAGGCCCTCACCCCGGCAGGATCCTCTTCCCCCTCCTTTACCTGCTGGCAGACAGACACCTCCCAAGGGATGACCACCCTGCTCCCTTAACTGCTCCCAAGTCCAAGAGCCCAGCCCCTGCTCACCACCCCCACCTCCCAAAACACAGCCAACAGCCCCTGCTCCCATTTTGCCACTTTACCCCCGAGCACGGTGTCTAGGGGTGGGAGGGGGACGCACTAATCACAGATCGTTCCCTGTGCTTAAGGATACATTCTCCTTCTCGCTGGCTCAGGCTGCCCATCTTCCTCCTCACTCTTGACTCGTAGCTCCATCACCTTTCTCCTCTTTTGTCCCCTCCTGACTCACAGGTCCACCACTGTCATCTTCTTTCTTGACTCTGCTTGACTCACAGGTGCGCTCCAATCCTCTTTCGTGATCGCTCTTCTGTGTCAGTACACGGAAGACCGGGCACATGAGAAACTGCAAGAGTCAACAGCATGAGAACAAGCATTAGTGGAAAAATACAAGAACAAAGGACTGTATGCTATGTGATACATCAAGGACAGAGGAGTTGATACAGGATTGATGCATCAAGGACAGAGGGACAGCTTGTGATAGACAAAAAAGGTGTTTATGGCAGTGACTTTGGTGGGAACACAAAACACATCACTTATGTAATGACTAACTTAGCTAATCAACAAATGCTTGAGCAAGTATCATAGCGAGTATAAACACAAGCCTGAATTTGTAATAAACATCTCTCATTGCACCTTAAAAGAGAGTCCGTACCGCATTCGCTACAAATGGCGCCCTGGAACAGGGACTTTCAGTGTGCCTATAAAGGCAGTAGCCGCTCTGGTAGCGAAGCCCAATCGAACCAGGAAACAGGACCGGGAACCAGGACAGTGCGCGCCCACCACCAACGAAAGGTGAGCGATTGGGAACCATGGGAGGGAAGCTATCCCTTAAGCAAAGACAAACCCTGGATGTCCTTCAACATGCGCTACAAACGCAAAATCAGGATGTATCAGGGGTCTGATTGGTGAGTTTATTACAATGGATTGCTAATCATGTGCTAGACTTTCCTACAACTGGTACATTTCAGTTGGAGACATGGCACAAAGATGAATGAGAATTATATGAACAGGTAACGACTGGAGATAAAGCTGCTTGCAAATATTCATCTACTTGGGGAAAAATTATGACTACTAAGATACAGGATACAGGACTGATACATCAGGGACAGAGGGACAGCTTACTATAGAAAAAAATGCGTATATGGCAGTTACTTCGCTCATGTAATGTCTAACTTAGCTAAAGAGCAAATGCTTGAGCAAGCATCATAGCGAGTATAAATGCAAACCTGAGTTTGTAATAAATGTCTCTCATGGCACCTTACCGTGAGTCCACGCCAGATTCGCTACACTCTTCCTCATAGGTTCACCACCTTCCTCTCCTTCCTTGCTTTTCCTTTGCACGCTGCTCCACCTGAAGAGAAACACACAGAGGACTGAGCTACACCAGCCCAAGGGCACTACAATCAGACAGGGGCTGAGTCTGGGGGCTGACACCTCCCCACACCCCACAACGAGCCCACCTTGCCTTGGCCCCGGCCCCTCGCACATGCCTTAGAGATATCATAGCTCAGTACAAATCCCCACAGTCCTCACCTGCTGTTGGGTGCTTGCGGAGGGTCACACTCCCTGTGCCCCAGGGCACTGGCCCTACACGGCCAAGCTCGGCAGCGGGACTGTCTGGAGCTGCCGCTGGCTGGTTCTCCAGCTTTAGGGTCACCCGCAGAAGCCCGCTCTCCTCAGCTCTGCACACCCATCCAGTTGCGCCGCCCAGGCAAAGTCAGCTTCACCCTCTGCTCTACACCTCACCTGCAAACAACCAACTTTCAACTGACAACTGTCCAAAACCCACCGACAAACTCTCCACACCTCAGCCTTTCGTTTGCAACTGCTGCCTCTAGTGCATCTCACAGACAAGCCTTCAAAATCCCCTCATCCTGCAATAACACTCCAGCACTGATCACCTGTGGGAACAACTACCACAATACCATGCAAACACCAACCAGTTCTGGCACGGAAATATCACTTTCTCCTCAAGATTCCACCCTACACCAACTGCTGACAAACACACGCTGTCCTCACCAAAGCCAAACGCTGCAACAACCAGCGACAACTCAAATTTGCGTGGGCGGTGCAAAATTGCAGGGGTGAGCTAACGCAGAGCTGGGCTTGAAAGCTGCAGAATGTACACCCTGTTGTTTAACGTGGCGAGTCACTCCCATTCTGCCTTCTCCCTGGGAGAAGCGCATGAGCAGAGGTTACTTCAAGGCACGATGAGAACGGTTCAGTTCTCCGGGTCTCGGAGGGCGAGAGCGATAAATGTGATCTGTGTCGTGGCGCAGGAACTTCCCATCCACTTGCTTCTCCATTCAGTCTGGTGCTGCAAGAGAAGGAGAGAAAGAAAAAGTTAGGACCGAGTTAACAACCTCATCATCCCTGACCCCTAATCTGCAGGAATCCTAGGAGGCCTGATATAATTTTGCTCATCTCCCTGTCTTTGCTGGAATACTTTACTGTAGAAATTTCTGTCATCAACATTCTCTTAACCGATCTGATGTGTTCATAGTTCCTAGCCCAGCATCCTTTCCTCAAAGTACCTCAGCATTTCCCTTTGAAACCACACCTTAGTGCCATCCCGTCCCAGAGCTACCTCAGCATTTCCCACTGCAGCCTCTGCGATGCCATCTCCTCCCTGAGGTACCTCAGCCTTTACCACCAAAACCTCTCTCCCTTCCGTCCTCTCCTTTAAGTCCCTCACCCTTTCCCGCCAAAGCCTCCCCCGATGTCATCCCCTCCCTGAGGTACCTCAGCCTTTCCTGTCAAAGCCTCCCCCGATATCATCCCCTCCCCGAGGTACCTCAGCCTTTCCCGTCAAAGCCTCCCCCGATATCATCCCCTCCCCGAGGTACCTCAGCCTTTCCTGTCAAAGCCTCCCCCGATATCATCCCCTCCCTGAGGTACCTCAGCCTTTCCTGTCAAAGCCTCCCCCGATATCATCCCCTCCCCGAGGTACCTCAGCCTTTCCTGTCAAAGCCTCCCCCGATATCATCCCCTCCCCGAGGTACCTCAGCTTTTCCCGCCTAAGCTCCTCCCGCGCCGTCCCGCCCTCAGGTTCCTCCGCCGCTCCCTCCGTTCCCGGCCCCCCCCGCCCCTCGCGCCCCCCCTTGGCGCTCCCGACCCGCCGCTGCCCCCTCCCGCTCGCTTTCCTCCCTCTGTCCTGTGTCACTACGGGGGCTCCCCCTCCGCCCCACGGCCCCGCCCGAGCCCCGCGCAGCGCTCAGCGCGGGGCTCCCTTCCCTCACAGCCGCCCGCGTGTTTCCCCCTCGCCCCGGCCTGGGGCCGCGCTGTTGCGGCTGGCTGCCCCTCGCCTTCCTCCTTCCGAAACCAGCCCGTCTGTCACCCTCCAGCCTCGCCCCTCAGCCGGTCCCGGGCCGCCCCGTCCAGTCTCCCCGCTGTCCGCCCGCCCCTCGCTCACCGCCGGCCCCGCCCTTCCTCGCGCGCTGCTCCAGCCGCCGCACCGCCGGCACGCGCTCCGCGGCCCGCGCACTTACGCAGCATGTCCCCGCCCATCCCGCGCAGGAGCCAATCCCGTCCGCGTCCGCCACCGGGCTGCGCCCCCCCCCCCCCCCCCGCCTCCGCGTCCGGCACTGGCCCCCCCTGCCCCTCGCCCCCCGTCCCGGAGCCACCGGCGGCCGCAGAGCGGCGCTGTCCGCCCGCAGGGCGGGGCCGGGAGCTTTCAGGCTGCGTCTGCCCGGGACCGAGGGCTCTGCCGCCTGCCCGGGACAGCCCGGGACCGAGGGCTCCGCCGCTGCAGCCCGTTTCGTGCCGCTTGCGCCCCCCAGGTTACACGGCTGCAGCCTTCCTGCTGGTTTAGCTCACACACCTTTCTTCTTTCTAACTGCACAGCAGTTCACACTCACAAAAGTTCGTGCTGGTTGGCATAAGAGTATCTGCATAAGAATTTACAAACATTACAAAGATATACCACAGACCACAGCTCTCTAAGCTTTCAAGTTAAAGTTCCATGTTTAAATAAAACAGACAATACCAGTAGAGCTGTGTACCTCTGTCGTCTTTGTTCAGAAAGAAGTGACAACACCAGAAAACACATTGACAGCCAGTGCTTTGAACAGTGAAGGTGGGATCTACAAAAGTCTGATTAAACTAAACAGCCTCAGGTCTTTATCAAGCTGCAGATCTGCCAGGAATGCTGAAATGCAAGAGTTTACTCCTGCAATATTCCACGATGGAACAGCCACTTCATATCAAATATAATCTCAAAGTTCCAAACCAGTACATTAAAAAGCTACCAGTAAGTATTAGAAGACCACTGCAAGATCTTATTGCTTTTTGAGTTAAATAATAATTTTTCAATAAACCAAAACCCAAACAGGTTCTCAAATCTGTTGCTTATCATCCTGTTCATTCATTAGCACTGCAGCAATCAGTTTTTATACAATGTGTCAACAGAGGCGTCTAAAAAACCCCAAACAAAACTTATTCAAGTCCACGGACACCCCCGCCCTCCTTGCCCCCCCTCACCCTGAGCCCCATGATCACCACTTGGTGCGGGAGAGGAGCACAACTCGACAGACAGAACCAGAAATCCGACTGCGGTAAGAAGGAAACATCGAGGTAGTTACAGCTTCCTTAAACATTCAAAATCTGATGTCTTCCAAAACAAAGCACATCATCCTCATCATTTAAAAAGCAAAGTTGCTTTGTACGTCTCTGATCCTCACACCAGCTGAGTGGTTCTCAAGTCCGCTGAGCTCCACTGTGCAGCCACCCCCACGTCTGTGTCGCCTTGCCTGGAGTCCCCAGTCGCGGGACAGTGAGTGGGGTTGGACTCCAGTGATAAAGAAAAACACAAAGAGTCAAATTGGAAAAGTAATTAAAACAGAAGATCTGAAAGCCAGTTTAATTTTAATAACTTATTTGTACACTGCTATAAGCATATGAAGTATGGGGGTCACGAACTCTTGCTACCACATATGTGCCTTATTACAATAAGCACAGGAAACAAGGAAGTAGCATTCCTTCTATTTTTGATGTAATTATGAGCTAATACATCTCCTGAGATGGCTTCCAGACCTGATTTAGTATCTACACTGTGTTGTACTGCAGATAAATACCTCAGGTCAGCATTAATTGAAGACAATGTGCAGAATGAGCAATATGCAGGTAAGCACAAGATCCTGGATTCCTTACAAGAGTCTACTTCTAAAATTGTCTGAAAATGCTGCAGAAATTGTAGCAGATAAACAACAGTAGCCACATTTTGTCCTATGGCATTTACATAATGTTGATCCACCTGTATTAACTTGTGCCCTTTCGGAACAGAGCTGTAAACTCAGAGTGTCCAAAGACTTCTTTCTTTTGAATAGAATACGCTTAAACTGGCTGTCTTGAACAGACTGGCTGTGCAGACTTGCAGCAGTTGAATGGAGGATGTGATTCCAGTGAATGGAGACAGAAAGAAGATCAGCACAAAAGCAGCAATGACAGACCAGAGACACCCACCTAAAGCCTACGGAGACCAAAAAAAGTCGTCGTGTGGGCTTAGCAGTTGGGGAACCAGACCAAACAGCCTGGTTATTCTCCACCAGGAGGGTCTTTATCTGGCCATGATCATGTCATCAATGGAGAAACTCACCATCATCAGACAGAGTGCAGCCGTGGGCAATGAGAGCAGCAAATCCAGCACCGACACGGTGTCAGAGTTTGTACAGACAATGAACACGCTCACGGGTCTTGTTCAATACTTTACACACTATTCTGAAAAGAGACACTGATTTAACTGTTGCACAGCACATACTGTCACTTTACACAACTTGGAGAAACAAAGCAAGCTCATAAAGTTCATACTCCATACATCAGGATAGGAGGTTACTCATAAAATGCAATCATCTCTGCCAGATACAGGCAAATGCACATATTTATTTGAAGCAAATTCCAAGTTTATACCGTCATCTCAGGTCAAATTCTGCTATCAGACACAGGACACACAGCTCAAATGCCAACAGCTCATAAGAAAGCTTCACAAGAGAATGAACTAAACATACAGCTATGGAATCAAGTGTGTTTTATCAATACGTCAAATGCAACTCTAATTCCCCTAGGCCCTCACGTTAATAGAAACCCCACAGAGTTTCTAGAAAGAATGTCCATAAAATTGACATGCGACATTACCCTCAGTGAGTCTCCTGAACCAGACGGCAGAGCAACCGACCCGCAGCAAGGACAACACAGAACAGACAGTTCTGCTGGAAACGCAAGGAACGGACTAAAAGTAACCATTCTGCATTACAGAATTAATGCATTGTGTCACTTTGTGTAGATAATTCACCCATAAAAATCAGTAAATATGAAGGCCACCCTTACTGATAAATGCCTATATGTTTGTAGTCATGTTTAATAAAACACACTTTGTGAGGGTTTTTTGGCTCAAGAAGGACACTGGATCAGTGTGCTTTGGGTTATTTCTGTAAGGAGCCATAACTCAACAGAAAGATAGCTTTAAGAAAGCGTGCAATTAGCTATTAATTGGACAAAATAAGTGTAGTTAGCACATAATAAATAGTTTTAAATGGTCTCACAAGTAGTTCATGTGATACATTTCCCTCAGGGTCTCCTGATATCTCCCATTCATTTCTATTAAACCTGCTGAAATGAAGCTGTGTGTGTTTCATTTCAGTGATCTACAGGGAATTCAAACCAACAATAACAACTTGCCGTATTATCAGAAACAGTTTCTAAAGAGTAAACACAACAATATAGGAGGGGGGAGTGGAAGAAACACCACCTGGATTCATTTTCCCATATCAATTCTTATGAAAATACCCACAATAGGATGCACTTATCAGCAAGGTATACAACTGCACATCTACACACAACATAACTGCATGTAATCGCACATTTTTGACCATATTAACTACAAATTGGGCAGCTATAAAATACGTCAGTTATACCTTCATTTACTTCCAGAAATCTCCACTGAAATTATTTTGTTGCTTAAATTACTGTATAATGTGCACTTTATTAATGTATTATACATTAAGTATACAAACATGTTATGAAAAAACAAATCTAGTCCCAATACCTTTGTGAGTTTTAAAGGACGCCGGTGGGTAACGGTGAACAATCAACAGTCATCCGGGTAAAACACCCATGGGCAGAGCTGAAACTTGTTTTCATTGGTAGGTTGTGTTTTTCTGCAAGTTGTGTTATCATACCTACATACAGCAAATAAAGATTTGACCCAAATTACATACCTTTATGTGCATACACACACGCACATGTTTGTGTTGTACAAAGATGCACACTGTTACTGAGATGTATAGGCATTGAATGTGTCAGGTAAGTAACATGACAAGAGGCTTGAGAGGTGGGTCTGCAGGGAATTCTCTAAGTAACATATTAATGCAACAAATCTGGTGGCATAAAGCTACGGGGGAAAAAAATCCAGCGGAGAATCAGATAAATTCACGTGTTCTTTAAAGACAGCTCATGCATTCAACCAACTCCCAGGTGGGCCTGGCTGTGGAAAGGAAAGTTTGCTTGAGCACTTAGCGCCAGTGTCTGATGAGCAGACAAAACACCAACTGCAGACCGGGGACCCCCAGTTCTCAACCAGTTCATGGCTCTGAGCATCTTCTTTCCACACACTGCGGGTAACGCTTTACATCTGCAATCCCCTCCCTAAACCCATCTTGTTCCTGGCTGAGAAGATACCAGATGTGGGAACTATTGCATGATAGAAGAATTTGTGCTGTTAAATCACAGGATTCTGAGCACTGCAGATGATCACAGTGCGGTGCTGCCCTGAGAAGAAAGGACGAGTGACTCTTGGTGTTCCCTGCTGCTCACTGCCCTGATCCTGCCCACCCTCATGTTCCAGCCACTCAGACCCCGGCCAGAATGACTGAGACAGGAGGGTCTCTTAAGGATGTTTTGTTTTGTCCAGATACCTTTAATTTGCTTATATACACAGATTTCATAAGAGGAAGCACTTGATTTCACCGATGACACGATTTCTCCAGTAACGCATCTCACCAAGATTGCCAATTGACAGTCCCCTTAGGATGAGAGAACGTTCATGTTGAACAAACCATGAACACTTGTAGTGATTGAAACTGGGGGTTTTTCAGACAAGCACCATCTGCCTCCTGCGCCAGAGACTCAACAGAATTATGTCTCAGACATTATGGCAACAACAGCTCATCCCGCAGCGATGGGTCACTCAGAGCGAAAACAATCCCGTATGGACACCGTGTCCAGCAGCAGATGGGGCACTCAGGAGAAGGTGAATCGCGATTTACATCCCAACACCAGCCGAGGCCCGCAGACAAAGGCCGCGGGCTGACATGGGAGGGGACGGGCCTTTCGTTCTCCTTCTTTGCTTCTCTTTTCCTTTCCTACACCCTTATTTCATCTCCTCTCCCTCTATGAGCAGTATAACCTAAGGCTTAGAGCCACAAAACTCCTTTGTGTAAACCCTTTGGCTGTTAAACTGTTCACCAATTTGGCTTAAGTAGCGTAAATCTTCCTGCTAATTGGGCCAAGCTGCAAAATAAAAGGTGTTGGGGTTTTTTTGTTTATGGTCCTTGAGTACCCCATATACTCTTTTCTAACTAAGGGGACCTGAATCGGAGTCACCTCCCCACACACGGACAGCTGGGGACGTTCTGCAATGAAAACTTGTATGGAGAGGGGAACACACTGAATAGGTCAATCCAGCATTTAATAAAAGCAATGGAGTTAGCTCTTGAATTAACATTGATAACATGCTCTGCTATATTGTGGCCAGTTGCGATTGGAAACAGCGCAGTTACAAGTTCGGTGTGCATGGTCCTCTGTATACACGAAGACATCCAGCCAGCTTTAGTCACGCACCTGATCTTTCCTTCGTGTTACAGATCTCTGCAATGAAAGCTGGGAGCAACAAACATTCAGCTTTCTGATGTGTCATTAAAGAGATTTTTCTGCATTTACTACAACCTTGACCGAGCCTGTACCTGATTGCTTTAACTGGCATTAGATAAGTCATTGAGGAAGCAGTCAAGTCAGCCCGCGAGAAGACACGGAGAGGTGACAAAGTTCTAAGTCCCTAGGATGCTGGCACACCAGCACGAACACAGGCAAGCAGAAGCCTCCAACGCATTGGCAGAAATATCCTACTCAGGTACAGCAGGCAAATGCAACTTATAATGGAACGGTTACAATATGCTTGGTAGAAAAAAGCTGAGGTTCCGCTGCCTCAGGCGCACAGCGGTTACTGCTGTGTCTGGTCTAACCCAGATCCAGTAGTGAGCTACACGTGTTTATCTTGGTTTGATATTTGTAGTGCACGTGTTAACGTACAGATCAATATACAAGACAAGGTCTGATGAACAAAATCTCTCTCTGAAAGATCCTGAAGTGATCACTGGAGTGATTTTCAAGGCAAAGATTCTGTCTGTCTCCAGCTCCCAGAAGACTTCAGAGGTGAAATTCTCTATAAATCCTGAGGGGGAAAGAGGGGGTTGTAAGGAACATGAACCTGAAGAACATTCAGTAGCTCTCCCGGGCGCTCTGTGACGGAGCCTCCCCTGTTCACCAGCTCCTGAGGCTCCAGGGGCTGCAACACGGGGCACAACGCGCTCACAGACTGAACCTGCGCTGAGGGAGAAAATGCCTTCCTGATGAAGCTTTAACATCAACACACCAACTATTGCTTGTCCTTCAAGGAAACTATCTTGTTATAAGCATTTATAGCTCTATTGTCTATTTATGCTTTTAGCAATAAGCGCTTTTATCCACATTTCATTTTGGTGCACCTGGTAAGACATGTGATTGAAGGTGACAGATAAGAGCAGGGCACTCTTTTAATCCCTAAGACAGGACCCTGGGAAAACTTCACAGGAATCAGTTCTTCACTACATTGCTGCTCCTTGCATTCACAGGCCAGCAGAAAAGCACGGGCCGAGGTGAGAACCGCCCGCAGAAGGGGCTGCCAGACACTGTTCTGGCTGATGCTCTGCCAGGACGTGCTTCGTTTTCTGTCCGGTGCTGTGCGGGGGGAACACGGAACATCTGCACGAAAAACCTGCGCTTGGCTCGTGCAGCGTCTGTGTCACGGGAACCAACAGCCACGTCCCATCGCTGACCTCGCGTGTTCACACAGCTGACTCAGTGATCGATACAGGTTTATCTGCATTACAAGCACAGCCGAGCCAGGTCAAGAGTGCTTCTTAAGAACCATTTTCAAAATGATCTTTCTAGACAATAGAGACTGATTTATCTTATTTTGTCTTACCTAAAAGCTAAGAAAGTATTTAATTTCTAGTAAGAAAGATGCCTAATTTTCTTTTGGCTATTAAAAATTGTATTAACCTCCAAAAATAAGAGAGTAAATGTCTGTTAACACTTTTTCCTTTTATGCTGATGTGAAGAAAATTCCTCTCTCATCCCGGTACTGTCAAACAGGATGAACATTTACAGAGAATGAGAGTGGGGAGTGATGAAAAAGTCAACAGCTTTTGCAGTCAGTTTGTATAAATTAAGATAAACGTGATATTGAAGCAAACCCAAATGTTTCTAACGTTCTCCTATAGAATCTCCTGCTGCTGTACAATAAGATACACTCTCAGACTATGACAACATTAGTCCGTGTCTTTGTAAGGCGCAGTCTTTTTCCTACCATATCATGCATAGGTGCCACACTTCTATATAGCCAGGTAACTGCTCATCTAAGGTGCATTTTGAAACATACCTTATCCTGCTTTGGAACCTGTGCCGAAATGGAAAGCAGTTGCTCTGTATCCAGGAATTTTGAGATAACTGTAAAACAAAAGTAAACAGATCAGAAATTGAATGGAAATCATAACAAAATCTATTTTTTTTTTTTATGAACTTTTGTTAATCTTTTTCTTCCATTCTATCTTCACAAATTATTTACCAGGGAAAAAACAGGTTAAAAATTGCTGCTATCTAAATTATGTTGTCATAACTACACAGACTGTACCGAAGCATGTAGCGATTATTTTACAGGTGGACATATATCAATTTGGTAATATTCTTTTAGTGTGATTGAATCACACGTCTCTTGTGATAAAGATCAAGATGACACGATCCAGCTCCAGGTGCACTGACTCATACTCTGCTGTTGTGTTCTGTTTAGTTTGTCTGGACCACTATGAAGCAACAGGAAAAAACACCCATACACAACAACAGAACATCAGTGATGCCTTTATTTGTTTTTAATGTATACATTATGTACACCTGAATACTTCCAACTAGTCACAGAGGTAGAGACAAACTCACATTCTTTGAAAAAGGTATTGGCTGACTTCTACCCATTTAATCTGAGAAATTCGCTTTTCTTAGCAAAATCCTTGACAAAAACATCACTATCATAATAAAGATTATTTCCACTACGTGTCACCTGGCAAATAATTACAATTCAAACATATTGAGTCACGTTGCATACTTTCACAGATTAGAAAGAAAGTGTTTTAACATAAATTGAATATGATGCATTAAAAATAAACTACTACTTAGTTGAATACACTCAGAAAACCAAAGACGGTAAATGTCAAATGAGGGTTCCAGGTAAGAGTACCCTACAGATTTGAAGCGCGCTTTGGGGACACCCAGCGCCTCCTGTTCACTGTACATTATGTGAACTGCAGCAGCTGAGACCCTGGGATGTGTGACCTGCAAAAACCATGAACATTAAAGTAACGTTTATAAATCACAAACATGTTATTTGGCTTCTTTATGGACTGAAAGTGACAGGAGTGAAGCATCTAAACGTGATCTGTCCCACATTCATTCTTCACCACCCTGCAGCGGTTCTAGCAGGAGCTTCACACGTTTTCCCCCATTTAAGAGTTTAGATGCCAAAATATCCCAATAAGAACCATAATGCTTGTTTACATCTAGAATTGTCTTAAATATACGTCCTCCTATGCATGTTACAGAACACTGTAACCCTGCTTTGTATATTAACATGTAAAACATGCCACTAAAACCGTATCAATTAACTGACTAGACAAAGTTTTCCTCTGGAATTTAACACGTGCATTAAAACTCCTCCAAACCGAAGCCCAGCTCTACTAGGCCGTCCCACAAGCGCAGGGCTTGAGCTCTGGTTTGAGCCCGATGCCGCACTCCCCGCGCCGGGCTGCAGTACCGCGCTGTGGCCACCGGGCGGCAGCACCAGCGACACCCGGCGGGCGGTGCACCGCGGGAGCACCGGGGCGCCACCGCGCATGCGCGGAACCGGGGCTGAACGTCCGCGTGCGTGCGGGGGTGACCTGCACCGGGGTGACCACCCGGGATCACCCACAGCAAACGAGTCACCCGGGACAACGCGGAACAGAGAATCCGCTCTAGAGAACCACCCCACCCAGAGAACCCTCCTCGGCGGAACCTCCCGGCGGCCCGTTCGAGCTCTCTAGTGCCCTATTTGCGTAGCCACGCCTCTGATTTGCATTTCTCCGCCCCATCCTCGCCCCGCCTGTCGTTCCCACGCGCCCCGCCCCTCCTCTTATCTCTCGCAATCTGATTTGCAGGCTTCGAATCTCAATTTGCATTCTCCCCGCCTACTCACCTCCCTGCCCAAGCCCCGAGGAGATTTGCATATCCGGCACGACGCTCTGCTCTGTTCTGTTTCTATTCGACCCCATCTATTTCTATTATTTCTACTTCTATTAATTCTCGTTCTATTTCTTTTCCTGTTTTCTGTTTCTTTCCCTGCGAAGTACAAACCACACCTGATCTCACAGATGTCCAGTGTAACCTGCAGCTGCTTTTGGTAAATATGAGCAGAACTTTACAGCACACGGTTTTCCCAGCAACATGAAGCAGAGAGCGTATTCAAAAAAAAAAAAAAAAAAAAAACCACACAAACACAAAGACGACACACAGCCTTGTAAGTCGGGTGATTAATTCTATTCAGTACGCTTTTACTTAAGTTAGATTACAAGAAAACTAAATTGGGCTCGCCCAGTGCCCTGTGAGTAGTCAAAACCATCACCACACAGTCAGTCATTCAGCAGAGAGCTCGCAGCAGCTCCCCGGCTGCCGCAGTTATGGAACGAAGCGTCTGGCTCGCACACAGAGCCCCCCAGCCCCTGCTCCCACCGCTGACCAGGTGCGGGTGCCGTTCCGCTCCCTGGGGGCAGCTCAGGCCTTTCCCTCAAGTGCACCCGCCAGAGACATTTCCGGGTAAGGATGAGTTTTTTAATCCTTTCTATAAACAGAATTTCTTTGCATTTTAAAAACCTTGTACATCACTGACATTGACTCCTATGTCTCTTTTTACACATACGTATGTATTTAGGGAATATATTTGATTCATATATATCATCTATTTCCACTGTAATATATATCTACTTAGGCATCTACACACTTGCGTATGCATTTACATGTATATATCTGCTTAAACTTATACAGAATATCTGTTTATGCTTATATATATCACCACTTATTATCTAGAATATCCATTTATACTTACGCACCTGTTTAGCCTTCTCTTTGGACACAAATATCTTTCTAGACTTGCAGATGTTGGCATATTGTTACAATCATATTATTACATTTATGTATATTTAGACAGAGCTATCGATTCACACTTGGCGTGTGGCACGATGAGCAGTGACACGTGGCCAGCTGCACGGCTCAAGCACGAGGGACACCCCGACCTGCCAGGGAAAAGCGCCACTGAGAGCCAGACAGAAACAAAGTACGTCAGAGCACGCTGTCAAATATTGGGGAAACACTCATAGCATCCAGTTGCCTCTCTTTTTCAGTTTTTAGAACAAATACCCATCTGCTTAAGTACACCTAATAAATTATATGCTGCACCTACTCAACAATTACTCTTAACTATGGAAGTCAACATGTAAATTAGACCATTTTATTTGCTTTAAGTTTCATTGATAGGAAAATCAGTGAGATAGAAGACATGGGTTTACTTTAAAAAATAAATAAATATCCCCATTCCTGCAGTGCAGCATAAGGCTACGAAAAAGGAGCGTCAGACTCACGAACACTTTTGGCTGCACTGCAGCACACAGGGGAACACGTTTCTGTGACCGTGACAGCTCGACTGTCGCAACCGGGAACCCAAAGCCCAGCGGTGCCACCAACCTTTGCCAGGCCTGCTGTGCTGGGCTCTGCGGAAGGAAATGGACTTTGGTTGGTTGTTTCAAAGAAAATGAACAGTCCTGTTGTTGATGAGGCCACTGCCCACTACATCACCTGGGAAGATCCACTCGGAGGGCAGGTTCATAAAATGCAGCTTCTTGGAATGAGGAATGCTGCCGTTTTGGAAGATTTCTTACCAACTGAAGTCAGAACTACACACTGTAGGTTAAGAGAAAAAAGTCACTATTGAAACAATAACTCATCCAAACCACACATGGACTCACCGGCACCAGTTACGAGGCTGAAAGTGCTTCTTGGGAACACCTGGCAAACACGCAGAACAAAACCGATTTGCCCAGGTGCCTGTATCTCTGTCAGCTTTTTGAGTACTATTCTAAGATATTTTAAAAACCTATTGAGTGAAAAAGAACAAAGCATTTGTCATTGAATCAGGTTGTTTCTTCTGGACATCTGAACTCTTACAAACACCTCCTTTCCTCTTTTAGTACAAAATCATTTCCATAGTATCATTCAATAGTAAGCCCACAGAAACAGAAGATTACGCTTTCAGGAAGAGAAAATAACCAGAGGGAGGTGAGCTCTGCACAGGTGTACCGTGCTCCAGAACAGACCTTATTTTTAGTACTCCTGGTAAAATATTTCGTATTAAAAATATAGAAGGAGAGTCGGTGCATTCTTAATGTTAACTTTAAAGTCCACTCTACAAGTACCTCAGGAAAAGTGCAGACACGCGTCCTAGCCGTACCTTGTACGGGCAGACCGCTCTGGATTCCTTCTGTCTGTCTGGTACTTCTGTAGCAGAAGACGGGGCAACCGCGGTGAAACGGTGGCAGCAGACATCCAGCTGAAAGAGGAAAAGCCCTTCAGAACAAAGCTGGAGAGGAACCTGACACTTCCTTTTTTCTTGTGAAGGCTACAGTTGAGTGGAGAAAAAAGTATTTTGCACCATCTTCAGTACAGCTGTTGATACGGCCACTGGAGCGTTTGCGTTTTTTGGATAACCAGGCCATTTTTGACTCATTGGCAGTCTGAGTTCCCTAGAACACATTTTCCCAGATACACACAGAACACAGACACAGATATCACCCAAGTATAGCCAAGATTTCCTTCCTCGCCCTGGATGCTGTCATTGAAGAGCCCAGCAGCCCATCCGTCCTCGTGAACCGCCCCACTGGAAAAAAACAAAAATTATCTTTTCCAGGCTGTTTCTTCAAAGGGTAAAGATATTTTAAATTGCAGTTATCTTTTCCAACAAAGTGATTTTGTGATTCCTTTGAAAAGGAGGGTAAGCTTGCCAGAGAAAGATAGCGACAGGGAGCAAGACAAGGTGACACAGAGAGAGGGGCAAAAGGGCCAGGGAGCAGGGCAAAGGGAAGAAGAGGCCAAAATGAGAGACAAGGAGCAGGAGACAGAGACGGTGGGAAAAATCCTAGAATGGGCAGTGGGAGAGACAGACAAAGGAGAAGTGGGCGCCGGGCTGCGGGACAGAGACAGGAAGGAGGAAACGCAGTGACAGGGAGCAGGGCAGAGCGACAGAGAAACAAAAACAAAGAGGGAAGAGGACAGAGAAACCAGGAGTAAGACAAGGAGAAGGGCAGAGAAACAGGAACCGGGCTGGGTAGGGAGCAGGACCAAGAGATGGGGCGAGGATGGAGATGGAGGAAGAAACCTGGGATGGCCAACAGGACAGGGAAGAATATAACTGTGGGTAGGGAGCAGGACACAGGGATACAGCGAGAAACAATGGGACAGGGAGCAGCATTAAAGGTCAGAAAGAATAAGAGATGAACAGGAAGGAGGAATGGAACGCCGAGATGCTGAACAAAAAACGCCAGCAACAGTGAGCGAGACAAACGAATAGAGAGAGAAGGGCAAGGCAGGAAGAAGAGAGATAGGAAGGTGGGAGATAAGAGCTGCACGTACAGGTACTGAGAAGAAAAGAACAGCAGGGAACAGGCCAGAGAAACTGTGGGGAAAAAAAGAGACTATGCAGATCAAGACAAAGATATGGAAAAGGGAAAAACAGCTATAGAAGATGGAGCAGGACACAAAAATAGAGAGAAAAGGAGAGGTATAGGGAAGCAAAATTTTAAAATAATAATAATAAACCAAAACCACCACCAAGGAGGGGCAGGGAGGCACTAGGACGTGCAAGTGGGGGACGAGGCCCCGAGGGCCAGGGACTCACAGCGGCTCTCGCTTTCGGTGGCTGCCAGGAGGCTTCTAACAGCTCAGACGCTCCCGTCTCCTTCTCTCCTCCCTTCCTCTCCGGTAACTCGGGGCGCTCGGCCGTCCTCAGCCTAGGAGAACACGGTGGGGTGTCAGGGCTCCTACGAGACGAGGCTTCGGGGACATGGAGCCTCGCTGGCTCGCTCGCCAGGCAGCCGTCCCGCTCCAGGATACGCGCACGGACCCTGCCGCGCACGTTGGCCCCCGGCCCGCCGCACGCCGCGCAGAGGGAGCCTTCGCCACCCGGAGAGAGGGGCTCGCTCTCTCGCCCGCCGCAGGAAGCGGACGTAGGGCCGACGGCCCCGCATTTCTTCCTCTTAACCTCTCCCCAACCTCTCTGCCTCCAGCAGCAGCAGCCCCCGTCCACGCACGGGACGTGCTCCCCTGTCCCTTCTCCCGCCACGCTGCCAGACGAGCCTCGCCAGCCCGAGGCGGGCGCAGCCAACGGCATCCCCCGGGCTGGGAGCGAACGGCCACATCCTCAGCGCGGCCTCTGGGAGAGGGAGAGAAGAAGCAGCGGCCGTTAGCACCGTAGCTCATCCCTGCCCCAGCCTGCTCCTTCCGCAGGGGCCACCGGAGAGGTGCCGAGGGCCGGCTTGCTGCCTTCACGACGGGGCTAGGGAGCGGCCCAGGAACACGGGACGGGCTCGCAGGAGCTGCCGGAGCTGGGGGCGGCTGCACGGGGCGAGCGGGGCCGCGGGAGGAGGCTCGGAGGGAGCTCTGGCGAGCTGGGGACGCACCCGGCATCTGCCCCCGGCCGGCTGTTGCCTCCTGCTCCTCTGCCGCACGCTGGGGACGGAGGACGGCGCCGCGTCTCCCACCCGGGCGCTGCTCCCCAGGTTCCATTCCCCGCCTGGGCTGGGAGGTCTGCTGAGCATCGGGCGTTCACAGCTCCCCCTCAGAAACACAGAAATTCCAAATTAGAGTTCAGCCTCTGAAAAAAATAGAGCAGGAGAAAGCAGAGGAATTAGTCAGAAGAAGGGACAGGAGAGCAGCTGAGCTAACGGAGGATTCGAGGGAAACGGGCCACCTCAAAACACAAGGCATCCTCAAAAAACCAGAGCAACTGCAGCAACGCCAGACAGCATTAAGACAAACTGACACCGTTTAGGACACGCTCAGCATAAAAGCAAACACATCCAGCGGTGCAGGAAAGCATCTCGCCCCTTCCCCACAGCACCGCCACAGGACACAGCCCTGTGAGGCCACGGGATGGGCTCGTACTGAAACAGAGAAATAAGCTTGACAGCAGAGTCAATTACACCGTTAAGCAGGCAATGTTCCTTTCATCTGCACTGGGGAGCTCTGGGGGTCGTCCTCTGTAAGTGCGCCCACGACTGGATACTCTTGCATTGCTTATAGTCACACAGCTGCTACACATTAATTACAATTGTTTTAAATTTTAAACATACAATATATCTAGCCTAAGAAATAATTGATGAAGTTAGTTATAAATGTTTAGTTTCTCACTCACAACACATCTATTAGTTAAATATAAACTAAGCTCTCAGCTTCTAAACAATGTGTTATTAAATCTTCTGTCTCCCTCTTGTCGTGCAGAAGGATCTAAAAGGTGAAAAACATCCCCTCATCGTGCAGGCGGTCAGAAAGCATTTACCTCACGTGAACCGGTTAATGAAGGGTACATCTTCTATAACTTCATCGCAGTATACATTAACTTGGTAGCTTCTCTTGAATTCCCCCCTTTTCAATATACTTGCAAACTCTTTGGCAGTATAAATCTACGAAATATTATCATCTCGTGTTGTGGTACAGCACAATTATTTGTTACCCACTAGCGGTACCAAACAGAACACTGTAGCGTAATGTAAGTAAAAACGACTAGCATCAAAATCAGAGTCCTAAGATCAATGCTGACAGAACTGCGAAGACGCAGCTCCTGCCGGTTCTGACGTTGGTTTCTGGCACTTCTGACCGCTTCGGGTCAAACGGCGCCTCTTCCCCCGGCCGTGCGCTGCAGTACCCGAGTTTCGCCACAGGGCGGCAGCACTGAGACCGCCGCGGCAGCCCCGGGCGAGCGGTCGTGCCGCGTTTCGCGGGAACCTCGCAAAATAAACCCCAGAACGCTTAGAGATAATGGGCTAGCAGACTTGATTTAATCTTTATTTACCATTGTAAAAATAAAGCTTTCCCCCTTTAATTTTTGTCATGTATTGTAATTCATAGAGATATTGGAGCCCGTCCTACCTGAACTGTAGAAAAGACAGCAGCCATGTCTATTTTTAAATAAAGTCTAAATCAATTTGGGAAACAGGTAAAGGGGTGTAGCAAATGAGGCACAGACGATCCTGTTTTATCTCAGAAGGCTTTGGCGTATTTACAGCTTTAGGCACAGCGTGTCCAATCCCGTATAAAATGCACTGTCCATACCAATTCAGCCTGTCCCCCGATATAAGGACATCAGGATGCCACCCTGCATTCACCAAGGGACAATCCTGATCTAATGTTCTCTGTGTATTCTACACCAATATCTGTTCGTCAACAAACCTTTTACTGGTTTCAATTTCTTTCCCTGATTGTCCTTTTTCAAATACAATGCGTATGTAACATTTTGTATTGTGTAATATGCATTATATAATAGACAATATATGATTTAAAACATATATCTTACTATATATTACATGTAGTGCATTGCTATACTACACATCTCAAGGTATACCCACCCAGACCTGTGCAGCATATTAATATTCTTTACAGTGGCCACCATTAATTACAATATTCAATCAGATTCCCCCTGGTAGCTTTCCCCAGGGAGTCAAACGATCCTTTTCCAATGTCACAAAATACAGCCGGGGGGGACTTCTTTCGAATCCCTCCTGTCCCTTGTCCACTACCTATTTCACAATCACAATAACAAACAATTGGTTAACCGTAAGTATTGGACTATAAAATCACCCAAGACACAAGTAACAACAAATCACTAAAGACACAAACAATTATACAATTGCTAAGGCACAAACAGCAAAATCACTAAAGGTACCTTTATCAAATTACTGTTCCCTTGTTTTTCTCTTTTATTTATTGTTTTCTCATTTTCCTCTTTAGTTTTTTATTTCTTTTTAATTTACCCAATTTACCAAAATGCGCAGACCCAATGCGCTGGTGTCGCCCACGTCTCGCGCAGGCAGCCTGCAAACAAACCAGACTATGAAAGTGCCTTATCTCATTGATGGGGTTTTACCCACGTCTCGAGCTGGCCCGAGGATCCGTGATCCCTTCCGGGAATTCCCCGGTGCCGGCACAAGGTCCCAGAGATCCTGGGGTCCACGGGAGGTCAGGCAGATTATCCCATCCTCGTCGCCAGAAAACGATACCGAAAAGTCGGCAAACAGACTCTCTAACACTGTTTTGAAAGTGTTAAAAAGCAGGCACTTTTATTACGGCGCGCTGGGCACTCGGGGGATCGCTCCTCTAATCCAGCGTGCGTTCCGCTTTCCTCTGGTTTTACATATCCTGGAACTCCTGAAACAGCAAAACACGCCAACCACTGTTTACAGACGTCCCGTGCTCTTTCACCAGTGCGTGCAGCCGCAACGAGAAATCTGGAATGAGCGTCTACAGAAACACATACGTATTTACCCACTTCAGAACAACGCGTTACATCAGCTGGCCGTACTTGTCAGTAATCCCTCCTGGATTAACACCCTCTTTGGATGGCACGGGTGCCGACTGTTGGCAATCAGGGCAGGACATAAGAACGCTCCTGGCCTGATCCGTTGTAATTTGAAATTGTCGTTTTAACGACTTTGCATTCTGGTGAAAGAGTTTACGTGATAATTTAGCTTGCTCCAAGGCTTTAGGCACAGTAAGCGGCACAGCTCGTGCATCGGCCCTCCTATTGCCTTCCGCAAGAGGTCCTGGAAGGGCAGCGCGAGAGCGGATGTGCGCTGCATAAAAACCATGACGTCTATGATTTATTAGGAACCATAGCATTCTCAATTCAGCCATCAAAAGAGGATTATCCTCTTCCTTCAGAAAAGAAGCTTCCAGGCGGTTAAGTATGCCAGCTGCATAATATGAGTCAGTTACAACATTCAAAGGCTCATTACAGAACACTCAAAAGCGATCCTAACAGCTGTCAGCTCAAGAACTTGTTTGACCCTTGGTCTCCTTTTTCTACCTTGTGTTTGGAACACTGGGTATCTGAGTTTAGCCACATAATTACAACTTTACGTGAGCGACCAAAGGCATCAGTAAATACAGTCTTGTCACTTACTGGTCGTTGCTGACAGCAGCATTTGCCCTACAACGGTAAATTACCAATTTCAGCCCACAGTTTATGTTGGGGGTAATAAACTGATATGTTCCCTGCATATGTTGCCAATGCAATCTGGAAATTCACATCTTCAGTTAATTACCATTGCAAATTCTCCTTTGTTGTAGGAATAAATATACATTCAAAGTCTGTCCCATACATAGCACATAAACATTCTCTGCCTTTAATTATTGGGTTTGCATACATTTCTTTTATTATCCAAACTGTTTTCATTGGTGTGTGAGCTAGAAAAACCCATTCCAACTCTTAAAGAATCACTTAATGACTTGTCCCATTGAAACGGTACTGCAAACGGTTGGACGGTATTGGCTATGAGTGCCAGCCAAACTGGCAGCTGCAAATTGCGTCCCCATCCCTATTTTTGTTCAACAGCATCGAATACTTTCTATATGGCCTGCTGAGCTTTGTCATCCAATACCTGAGTAGACAATAAATTCAGGTCTCCTTTCAAAAGTGTAAAAAGTAGACACAGTTCCTCTGTGGCAATGCCCAAAATAGGTCGGAGCCAATTTATGGCTCCTAGCAATTTTGTAAGTCATTTAAGGTCATGATATTATGGAATTTAAGAGGTACTGGCTAAGGAATGATTTCTTGTTCTGTTATTTGCCACCCCAAATATTTCCATGGAGCAGTTTTCTGAATTTTTTCTTGTGCAATTTGTAATCTAGCCTTTTGTATAGCGTTACATAGGACTTGCATTACTTGTTGTAGTTCCTGCTCTTATAACATGACAAGCAAGATATCATCCATATAACGACAGATACAAGCTGAGGGGTACAGCTTCCTCACAGGTTGTACAGCTGCTGCAACTACTGTCTTGCAAATGGTTGGACTATTTCTCATCCCTTGTGGTGATACCACCCAATGCTATCTCTTCATAGGCTCCTCTTGATTAAGTGAAGGAACAAAATGCAAATCTGGGGGCATCCTCAGGATGTAGCAAGGTGGCACAGGTGTCCATGCCATAATTTTGATTTCACCTTGATAATCAGAGTCAATTACTCCAGGTAAAACAAACAAATCCAGTTTGGTAGTAGATGATCAACCTATTAACAAAGCATGCACACTAGGCACTAAAGGCCCCCACACTCCTCTGGGAATAAGCAATACCACAGCAGTAATTAATTATCATCACTGACGGGCTGGCAGCCAAGTCCAGCCCTGCACTTCCAGCTGTTCCAGGGAAGAGATCTCGGGTCATGAGTTTAGACTTGAATTTATTTGATGGGGGTGGGGGAAGTCCTGTCCCCCACCTCCTGGGAAGGGTTAATTGGCTCCCCCTTTACATTAATCCTTGAATGATGTTCACTCACACAGTGCTTGCCCTTTCCCCATTTTGGACGATCTCTAGGAGGTACAGCCTTCGAAGTCTGGCGTGCATACTTTGTGTAATCTTTCTTTACACGACCCAGTGTCCCACAACAAAACCAATTCGATTTCAGTTCTGTTCCCAATACTTGTAACTGTGCTGCTAAAGCAGCAGCTAGAGAGCTGGTATAATGTTCAGTTGACTTATGTTTTGACACACTCTCATATCTGCTATAGTACACCTTTCCCTATTCCCCAAATCCTGCAACACACGCTGACAATCAGCATTAGCATTCTCAAAAGCCAATTATTTTAGTAACAACTCATGCGCTGTGTCATTATCAATTTGTCTCTCCAAAGCAGTTTGCAAGCGGTCTAAAAACAGCGCATAAGGTTCCTGTGATCCTTGCAAGATTTTTGAAAAGGACGTATTGGCATCTCTCCCAACCTCCAGTAACTTCCGAACCACTTTCATTGCTAGTTTTGCTATTACACCACATATATATCTCTCTGGGTTACGCAACTTGATTATCTGGCAAAGCGTGGGCACATTCCCCAGCTAAAGGACTGCAATCAATCCATCTCATCTGATATGCATTATCAACGGTCTCTATAGTACAGTTCTCCCAAAAATCAGATAACTACTAGTCAATATACTGTATGGTTAAGATCATTTTCAACAAAGAACGCCAGTCATGTGGAGTAAGTTCGTAAGAGGAGCTTAATGCTTCAAAAATGTATAACAAATGATAAAGTAACCCCATTTTCTTTAGCTAATGTTGGTAATTCCTTTACAACATCATACGGTAGCTGCTGAAAGCCTGGAGATTGCTGTTCACAACAGATCACTGGCCATGCCGTAACCACTTTCGAGTCTCCTGTTTTCAAAGCCTCTTCTCTACATTTATCCCACATGGTTTAATTAGTGTGCACTTTCGGTTGCAAAGTAAGATCCGGGGGGAATAAATCAGGCTCTTACTCTGGGTCCATCGGGCCAGGATCAAGGGGCTTGTCAGGCGACTCCCACAAACCATCATTTGCCAAAAGTGTTCACTGTAGGGTACATGCAGGGGCTTTGTTATCAGCCAATCCTTTATCCACTACTACATCTGTGGTCAGTGCATTTTTGCCTAATCTATCTACAGGATCCCCCTCCTTCCCTGGCAAGGGAGGAGCAGAAGGTTCACAATTAGTTGCAACCCGCGCAACTACTTCCTTCTGAGTCGCTATTAAAGCAGACATAATTTTTGCCCAAGTAGATAAATATTCACAAGCAGCTTTATCTCCAGTTGCTGCCTGTTCATATAATTCTCGTTCAACTTTCTGCCATGCCTCCAACTAAAATGTACCAGTTGTAGGAAAGTCCAGCACATGATCAGCAAGCCTTTCTTATAAAGTCATTAATCGGACTACTGGTACATTGTGATTTTGCTTTCTTAATAAAAGTTGAAGGACATCTAGGGTTTGTTTGGTTCAAGGGATAACTTCCCTCCTATGGTTCCAAATTGCTCATCTTTTCTTGCTGATGGGCGCACGCTGTGGTTTCTGTTTCCTGGCTCTGTTTCCCTGTCCTTGTTCAATTGGGCTTTGCCACCAGAACGGCTGCTGCCTTTACAGCCGCACTCAAAGTCCCTGTTCGGGTGCCATTTGTAGTGAATGTGGCACCAACTCTCTTTTAAGGTGAGACAAGAGACATTTGTTACAAACTCAGGTTTGCATTTATACTCGCTATGATGCTTGCTCAAGCATTTGCTGATTTGGTAAGTTCGTCATAACATAAGTGATATATTGTTACTGCCATAAAAGCATCGTTGTCTATACCACAAGCTACCCCCGTCATCCCCATTGATGTATCATTCCTGTACCAATCCCTCTGTCCTCGATGTATCACGTAGCATACAGTACTTGCTTCTTGTGTTATTCCACTAATGATTGTTCTCACGCTGTCAACTCTCACAGTTTCTCATAGGCCCAATGTCAGAATACTGCCACAATCACCTTTCTCCTTCCTTGAGCTCTCCTGACCTGCGGTTCCACCACCGTTGTCTTCTTTCTTGATCCCACTTGACTCACAGGTGCCCTCCAATCCTCTTTCTCGATCACTCTTCCTCACAGGTTCACCTCCTTCCTTGCTTTTCCTTTGCACGCTGCTCCACCTGAAGAGAAACACACAGAGGACTGAGCTACATCAGCCCCAGGGCACTACAGTCAGACGGGGGCTGAATCTGGGGGCTGACACCTCCCCACACCCCACAGCGTGCCCGCCTTGCCTTGGCCCCGGCCCCTCACACAGCCCTTCCCCTCAGCTCTGCCCCTCCGCTGCAGCACAGCTTCCGCACATGCCCTGCTCAGGCTGGACCCCAGTTTCATGGGTTAGAGATATCATAGCTCAGTACAAATCCCCACGGTCCTCACCTGCTGTTTGGTGCTTGCGGAGGGTCACACTCACTGTGCCCCAGGACACTGGCCCTGCCCGGCCCTGCGGGAGTGTCTGGAGCTGCCGGCTGGTTCTCCAGCTTTAGCGTCACCCGCAGAAGCCCGCTCTCCTCAGCTCTGCACACCCATCCAGTTGCGCCGCCCAGGCAAAGTCAGCTTCACCCTCTGCTCTACACCTCACCTGCAAACAACCAACTTTCAACTGACAACTGTCCAAAACCCACCGACAAACTCTCCAAATCTCAGCCTTTCGTTTGCAACTGCTGCCTCTAGTGCATCTCACAGACAAGCCTTCAAAATCCCCTCATCCTGCAATAACACTCCAGCACTGATCACCTGCGGGAACAACTACCACAATACCAGGCAAACACCAACCAGTTCTGGCACGGAAATATCACTTTCTCCTCAAGATTCCACCCTACACCAACTGCTGACAAACACACGCTGTCCTCACCAAAGCCAAACGCTGCAACAACCAGTGACAACTCAAATTTGCGTGGGCGGTGCAAAATTGCAGGGGTGAGCTAACGCAGAGCTGGGCTTGAAAGCTGCAGAGTGTGCACCCTGTGGTATAACGTGGCGAGCTACTGCCATTCTGCCTTCTCCCTGGGAGAAGCGCGTGAGCAGAGGCTGCTTCAAGGCACGATGGGAACGGTTTGGTTCTCCGGGTCTCTCAGGGCGAGAGCGATAAATGTGATCTGTGTCGTGGCGCAGGAACTTCCCGTACACTTGCTCCTCCATTCGGTCTCGGGTGCTGCAAGAGAGGGAGCGAGAGATTCAGGGCAAGATTGACAACCTCGGCGTCCCCGTCCCAGCCACGGGTCACCCAAACCTGCAGACATCCCGGGAGGCCCCCTAAGATTTACACTCCCCTATGCCCCACCCTTGAAGCCTGGACATCGCCGGAACCATAGAGCAAGTATTTCTTGAGGAGGCACCCAAAGGGTCCGTGTTCTCTTTCAGGCAGATGCTAGCGCAAGATTGCAAATCATCTCACAGCTACCAGGAAGGTAAAAAATAACGTCTTGAAATGGGAAAGGAACAGGTATTGTTTCTCTTCATCACCTCCCTCATTGCCACGTTATCAAGGTCTCCCGCAATGTTCCACAGGAAACTTGAAGCTTGGAATTCCTGGTATTCTGAACCTGGGCAAGAAAGGAAGAAAAGCATGAGACTGATCATAAAGAGGGTGGCTGCTCGTAACATGGAAAGAGCAGTAACAAGGTAAAAAGATATCACTTTTCCTTAGAGAGCTCTCAAAGCTGCCTGTTAAGGACAAGAAAAACAAACTTGTGACGGACCATTACTTAAAATCCAAGGCCCAGGAAGCGATCTAATGTACATTGAAACGCGGGCCACGAGACAGTGGAAGTGCCACGAGCTGAGACTGAAGGGACAGAGGATGAATTTCCAAAGAAGTTTAGGTTTCGATGTCAAAACGGAAAATTCTACGTCATTAAAATATAATGCAAAAGTCAGTGTAAAATCAAGTAAGGCAACGACTCCAAATGAACTCCCAGGCGCTTCAGTCACTCAGCAGATCAAAAATGCGGATCATTTCTCACCTGCCCACCTCCCAAACCCCAGCCTATGTCCCCTGCTTCCAGCTTACCTGAGCCCAGATTAAAGGAGGATTTCAGAGGCCATGCCAAGTTCTGCTGCTCCTCGTTCGGGTTGCCAGTCTTCCTCCTCGCTCTGGAATTGCAGGTCAACCGCCTTCCTGTTCTTCTTTGATTGACACTGAGCTGCCGCGTTACCCGCTGCCGTCTGAGCGGATCTCGGGGAGCCTCTGGAACCGCCAGAGCGCTCCCCCCACCAACATTCTCTTGCCTTGTTTTCGGGGTTCCTCTTCACCAGCTGAGGCGCCCTCCCACCCCCCGCCGCCCTCTTACCTTTTTCTAGAGGTCTCTTGAGCCACCAGCAAGCTCCCCCGCACCTTCCCTCAGCGATCTTGGCCCGCCAGAGGCCTGCCCCTCGTCAGCCTCCTCCCCTTTTCCTGGGTGCTGCTTGAACCACTGGTGGGCTCCCCTCCACCATCCTCTCGTCCTTTGTAGGGGAGTCTCGTGACTCACCAGAGCGCTCTCCGCCGTTGCCTTGCTGGGGTTATTGACACCGCTTGACTTGCCAGAGCGCTCCCCCTCGCAGTTCTCTTGTTGGATTTCTTGGGACCTTTTGAACCATTGGAACAATGGGAATGCTCCCCCCCACTGTGACCTTGCCTTTCTTCAGTGCCATCTTGACGTGCTGGAGCACTTCCCCGCGCCGTCCTCTTGCCTTTTACTGGGGAGTCTCTTGAATATCCACAGCACTCCCCCCTGCCATCCTTTACCAGATTTTTTGACACTTCTTGACATCTCGGAGTGCTCTCACTCACCCTTGTCTTGCCTATTTTCAGGGCGCTCCTGTCCCGCTGGATGCTCCTCCCTGCTGTCCTATTGCCAGATTGAGAATTCTCGACCTGTCCCAGCGCTACCCCACCGTCCTTCTGCCTTCTACCTGGGAAGTCACTTGAAGAACTGGAGCACTCCCCCCTGCTGTCCTCTTGCCTTTCTTCACTGAGATTTTGGCCTGCCAGAGCACTCCTCCCTGTTGTCCTCTTACTGGATTTCTTGGGACCTCTTGACCCACTGGGTCTCTCCTCCTGCTGTCCTTTTGCCTTTCTTTAGTACAATCTCAGCCTGCTGGAGCGCTCCCCCTCGCCGTCCTCCTGCTGGATTTCTTGGAACCTCTTGACCCCTTAGGGCGTTCCCCCTGCCACCCTCTTGTGGTTTTTGGGGGAGTCTTGTGATCAACCAGGCCGTTTCCCCCCACCATCCTCTTCCCCTTTTCCTGGGTGCTTCTTGATCCACCAGAGTGCTCTCAAAGCTGCCTGTTACCATCCTCTAACCATTCTCTTGCCTTTTTTGGTGGAGTCTTGTGACTCACCGGAGCGTTCTCCACCATTGTCTTGCTGGATTTGTTGACATCGCTTGACCTGCCGGAGCGCTCCCCCTCACAGTTCTCTTCCTGGATATCTTGGGACATTTTGAACCACTGGGGGGCTCCCACCTGCCATCCTCTTACCGCATTTATTGAGACGTCCTGATCTGCCAGAGCGTTCCCCCTCGCCGTCCTTTTGCTGGATTTCTTGGGATGCCTTAAACAACTGTGGGGCTCCCACCCACCATCCTCTAACCGCATTTATCGACATTTCCTGATCTGCTGGAGCGCTCCCCCTTGCCGTCCTCTTGCTGGATTTCTTGGGATCTCTTGGACCACTGGGGGGGCTCCCACCCGCCATCCTCTTACCGCATTTATTGAGACTTCCTGATCTGCTGGATTGCTCTCCCCCTGGCCTTCCTCTTGCACTTTTTTGGGGGAGTCTTCTTCACACATCCGAGCGCTCTCCCTCACCCTTGTCTTGCCTCTAGTCAGGGCGCTCTTCTCCCGCTGGAACGCTCCTCCCCGCCATCCTATTGCCAGACTGAGAATTCTTGACCTGCCGCAGTCCTGCCCCGCCATGCTCCTGCCTTCTGCCTGGGAAGTCACTTGAAGAACTGGAGCGCTCTCCCCCGCTGTCCTCTTGCCTTTCCTCAGTGGGATTTTGGCCTGCTAAAGAGCTCCTCCCTGTCGTCCTCTTGCTGGATTTCTTGGGACTTCTTGACCCATTAGGGCATTCCCCCTGCCACCCTCTTGTGGTTTTTGGGGGAGTCTTGTGACCAACCAGGCCGTTTCCCCCCACCATCCTCTTCCCCTTTTCCTGGGTGCTTCTTGATCCACCAGAGTGCTCCCCTGCACCATTCTTTTGCCTTTTTTGGGAGAGTCTTGTGACTCGCCGGAGAGTTCTCCACCATTGTCTTGCTGGATTTCTTGACATCGCTTGACCTGCCGGAGCGCTCCCCCTCGCAGTTCTCTTGCTGGATTTCTTGGGACGTCTTAAACAACTGAGGGGCTCACACCCACCATCCTCTAACTGCATTTATCGAGATTTCCTGATCTGCCGGAGCGCTCGCCCCTGCTGTCCTCTTGCTGGGTTTCTTGGGACCTCTTGACCCACACGAGCTCTCCTCCCCACCGTCTTCTTGCCGGACTTATTGAGACTTCTTGACCCGCCAGAGTGTTCCCCCTCATCATCCTCCTGCCTTTTTCTGGGGATTCTCTTCAACAACTGAAGAGCTCCCCCGCACTGTCCTCTTCCCTTTTTTCTGGGTGATTCGTGAATCACCGGTGAGCTTCTCCTTACCACCCTCTTGGGCTTTTTTCAGAGCAACCTTGACCCATCAGAGCACCCCCTCACCGTCCTCTTGCCAGATGTACTGAGGGTTCTTCATCTGCCACAGCGCTCCCCCACGCCGTCCTCTTGCTGGATTTCCTGGAACCTTGTGAACCACTGAGGGGCTCCCACCCACCATCCTTTTACCGCATTTATTGAGACGTCCTGATCTGCCAGAGCGCTCCCCCTTGCCGTCCTCTTGCTGGATTTCTTGGGATCTCTTGGACCACTGAGGGGGCTCCCACCCGCGATCCTCTTACCGCATTTATCGAGACTTCCTGATCTGCTGGAGCGCTCCCCCTCGCCGTCCTCTTGTTGGATTTCTTGGGTCCTCTTGACCCATTAGGGCATTCCCCCTGCCACCCTCTTGTGTTTTCTGGGGGAGTCTTGTGACCAACCAGAGTGCTCCCCCCCACCATCTTCTTCCCCTTTTCCTGGGTGCTTCTTGATCCACCAGAGTGCTCCCCTGCACCATTCTCTTGCCTTTTTTGGGGGGAATCTTGTGATTCACCGGAGCGTTTTCCACCATTGTCTTGCTGGATTTCTTGACACCGCTTGACCTGTTGGAGCGCTCTCCCTCACAGTTCTCTTGCTGGATATCTTGGGACCTCTTGAACCACTGGGGAGCTCCCACCTGCCACCTTCTTACCACATTTATTGAGACTTCCTGATCTGCTGGATTGCTCTCCCCACCGGCCTTCCTCTTGCACTTTTTGGGGGAGTCTTCTTGACACGTCCGAGTGCTCTCCCTCACCCTCGTCTTGCCTCTAGTCAGGGCGCTCTTCTCCCGCTGGAACGCTCCTCCCCGCCATCCTATTGCCAGACTGAGAATTCTTGACCTGCCGCAGTCCTGCCCCGCCATGCTCCTGCCTTCTGCCTGGGAAGTCACTTGAAGAACTGGAGCGCTCTCCCCCGCTGTCCTCTTGCCTTTCCTCAGTGGGATTTTGGCCTGCTAAAGAGCTCCTCCCTGTCGTCCTCTTGCTGGATTTCTCGGTACCTCTTGACCCACTGGGTCTCTCCTCCTGCCGTCCTTTTGCCTTTCCTTAGTACATTCTTGGTCTGCTGGAGTGCTCCCCCCCACCATCCTCTTGCTGGATTTCTCGGGACCCCTTGTCCCATATAGGACATTCCCCCCCACCACCATCCTGTTGTGTTTTTTAGGAGAGTCTTGTGATCGACCAGAGCGCTCCCCCCTTGACATCCTCTTCCCCTTTTTCTGGGTGACTTTTGAACCACTGGTGAACTCTCCCCCATCATCCTCTTGCCACATATATTGAGACTTGTTGATCCGCCAGAGCGCTTCCCCCCCTGTCCTCTTGCCAGATTTACTGATACCTCTTGTCCTGTCAGAGCGCTCCCTTTCGCAGTCCTCTTTGTTCAGTTTGTAAGGTAGGAGGGGGGATCTCTGATTACAGAAAGGTCCCTTTGTTCTAGGAGACATTCCCGTGCTCCATGCTTCAGGTTGCCCATCTTCCCTCTCATTTTCAATATGCAAGTCCATCACCGTCCTCCTCTTCTTTCTTGATCCCTCGACTCCCGGATGAACTCAAATCCTCTTTCTTGATCACTCTTTCTCGTAAGTTCACAACCTTACTTTCCTTTCTTGCTTTCGCCTTTGTGAGCTGCTCCACCCAAACCGAAATGCCCTGAAGACAGAAATACACCCACCCCAAGCCCGTACAGTCACATAGGGGGTGAGTCCGCTCGCTGACGCATCCCCACATCCCACAGCAAGCCCACCTTGCCTTGGTCCCGGCCCCCCGCACAGGCCTTCCCACCAACCCAGCCCCTCCGTAGCAGCACAGTTTCCCAGCATGCACCCCACAAAGACTTTCTTTGCCAGTCACCCCTGGCACTTACAGCAACACACCACATCAGCATCAAGAGCCCTGGGAGTGGAGAGCTGGCCAGGCCCTCACCCCGGCAGGATCCTCTTCCCCCTCCTTTAGCTGATGGCAGACAGACAAGACACCTCCCAAGAGGTGTCCAGCCCTCTCTCTCAACCACTCATGAGTACAAAAGCCCAGCCTCTACTCACCCACCCCGCCTCCCTAAACCCCACCAGCAGCCCCTGGTCCCAGCTGAACAGCAGCCAGTGCTGAAGATCTGGCTCGTGTTGTCGGACACAACCTTCCCATGGATGTCTGGGCCCCTGAGCAGTTTCCAGGGGTGGGAGGGCGCAGTCCTGATTACAGGGAGGTCCCTGTCCCAAGGGGGACATTTTCTTCCTCCTCACTCCTGACTCGCAGCTCCATCACCTTCCTCCTCTTCTTTCTTGATCCCTCCTGACTCGCAGGTCTACCACCGTCATCTTCTTTCTTGATCCCTGTTGACTTGCAGATGCACTCCAATCCTCTTTCTTGATCGCTCTTCCTCGTAGGTTCACCACCTTCCTCTTCTTTCTTGCTTTCGCCTTTGCGAGCTGCTCCACCCGAACAGAGATGCACAGAAAACAAAAATATACCCACCCCAGGCCCGTACAGTCACACGAGGGGGCGAGTCCGGTCGCTGACGCATCCCCACACCCCACCACAAGGCCACCTTGCCTTGGCCCCGGCCCCCCGCACAGGCCTTCCCACCAACCCAGCCCCTCCGTAGCAGCACAGTTTCCCAGCATGCACCCCACAAAGACTTTCTTTGCCAGTCACCCCTGGCACTTACAGCAACACACCACACCAGCATCAAGAGCCCTGGGAGTGGAGAGCTGGCCAGGCCCTCACCCCGGCAGGATCCTCTTCCCCCTCCTTTACCTGCTGGCAGACAGACACCTCCCAAGGGATGACCACCCTGCTCCCTTAACTGCTCCCAAGTCCAAGAGCCCAGCCCCTGCTCACCACCCCCACCTCCCAAAACACAGCCAACAGCCCCTGCTCCCATTTTACCACTTTACCCCCGAGCACGGTTTCTAGGGGTGGGAGGGGGACGCACTAATCACAGATCGTTCCCTGTGCTTAAGGATACATTCTCCTTCTCGCTGGCTCAGCCTGCCCATCTTCCTCCTCACTCTTGACTCGTAGCTCCATCACCTTTCTCCTCTTTTGTCCCCTCCTGACTCACAGGTCCACCACTGTCATCTTCTTTCTTGACTCTGCTTGACTCACAGGTGCGCTCCAATCCTCTTTCGTGATCGCTCTTCTGTGTCAGTACACGGAAGACCGGGCACATGAGAAACTGCAAGAGTCAACAGCATGAGAACAAGCATTAGTGGAAAAATACAAGAACAAAGGACTGTATGCTATGTGATACATCAAGGACAGAGGAGTTGATGCAGGATTGATGCATCAAGGACAGAGGGACAGCTTGTGATAGACAAAAAAGGTGTTTATGGCAGTGACTTTGGTGGGAACACAAAACACATCACTTACGTAATGACTAACTTAGCTAATCAACAAATGCTTGAGCAAGCATCATAGCGAGTATAAACGCAAGCCTGAATTTGTAATAAACATCTCTCATTGCACCTTAAAAGAGAGTCCGTACCGCATTCGCTACACATGGCGTCCTGGAACAGGGACTTTCAGCGTGCCTATAAAGGCAGTAGCCGCTCTGGTAGCGAAGCCCAATCGAACCAGGAAACAGGACCGGGAACCAGGACAGTGCGCGCCCACCACCAACGAAAGGTGAGCGATTGGGAACCATGGGAGGGAAGTTATCCCTTAAGCAAAGACAAACCCTGGATGTCCTTCAACATGCGCTACAAACGCAAAATCAGGATGTATCAGGGGTCTGATTGGTGAGTTTATTACAATGGATTGCTAATCATGTGCTAGACTTTCCTACAACTGGTACATTTCAGTTGGAGACATGGCACAAAGATGAATGAGAATTATATGAACAGGTAACGACTGGAGATAAAGCTGCTTGCAAATATTCATCTACTTGGGGAAAAATTATGACTACTAAGATACAGGATACAGGACTGATACATCAGGGACAGAGGGACAGCTTACTATAGAAAAAAATGCGTATATGGCAGTTACATCGCTCATGTAATGTCTAACTTAGCTAAAGAGCAAATGCTTGAGCAAGCATCATAGCGAGTATAAATGCAAACCTGAGTTTGTAATAAATGTCTCTCATGGCACCTTACCGTGAGTCCACGCCAGATTCGCTACACTCTTCCTCATAGGTTCACCACCTTCCTCTCCTTCCTTGCTTTTCCTTTGCACGCTGCTCCACCTGAAGAGAAACACACAGAGGACTGAGCTACACCAGCCCAAGGGCACTACAATCAGACAGGGGCTGAGTCCGGGGGCTGACACCTCCCCACACCCCACAACGAGCCCACCTTGCCTTGGCCCCGGCCCCTCGCACATGCCTTAGAGATATCATAGCTCAGTACAAATCCCCACAGTCCTCACCTGCTGTTTGGTGCTTGCGGAGGGTCACACTCCCTGTGCCCCAGGGCACTGGCCCTACACGGCCAAGCTCGGCAGCGGGACTGTCTGGAGCTGCCGCTGGCTGGTTCTCCAGCTTTAGGGTCACCCGCAGAAGCCCGCTCTCCTCAGCTCTGCACACCCATCCAGTTGCGCCGCCCAGGCAAAGTCAGCTTCACCCTCTGCTCTACACCTCACCTGCAAACAACCAACTCTTCAACTGACAACTGTCCAAAACCCACCGACAAACTCTCCACACCTCAGCCTTTCGTTTGCAACTGCTGCCTCTAGTGCATCTCACAGACAAGCCTTCAAAATCCCCTCATCCTGCAATAACACTCCAGCACTGATCACCTGTGGGAACAACTACCACAATACCATGCAAACACCAACCAGTTCTGGCACGGAAATATCACTTTCTCCTCAAGATTCCACCCTACACCAACTGCTGACAAACACACGCTGTCCTCACCAAAGCCAAACGCTGCAACAACCAGCGACAACTCAAATTTGCGTGGGCGGTGCAAAATTGCAGGGGTGAGCTAACGCAGAGCTGGGCTTGAAAGCTGCAGAGTGTGCACCCTGTGGTATAACGTGGCGAGCTACTGCCATTCTGCCTTCTCCCTGGGAGAAGCGCGTGAGCAGAGGCTGCTTCAAGGCACGATGGGAACGGTTTGGTTCTCCGGGCCTCTCAGGGCGAGAGCGATAAATGTGATCTGTGTCGTGGCGCAGGAACTTCCCGTACACTTGCTCCTCCATTCGGTCTCGGGTGCTGCAAGAGAGGGAGCGAGAGATTCAGGGCAAGATTGACAACCTCGGCGTCCCCGTCCCAGCCACGGGTCACCCAAACCTGCAGACATCCCGGGAGGCCCCCTAAGATTTACACTCCCCTATGCCCCACCCTTGAAGCCTGGACATCGCCAGAACCATAGAGCAAGTATTTCTTGAGGAGGCACCCAAAGGGTCCGTGTTCTCTTTCAGGCAGATGCTAGCGCAAGATTGCAAATCATCTCACAGCTACCAGGAAGGTAAAAAATAACGTCTTGAAATGGGAAAGGAACAGGTATTGTTTCTCTTCATCACCTCCCTCATTGCCACGTTATCAAGGTCTCCCGCAATGTTCCACAGGAAACTTGAAGCTTGGAATTCCTGGTATTCTGAACCTGGGCAAGAAAGGAAGAAAAGCATGAGACTGATCATAAAGAGGGTGGCTGCTCGTAACATGGAAAGAGCAGTAACAAGGTAAAAAGATATCACTTTTCCTTAGAGAGCTCTCAAAGCTGCCTGTTAAGGACAAGAAAAACAAACTTGTGACGGACCATTACTTAAAATCCAAGGCCCAGGAAGCGATCTAATGCACATTGAAACGCGGGCCACGAGACAGTGGAAGTGCCACGAGCTGAGACTGAAGGGACAGAGGATGAATTTCCAAAGAAGTTTAGGTTTCGATGTCAAAACGGAAAATTCTACGTCATTAAAATATAATGCAAAAGTCAGTGTAAAATCAAGTAAGGCAACGACTCCAAATGAACTCCCAGGCGCTTCAGTCACTCAGGAGATCAAAAATGCGGATCATTTCTCACCTGCCCACCTCCCAAACCCCAGCCTATGTCCCCTGCTTCCAGCTTACCTGAGCCCAGATTAAAGGAGGATTTCAGAGGCCATGCCAAGTTCTGCTGCTCCTCGTTCGGGTTGCCAGTCTTCCTCCTCGCTCTGGAATTGCAGGTCAACCGCCTTCCTGTTCTTCTTTGATTGACGCTGAGCTGCCGCGTTACCCGCTGCCGTCTGAGCGGATCTCGGGGAGCCTCTGGAACCGCCAGAGCGCTCCCCCCACCAACATTCTCTTGCCTTGTTTTCGGGGTTCCTCTTCACCAGCTGAGGCGCCCTCCCACCCCCCGCCGCCCTCTTACCTTTTTCTAGAGGTCTCTTGAGCCACCAGCAAGCTCCCCCGCACCTTCTCTCAGCGATCTTGGCCCGCCAGAGGCCTGCCCCTCGTCAGCCTCCTCCCCTTTTCCTGGGTGCTGCTTGAACCACTGGTGGGCTCCCCTCCACCATCCTCTCGTCCTTTGTAGGGGAGTCTCGTGACTCACCAGAGCGCTCTCCGCCGTTGCCTTGCTGGGGTTATTGACACCGCTTGACTTGCCAGAGCGCTCCCCCTCGCAGTTCTCTTGTTGGATTTCTTGGGACCTTTTGAACCATTGGAACAACGGGAATGCTCCCCCCCACTGTGACCTTGCCTTTCTTCAGTGCGATCTTGACGTGCTGGAGCACTTCCCCGCGCCGTCCTCTTGCCTTTTACTGGGGAGTCTCTTGAATATCCACAGCACTCCCCCCTGCCATCCTTCACCAGATTTTTTGACACTTCTTGACATCTCGGAGTGCTCTCACTCACCCTTGTCTTGCCTATTTTCAGGGCGCTCCTGTCCCGCTGGATGCTCCTCCCTGCTGTCCTATTGCCAGATTGAGAATTCTCGACCTGTCCCAGCGCTACCCCACCGTCCTTCTGCCTTCTACCTGGGAAGTCACTTGAAGAACTGGAGCACTCCCCCCTGCTGTCCTCTTGCCTTTCTTCACTGAGATTTTGGCCTGCCAGAGCACTCCTCCCTGTTGTCCTCTTACTGGATTTCTTGGGACCTCTTGACCCACTGGGTTTCTCCTCCTGCTGTCCTTTTGCCTTTCTTTAGTACAATCTCAGCCTGCTGGAGCGCTCCCCCTCGCCGTCCTCCTGCTGGATTTCTTGGAACCTCTTGACCCCTTAGGGCGTTCCCCCTGCCACCCTCTTGTGGTTTTTGGGGGAGTCTTGTGATCAACCAGGCCGTTTCCCCCCACCATCCTCTTCCCCTTTTCCTGGGTGCTTCTTGATCCACCAGAGTGCTCTCAAAGCTGCCTGTTACCATCCTCTAACCATTCTCTTGCCTTTTTTGGTGGAGTCTTGTGACTCACCGGAGCGTTCTCCACCATTGTCTTGCTGGATTTGTTGACATCGCTTGACCTGCCGGAGCGCTCCCCCTCACAGTTCTCTTCCTGGATATCTTGGGACATTTTGAACCACTGGGGGGCTCCCACCCGCCATCCTCTTACCGCATTTATTGAGACGTCCTGATCTGCCAGAGCGTTCCCCCTCGCCGTCCTTTTGCTGGATTTCTTGGGATGCCTTAAACAACTGTGGGGCTCCCACCCACCATCCTCTAACCGCATTTATCGACATTTCCTGATCTGCTGGAGCGCTCCCCCTTGCCGTCCTCTTGCTGGATTTCTTGGGATCTCTTGGACCACTGGGGGGGCTCCCACCCGCCATCCTCTTACCGCATTTATTGAGACTTCCTGATCTGCTGGATTGCTCTCCCCCTGGCCTTCCTCTTGCACTTTTTTGGGGGAGTCTTCTTCACACATCCGAGCGCTCTCCCTCACCCTTGTCTTGCCTCTAGTCAGGGCGCTCTTCTCCCGCTGGAACGCTCCTCCCCGCCATCCTATTGCCAGACTGAGAATTCTTGACCTGCCGCAGTCCTGCCCCACCATGCTCCTGCCTTCTGCCTGGGAAGTCACTTGAAGAACTGGAGCGCTCTCCCCCGCTGTCCTCTTGCCTTTCCTCAGTGGGATTTTGGCCTGCTAAAGAGCTCCTCCCTGTCGTCCTCCTGCTGGATTTCTTGGGACTTCTTGACCCATTAGGGCGTTCCCCCTGCCACCCTCTTGTGGTTTTTGGGGGAGTCTTGTGACCAACCAGGCCGTTTCCCCCCACCATCCTCTTCCCCTTTTCCTGGGTGCTTCTTGATCCACCAGAGTGCTCCCCTGCACCATTCTTTTGCCTTTTTTGGGAGAGTCTTGTGACTCGCCGGAGAGTTCTCCACCATTGTCTTGCTGGATTTCTTGACATCGCTTGACCTGCCGGAGCGCTCCCCCTCGCAGTTCTCTTGCTGGATTTCTTGGGACGTCTTAAACAACTGAGGGGCTCACACCCACCATCCTCTAACTGCATTTATCGAGATTTCCTGATCTGCCGGAGCGCTCGCCCCTGCTGTCCTCTTGCTGGGTTTCTTGGGACCTCTTGACCCACACGAGCTCTCCTCCCCACCGTCTTCTTGCCGGACTTATTGAGACTTCTTGACCCGCCAGAGTGTTCCCCCTCATCATCCTCCTGCCTTTTTCTGGGGATTCTCTTCAACAACTGAAGAGCTCCCCCGCACTGTCCTCTTCCCTTTTTTCTGGGTGATTCGTGAATCACCGGTGAGCTTCTCCTTACCACCCTCTTGGGCTTTTTTCAGAGCAACCTTGACCCATCAGAGCACCCCCTCACCGTCCTCTTGCCAGATGTACTGAGGGTTCTTCATCTGCCACAGCGCTCCCCCACGCCGTCCTCTTGCTGGATTTCCTGGAACCTTGTGAACCACTGAGGGGCTCCCACCCACCATCCTTTTACCGCATTTATTGAGACGTCCTGATCTGCCAGAGCGCTCCCCCTTGCCGTCCTCTTGCTGGATTTCTTGGGATCTCTTGGACCACTGAGGGGGCTCCCACCCGCGATCCTCTTACCGCATTTATCGAGACTTCCTGATCTGCTGGAGCGCTCCCCCTCGCCGTCCTCTTGTTGGATTTCTTGGGTCCTCTTGACCCATCAGGGCGTTCCCCCTGCCACCCTCTTGTGTTTTCTGGGGGAGTCTTGTGACCAACCAGAGTGCTCCCCCCCACCATCTTCTTCCCCTTTTCCTGGGTGCTTCTTGATCCACCAGAGTGCTCCCCTGCACCATTCTCTTGCCTTTTTTGGGGGGAATCTTGTGATTCACCGGAGCGTTTTCCACCATTGTCTTGCTGGATTTCTTGACACCGCTTGACCTGTTGGAGCGCTCTCCCTCACAGTTCTCTTGCTGGATATCTTGGGACCTCTTGAACCACTGGGGAGCTCCCACCTGCCACCTTCTTACCACATTTATTGAGACTTCCTGATCTGCTGGATTGCTCTCCCCACCGGCCTTCCTCTTGCACTTTTTGGGGGAGTCTTCTTGACACGTCCGAGTGCTCTCCCTCACCCTCGTCTTGCCTCTAGTCAGGGCGCTCTTCTCCCGCTGGAACGCTCCTCCCCGCCATCCTATTGCCAGACTGAGAATTCTTGACCTGCCGCAGTCCTGCCCCGCCATGCTCCTGCCTTCTGCCTGGGAAGTCACTTGAAGAACTGGAGCGCTCTCCCCCGCTGTCCTCTTGCCTTTCCTCAGTGGGATTTTGGCCTGCTAAAGAGCTCCTCCCTGTCGTCCTCTTGCTGGATTTCTCGGTACCTCTTGACCCACTGGGTCTCTCCTCCTGCCGTCCTTTTGCCTTTCCTTAGTACATTCTTGGTCTGCTGGAGTGCTCCCCCCCACCATCCTCTTGCTGGATTTCTCGGGACCCCTTGTCCCATATAGGACATTCCCCCCCACCACCATCCTGGTGTGTTTTTTAGGAGAGTCTTGTGATCGACCAGAGCGCTCCCCCCTTGACATCCTCTTCCCCTTTTTCTGGGTGACTTTTGAACCACTGGTGAACTCTCCCCCATCATCCTCTTGCCACATATATTGAGACTTGTTGATCCGCCAGAGCGCTTCCCCCCCTGTCCTCTTGCCAGATTTACTGATACCTCTTGTCCTGTCAGAGCGCTCCCTTTCGCAGTCCTCTTTGTTCAGTTTGTAAGGTAGGAGGGGGGATCTCTGATTACAGAAAGGTCCCTTTGTTCTAGGAGACATTCCCGTGCTCCATGCTTCAGGTTGCCCATCTTCCCTCTCATTTTCAATATGCAAGTCCATCACCGTCCTCCTCTTCTTTCTTGATCCCTCGATTCCCGGATGAACTCAAATCCTCTTTCTTGATCACTCTTTCTCGTAAGTTCACAACCTTACTTTCCTTTCTTGCTTTCGCCTTTGTGAGCTGCTCCACCCAAACCGAAATGCCCTGAAGACAGAAATACACCCACCCCAAGCCCGTACAGTCACATAGGGGGTGAGTCCGCTCGCTGACGCATCCCCACATCCCACAGCAAGCCCACCTTGCCTTGGTCCCGGCCCCCCGCACAGGCCTTCCCACCAACCCAGCCCCTCCGTAGCAGCACAGTTTCCCAGCATGCACCCCACAAAGACTTTCTTTGCCAGTCACCCCTGGCACTTACAGCAACACACCACATCAGCATCAAGAGCCCTGGGAGTGGAGAGCTGGCCAGGCCCTCACCCCGGCAGGATCCTCTTCCCCCTCCTTTAGCTGATGGCAGACAGACAAGACACCTCCCAAGAGGTGTCCAGCCCTCTCTCTCAACCACTCATGAGTACAAAAGCCCAGCCTCTACTCACCCACCCCGCCTCCCAAAACCCCACCAGCAGCCCCTGGTCCCAGCTGAACAGCAGCCAGTGCTGAAGATCTGGCTCGTGTTGTCGGACACAACCTTCCCATGGATGTCTGGGCCCCTGAGCAGTTTCCAGGGGTGGGAGGGCGCAGTCCTGATTACAGGGAGGTCCCTGTCCCAAGGGGGACATTTTCTTCCTCCTCACTCCTGACTCGCAGCTCCATCACCTTCCTCCTCTTCTTTCTTGATCCCTCCTGACTCGCAGGTCTACCACCGTCATCTTCTTTCTTGATCCCTGTTGACTTGCAGATGCACTCCAATCCTCTTTCTTGATCGCTCTTCCTCGTAGGTTCACCACCTTCCTCTTCTTTCTTGCTTTCGCCTTTGCGAGCTGCTCCACCCGAACAGAGATGCACAGAAAACAAAAATATACCCACCCCAGGCCCGTACAGTCACACGAGGGGGCGAGTCCGGTCGCTGACGCATCCCCACACCCCACCACAAGGCCACCTTGCCTTGGCCCCGGCCCCCCGCACAGGCCTTCCCACCAACCCAGCCCCTCCGTAGCAGCACAGTTTCCCAGCATGCACCCCACAAAGACTTTCTTTGCCAGTCACCCCTGGCACTTACAGCAACACACCACACCAGCATCAAGAGCCCTGGGAGTGGAGAGCTGGCCAGGCCCTCACCCCGGCAGGATCCTCTTCCCCCTCCTTTACCTGCTGGCAGACAGACACCTCCCAAGGGATGACCACCCTGCTCCCTTAACTGCTCCCAAGTCCAAGAGCCCAGCCCCTGCTCACCACCCCCACCTCCCAAAACACAGCCAACAGCCCCTGCTCCCATTTTACCACTTTACCCCCGAGCACGGTTTCTAGGGGTGGGAGGGGGACGCACTAATCACAGATCGTTCCCTGTGCTTAAGGATACATTCTCCTTCTCGCTGGCTCAGGCTGCCCATCTTCCTCCTCACTCTTGACTCGTAGCTCCATCACCTTTCTCCTCTTTTGTCCCCTCCTGACTCACAGGTCCACCACTGTCATCTTCTTTCTTGACTCTGCTTGACTCACAGGTGCGCTCCAATCCTCTTTCGTGATCGCTCTTCTGTGTCAGTACACGGAAGACCGGGCACATGAGAAACTGCAAGAGTCAACAGCATGAGAACAAGCATTAGTGGAAAAATACAAGAACAAAGGACTGTATGCTATGTGATACATCAAGGACAGAGGAGTTGATACAGGATTGATGCATCAAGGACAGAGGGACAGCTTGTGATAGACAAAAAAGGTGTTTATGGCAGTGACTTTGGTGGGAACACAAAACACATCACTTATGTAATGACTAACTTAGCTAATCAACAAATGCTTGAGCAAGCATCATAGCGAGTATAAACGCAAGCCTGAATTTGTAATAAACATCTCTCATTGCACCTTAAAAGAGAGTCCGTACCGCATTCGCTACACATGGCGTCCTGGAACAGGGACTTTCAGCGTGCCTATAAAGGCAGTAGCCGCTCTGGTAGCGAAGCCCAATCGAACCAGGAAACAGGACCGGGAACCAGGACAGTGCGCGCCCACCACCAACGAAAGGTGAGCGATTGGGAACCATGGGAGGGAAGTTATCCCTTAAGCAAAGACAAACCCTGGATGTCCTTCAACATGCGCTACAAACGCAAAATCAGGATGTATCAGGGGTCTGATTGGTGAGTTTATTACAATGGATTGCTAATCATGTGCTAGACTTTCCTACAACTGGTACATTTCAGTTGGAGACATGGCACAAAGATGAATGAGAATTATATGAACAGGTAACGACTGGAGATAAAGCTGCTTGCAAATATTCATCTACTTGGGGAAAAATTATGACTACTAAGATACAGGATACAGGACTGATACATCAGGGACAGAGGGACAGCTTACTATAGAAAAAAATGCGTATATGGCAGTTACATCGCTCATGTAATGTCTAACTTAGCTAAAGAGCAAATGCTTGAGCAAGCATCATAGCGAGTATAAATGCAAACCTGAGTTTGTAATAAATGTCTCTCATGGCACCTTACCGTGAGTCCACGCCAGATTCGCTACACTCTTCCTCATAGGTTCACCACCTTCCTCTCCTTCCTTGCTTTTCCTTTGCACGCTGCTCCACCTGAAGAGAAACACACAGAGGACTGAGCTACACCAGCCCAAGGGCACTACAATCAGACAGGGGCTGAGTCCGGGGGCTGACACCTCCCCACACCCCACAACGAGCCCACCTTGCCTTGGCCCCGGCCCCTCGCACATGCCTTAGAGATATCATAGCTCAGTACAAATCCCCACAGTCCTCACCTGCTGTTTGGTGCTTGCGGAGGGTCACACTCCCTGTGCCCCAGGGCACTGGCCCTACACGGCCAAGCTCGGCAGCGGGACTGTCTGGAGCTGCCGCTGGCTGGTTCTCCAGCTTTAGGGTCACCCGCAGAAGCCCGCTCTCCTCAGCTCTGCACACCCATCCAGTTGCGCCGCCCAGGCAAAGTCAGCTTCACCCTCTGCTCTACACCTCACCTGCAAACAACCAACTCTTCAACTGACAACTGTCCAAAACCCACCGACAAACTCTCCACACCTCAGCCTTTCGTTTGCAACTGCTGCCTCTAGTGCATCTCACAGACAAGCCTTCAAAATCCCCTCATCCTGCAATAACACTCCAGCACTGATCACCTGTGGGAACAACTACCACAATACCATGCAAACACCAACCAGTTCTGGCACGGAAATATCACTTTCTCCTCAAGATTCCACCCTACACCAACTGCTGACAAACACACGCTGTCCTCACCAAAGCCAAACGCTGCAACAACCAGCGACAACTCAAATTTGCGTGGGCGGTGCAAAATTGCAGGGGTGAGCTAACGCAGAGCTGGGCTTGAAAGCTGCAGAGTGTGCACCCTGTGGTATAACGTGGCGAGCTACTGCCATTCTGCCTTCTCCCTGGGAGAAGCGCGTGAGCAGAGGCTGCTTCAAGGCACGATGGGAACGGTTTGGTTCTCCGGGTCTCTCAGGGCGAGAGCGATAAATGTGATCTGTGTCGTGGCGCAGGAACTTCCCGTACACTTGCTCCTCCATTCGGTCTCGGGTGCTGCAAGAGAGGGAGCGAGAGATTCAGGGCAAGATTGACAACCTCGGCGTCCCCGTCCCAGCCACGGGTCACCCAAACCTGCAGACATCCCGGGAGGCCCCCTAAGATTTACACTCCCCTATGCCCCACCCTTGAAGCCTGGACATCGCCAGAACCATAGAGCAAGTATTTCTTGAGGAGGCACCCAAAGGGTCCGTGTTCTCTTTCAGGCAGATGCTAGCGCAAGATTGCAAATCATCTCACAGCTACCAGGAAGGTAAAAAATAACGTCTTGAAATGGGAAAGGAACAGGTATTGTTTCTCTTCATCACCTCCCTCATTGCCACGTTATCAAGGTCTCCCGCAATGTTCCACAGGAAACTTGAAGCTTGGAATTCCTGGTATTCTGAACCTGGGCAAGAAAGGAAGAAAAGCATGAGACTGATCATAAAGAGGGTGGCTGCTCGTAACATGGAAAGAGCAGTAACAAGGTAAAAAGATATCACTTTTCCTTAGAGAGCTCTCAAAGCTGCCTGTTAAGGACAAGAAAAACAAACTTGTGACGGACCATTACTTAAAATCCAAGGCCCAGGAAGCGATCTAATGCACATTGAAACGCGGGCCACGAGACAGTGGAAGTGCCACGAGCTGAGACTGAAGGGACAGAGGATGAATTTCCAAAGAAGTTTAGGTTTCGATGTCAAAACGGAAAATTCTACGTCATTAAAATATAATGCAAAAGTCAGTGTAAAATCAAGTAAGGCAACGACTCCAAATGAACTCCCAGGCGCTTCAGTCACTCAGGAGATCAAAAATGCGGATCATTTCTCACCTGCCCACCTCCCAAACCCCAGCCTATGTCCCCTGCTTCCAGCTTACCTGAGCCCAGATTAAAGGAGGATTTCAGAGGCCATGCCAAGTTCTGCTGCTCCTCGTTCGGGTTGCCAGTCTTCCTCCTCGCTCTGGAATTGCAGGTCAACCGCCTTCCTGTTCTTCTTTGATTGACGCTGAGCTGCCGCGTTACCCGCTGCCGTCTGAGCGGATCTCGGGGAGCCTCTGGAACCGCCAGAGCGCTCCCCCCACCAACATTCTCTTGCCTTGTTTTCGGGGTTCCTCTTCACCAGCTGAGGCGCCCTCCCACCCCCCGCCGCCCTCTTACCTTTTTCTAGAGGTCTCTTGAGCCACCAGCAAGCTCCCCCGCACCTTCCCTCAGCGATCTTGGCCCGCCAGAGGCCTGCCCCTCGTCAGCCTCCTCCCCTTTTCCTGGGTGCTGCTTGAACCACTGGTGGGCTCCCCTCCACCATCCTCTCGTCCTTTGTAGGGGAGTCTCGTGACTCACCAGAGCGCTCTCCGCCGTTGCCTTGCTGGGGTTATTGACACCGCTTGACTTGCCAGAGCGCTCCCCCTCGCAGTTCTCTTGTTGGATTTCTTGGGACCTTTTGAACCATTGGAACAACGGGAATGCTCCCCCCCACTGTGACCTTGCCTTTCTTCAGTGCGATCTTGACGTGCTGGAGCACTTCCCCGCGCCGTCCTCTTGCCTTTTACTGGGGAGTCTCTTGAATATCCACAGCACTCCCCCCTGCCATCCTTTACCAGATTTTTTGACACTTCTTGACATCTCGGAGTGCTCTCACTCACCCTTGTCTTGCCTATTTTCAGGGCGCTCCTGTCCCGCTGGATGCTCCTCCCTGCTGTCCTATTGCCAGATTGAGAATTCTCGACCTGTCCCAGCGCTACCCCACCGTCCTTCTGCCTTCTACCTGGGAAGTCACTTGAAGAACTGGAGCACTCCCCCCTGCTGTCCTCTTGCCTTTCTTCACTGAGATTTTGGCCTGCCAGAGCACTCCTCCCTGTTGTCCTCTTACTGGATTTCTTGGGACCTCTTGACCCACTGGGTTTCTCCTCCTGCTGTCCTTTTGCCTTTCTTTAGTACAATCTCAGCCTGCTGGAGCGCTCCCCCTCGCCGTCCTCCTGCTGGATTTCTTGGAACCTCTTGACCCCTTAGGGCGTTCCCCCTGCCTCCCTCTTGTGGTTTTTGGGGGAGTCTTGTGATCAACCAGGCCGTTTCCCCCCACCATCCTCTTCCCCTTTTCCTGGGTGCTTCTTGATCCACCAGAGTGCTCTCAAAGCTGCCTGTTACCATCCTCTAACCATTCTCTTGCCTTTTTTGGTGGAGTCTTGTGACTCACCGGAGCGTTCTCCACCATTGTCTTGCTGGATTTGTTGACATCGCTTGACCTGCCGGAGCGCTCCCCCTCACAGTTCTCTTCCTGGATATCTTGGGACATTTTGAACCACTGGGGGGCTCCCACCCGCCATCCTCTTACCGCATTTATTGAGACGTCCTGATCTGCCAGAGCGTTCCCCCTCGCCGTCCTTTTGCTGGATTTCTTGGGATGCCTTAAACAACTGTGGGGCTCCCACCCACCATCCTCTAACCGCATTTATCGACATTTCCTGATCTGCTGGAGCGCTCCCCCTTGCCGTCCTCTTGCTGGATTTCTTGGGATCTCTTGGACCACTGGGGGGGCTCCCACCCGCCATCCTCTTACCGCATTTATTGAGACTTCCTGATCTGCTGGATTGCTCTCCCCCTGGCCTTCCTCTTGCACTTTTTTGGGGGAGTCTTCTTCACACATCCGAGCGCTCTCCCTCACCCTTGTCTTGCCTCTAGTCAGGGCGCTCTTCTCCCGCTGGAACGCTCCTCCCCGCCATCCTATTGCCAGACTGAGAATTCTTGACCTGCCGCAGTCCTGCCCCGCCATGCTCCTGCCTTCTGCCTGGGAAGTCACTTGAAGAACTGGAGCGCTCTCCCCCGCTGTCCTCTTGCCTTTCCTCAGTGGGATTTTGGCCTGCTAAAGAGCTCCTCCCTGTCGTCCTCCTGCTGGATTTCTTGGGACTTCTTGACCCATTAGGGCGTTCCCCCTGCCACCCTCTTGTGGTTTTTGGGGGAGTCTTGTGACCAACCAGGCCGTTTCCCCCCACCATCCTCTTCCCCTTTTCCTGGGTGCTTCTTGATCCACCAGAGTGCTCCCCTGCACCATTCTTTTGCCTTTTTTGGGAGAGTCTTGTGACTCGCCGGAGAGTTCTCCACCATTGTCTTGCTGGATTTCTTGACATCGCTTGACCTGCCGGAGCGCTCCCCCTCGCAGTTCTCTTGCTGGATTTCTTGGGACGTCTTAAACAACTGAGGGGCTCACACCCACCATCCTCTAACTGCATTTATCGAGATTTCCTGATCTGCCGGAGCGCTCGCCCCTGCTGTCCTCTTGCTGGGTTTCTTGGGACCTCTTGACCCACACGAGCTCTCCTCCCCACCGTCTTCTTGCCGGACTTATTGAGACTTCTTGACCCGCCAGAGTGTTCCCCCTCATCATCCTCCTGCCTTTTTCTGGGGATTCTCTTCAACAACTGAAGAGCTCCCCCGCACTGTCCTCTTCCCTTTTTTCTGGGTGATTCGTGAATCACCGGTGAGCTTCTCCTTACCACCCTCTTGGGCTTTTTTCAGAGCAACCTTGACCCATCAGAGCACCCCCTCACCGTCCTCTTGCCAGATGTACTGAGGGTTCTTCATCTGCCACAGCGCTCCCCCACGCCGTCCTCTTGCTGGATTTCCTGGAACCTTGTGAACCACTGAGGGGCTCCCACCCACCATCCTTTTACCGCATTTATTGAGACGTCCTGATCTGCCAGAGCGCTCCCCCTTGCCGTCCTCTTGCTGGATTTCTTGGGATCTCTTGGACCACTGAGGGGGCTCCCACCCGCGATCCTCTTACCGCATTTATCGAGACTTCCTGATCTGCTGGAGCGCTCCCCCTCGCCGTCCTCTTGTTGGATTTCTTGGGTCCTCTTGACCCATTAGGGCGTTCCCCCTGCCACCCTCTTGTGTTTTCTGGGGGAGTCTTGTGACCAACCAGAGTGCTCCCCCCCACCATCTTCTTCCCCTTTTCCTGGGTGCTTCTTGATCCACCAGAGTGCTCCCCTGCACCATTCTCTTGCCTTTTTTGGGGGGAATCTTGTGATTCACCGGAGCGTTTTCCACCATTGTCTTGCTGGATTTCTTGACACCGCTTGACCTGTTGGAGCGCTCTCCCTCACAGTTCTCTTGCTGGATATCTTGGGACCTCTTGAACCACTGGGGAGCTCCCACCTGCCACCTTCTTACCACATTTATTGAGACTTCCTGATCTGCTGGATTGCTCTCCCCACCGGCCTTCCTCTTGCACTTTTTGGGGGAGTCTTCTTGACACGTCCGAGTGCTCTCCCTCACCCTCGTCTTGCCTCTAGTCAGGGCGCTCTTCTCCCGCTGGAACGCTCCTCCCCGCCATCCTATTGCCAGACTGAGAATTCTTGACCTGCCGCAGTCCTGCCCCGCCATGCTCCTGCCTTCTGCCTGGGAAGTCACTTGAAGAACTGGAGCGCTCTCCCCCGCTGTCCTCTTGCCTTTCCTCAGTGGGATTTTGGCCTGCTAAAGAGCTCCTCCCTGTCGTCCTCTTGCTGGATTTCTCGGTACCTCTTGACCCACTGGGTCTCTCCTCCTGCCGTCCTTTTGCCTTTCCTTAGTACATTCTTGGTCTGCTGGAGTGCTCCCCCCCACCATCCTCTTGCTGGATTTCTCGGGACCCCTTGTCCCATATAGGACATTCCCCCCCACCACCATCCTGGTGTGTTTTTTAGGAGAGTCTTGTGATCGACCAGAGCGCTCCCCCCTTGACATCCTCTTCCCCTTTTTCTGGGTGACTTTTGAACCACTGGTGAACTCTACCCCATCATCCTCTTGCCACATATATTGAGACTTGTTGATCCGCCAGAGCGCTTCCCCCCCTGTCCTCTTGCCAGATTTACTGATACCTCTTGTCCTGTCAGAGCGCTCCCTTTCGCAGTCCTCTTTGTTCAGTTTGTAAGGTAGGAGGGGGGATCTCTGATTACAGAAAGGTCCCTTTGTTCTAGGAGACATTCCCGTGCTCCATGCTTCAGGTTGCCCATCTTCCCTCTCATTTTCAATATGCAAGTCCATCACCGTCCTCCTCTTCTTTCTTGATCCCTCGACTCCCGGATGAACTCAAATCCTCTTTCTTGATCACTCTTTCTCGTAAGTTCACAACCTTACTTTCCTTTCTTGCTTTCGCCTTTGTGAGCTGCTCCACCCAAACCGAAATGCCCTGAAGACAGAAATACACCCACCCCAAGCCCGTACAGTCACATAGGGGGTGAGTCCGCTCGCTGACGCATCCCCACATCCCACAGCAAGCCCACCTTGCCTTGGCCCCGGCCCCCCGCACAGGCCTTCCCACCAACCCAGCCCCTCCGTAGCAGCACAGTTTCCCAGCATGCACCCCACAAAGACTTTCTTTGCCAGTCACCCCTGGCACTTACAGCAACACACCACATCAGCATCAAGAGCCCTGGGAGTGGAGAGCTGGCCAGGCCCTCACCCCGGCAGGATCCTCTTCCCCCTCCTTTAGCTGATGGCAGACAGACAAGACACCTCCCAAGAGGTGTCCAGCCCTCTCTCTCAACCACTCATGAGTACAAAAGCCCAGCCTCTACTCACCCACCCCGCCTCCCAAAACCCCACCAGCAGCCCCTGGTCCCAGCTGAACAGCAGCCAGTGCTGAAGATCTGGCTCGTGTTGTCGGACACAACCTTCCCATGGATGTCTGGGCCCCTGAGCAGTTTCCAGGGGTGGGAGGGCGCAGTCCTGATTACAGGGAGGTCCCTGTCCCAAGGGGGACATTTTCTTCCTCCTCACTCCTGACTCGCAGCTCCATCACCTTCCTCCTCTTCTTTCTTGATCCCTCCTGACTCGCAGGTCTACCACCGCCATCTTCTTTCTTGATCCCTGTTGACTTGCAGATGCACTCCAATCCTCTTTCTTGATCGCTCTTCCTCGTAGGTTCACCACCTTCCTCTTCCTTCTTGCTTTCGCCTTTGCGAGCTGCTCCACCCGAACAGAGATGCACAGAAAACAAAAATATACCCACCCCAGGCCCGTACAGTCACACGAGGGGGCGAGTCCGGTCGCTGACGCATCCCCACACCCCACCACAAGGCCACCTTGCCTTGGCCCCGGCCCCCCGCACAGGCCTTCCCACCAACCCAGCCCCTCCGTAGCAGCACAGTTTCCCAGCATGCACCCCACAAAGACTTTCTTTGCCAGTCACCCCTGGCACTTACAGCAACACACCACACCAGCATCAAGAGCCCTGGGAGTGGAGAGCTGGCCAGGCCCTCACCCCGGCAGGATCCTCTTCCCCCTCCTTTACCTGCTGGCAGACAGACACCTCCCAAGGGATGACCACCCTGCTCCCTTAACTGCTCCCAAGTCCAAGAGCCCAGCCCCTGCTCACCACCCCCACCTCCCAAAACACAGCCAACAGCCCCTGCTCCCATTTTGCCACTTTACCCCCGAGCACGGTGTCTAGGGGTGGGAGGGGGACGCACTAATCACAGATCGTTCCCTGTGCTTAAGGATACATTCTCCTTCTCGCTGGCTCAGCCTGCCCATCTTCCTCCTCACTCTTGACTCGTAGCTCCATCACCTTTCTCCTCTTTTGTCCCCTCCTGACTCACAGGTCCACCACTGTCATCTTCTTTCTTGACTCTGCTTGACTCACAGGTGCGCTCCAATCCTCTTTCGTGATCGCTCTTCTGTGTCAGTACACGGAAGACCGGGCACATGAGAAACTGCAAGAGTCAACAGCATGAGAACAAGCATTAGTGGAAAAATACAAGAACAAAGGACTGTATGCTATGTGATACATCAAGGACAGAGGAGTTGATACAGGATTGATGCATCAAGGACAGAGGGACAGCTTGTGATAGACAAAAAAGGTGTTTATGGCAGTGACTTTGGTGGGAACACAAAACACATCACTTATGTAATGACTAACTTAGCTAATCAACAAATGCTTGAGCAAGTATCATAGCGAGTATAAACACAAGCCTGAATTTGTAATAAACATCTCTCATTGCACCTTAAAAGAGAGTCCGTACCGCATTCGCTACAAATGGCGCCCTGGAACAGGGACTTTCAGTGTGCCTATAAAGGCAGTAGCCGCTCTGGTAGCGAAGCCCAATCGAACCAGGAAACAGGACCGGGAACCAGGACAGTGCGCGCCCACCACCAACGAAAGGTGAGCGATTGGGAACCATGGGAGGGAAGCTATCCCTTAAGCAAAGACAAACCCTGGATGTCCTTCAATATGCGCTACAAACGCAAAATCAGGATGTATCAGGGGTCTGATTGGTGAGTTTATTACAATGGATGGCTAATCATGTGCTAGACTTTCCTACAACTGGTACATTTCAGTTGGAGACATGGCACAAAGATGAATGAGAATTATATGAACAGGTAACGACTGGAGATAAAGCTGCTTGCAAATATTCATCTACTTGGGGAAAAATTATGACTACTAAGATACAGGATACAGGACTGATACATCAGGGACAGAGGGACAGCTTACTATAGAAAAAAATGCGTATATGGCAGTTACTTCGCTCATGTAATGTCTAACTTAGCTAAAGAGCAAATGCTTGAGCAAGCATCATAGCGAGTATAAATGCAAACCTGAGTTTGTAATAAATGTCTCTCATGGCACCTTACCGTGAGTCCACGCCAGATTCGCTACACTCTTCCTCATAGGTTCACCACCTTCCTCTCCTTCCTTGCTTTTCCTTTGCACGCTGCTCCACCTGAAGAGAAACACACAGAGGACTGAGCTACACCAGCCCAAGGGCACTACAATCAGACAGGGGCTGAGTCTGGGGGCTGACACCTCCCCACACCCCACAACGAGCCCACCTTGCCTTGGCCCCGGCCCCTCGCACATGCCTTAGAGATATCATAGCTCAGTACAAATCCCCACAGTCCTCACCTGCTGTTGGGTGCTTGCGGAGGGTCACACTCCCTGTGCCCCAGGGCACTGGCCCTACACGGCCAAGCTCGGCAGCGGGACTGTCTGGAGCTGCCGCTGGCTGGTTCTCCAGCTTTAGGGTCACCCGCAGAAGCCCGCTCTCCTCAGCTCTGCACACCCATCCAGTTGCGCCGCCCAGGCAAAGTCAGCTTCACCCTCTGCTCTACACCTCACCTGCAAACAACCAACTTTCAACTGACAACTGTCCAAAACCCACCGACAAACTCTCCACACCTCAGCCTTTCGTTTGCAACTGCTGCCTCTAGTGCATCTCACAGACAAGCCTTCAAAATCCCCTCATCCTGCAATAACACTCCAGCACTGATCACCTGTGGGAACAACTACCACAATACCATGCAAACACCAACCAGTTCTGGCACGGAAATATCACTTTCTCCTCAAGATTCCACCCTACACCAACTGCTGACAAACACACGCTGTCCTCACCAAAGCCAAACGCTGCAACAACCAGCGACAACTCAAATTTGCGTGGGCGGTGCAAAATTGCAGGGGTGAGCTAACGCAGAGCTGGGCTTGAAAGCTGCAGAATGTACACCCTGTTGTTTAACGTGGTGAGTCACTCCCATTCTGCCTTCTCCCTGGGAGAAGCGCATGAGCAGAGGTTACTTCAAGGCACGATGAGAACGGTTCGGTTCTCCGGGTCTCGGAGGGCGAGAGCGATAAATGTGATCTGTGTCGTGGCGCAGGAACTTCCCATCCACTTGCTTCTCCATTCAGTCTGGTGCTGCAAGAGAAGGAGAGAAAGAAAAAGTTAGGACCGAGTTAACAACCTCATCATCCCTGACCCCTAATCTGCAGGAATCCTAGGAGGCCTGATATAATTTTGCTCATCTCCCTGTCTTTGCTGGAATACTTTACTGTAGAAATTTCTGTCATCAACATTCTCTTAACCGATCTGATGTGTTCATAGTTCCTAGCCCAGCATCCTTTCCTCAAAGTACCTCAGCATTTCCCTTTGAAACCACACCTTAGTGCCATCCCGTCCCAGAGCTACCTCAGCATTTCCCACTGCAGCCTCTGCGATGCCATCTCCTCCCTGAGGTACCTCAGCCTTTACCACCAAAACCTCTCTCCCTTCCGTCCTCTCCTTTAAGTCCCTCACCCTTTCCCGCCAAAGCCTCCCCCGATGTCATCCCCTCCCTGAGGTACCTCAGCCTTTCCTGTCAAAGCCTCCCCCGATATCATCCCCTCCCCGAGGTACCTCAGCCTTTCTTGTCAAAGCCTCCCCCGATATCATCCCCTCCCTGAGGTACCTCAGCCTTTCCCATCAAAGCCTCCCCCGATATCATCCCCTCCCCGAGGTACCTCAGCCTTTCCTGTCAAAGCCTCCCCCGATATCATCCCCTCCCCGAGGTACCTCAGCCTTTCCCGTCAAAGCCTCCCCCGATATCATCCCCTCCCCGAGGTACCTCAGCCTTTCCTGTCAAAGCCTCCCCCGATATCATCCCCTCCCTGAGGTACCTCAGCCTTTCCTGTCAAAGCCTCCCCCGATATCATCCCCTCCCCGAGGTACCTCAGCCTTTCCTGTCAAAGCCTCCCCCGATATCATCCCCTCCCTGAGGTACCTCAGCCTTTCCTGTCAAAGCCTCCCCCGATATCATCCCCTCCCCGAGGTACCTCAGCCTTTCCTGTCAAAGCCTCCCCCGATATCATCCCCTCCCCGAGGTACCTCAGCTTTTCCCGCCTAAGCTCCTCCCGCGCCGTCCCGCCCTCAGGTTCCTCCGCCGCTCCCTCCGTTCCCGGCCCCCCCCGCCCCTCGCGCCCCCCCTTGGCGCTCCCGACCCGCCGCTGCCCCCTCCCGCTCGCTTTCCTCCCTCTGTCCTGTGTCACTACGGGGGCTCCCCCTCCGCCCCACGGCCCCGCCCGAGCCCCGCGCAGCGCTCAGCGCGGGGCTCCCTTCCCTCACAGCCGCCCGCGTGTTTCCCCCTCGCCCCGGCCTGGGGCCGCGCTGTTGCGGCTGGCTGCCCCTCGCCTTCCTCCTTCCGAAACCAGCCCGTCTGTCACCCTCCAGCCTCGCCCCTCAGCCGGTCCCGGGCCGCCCCGTCCAGTCTCCCCGCTGTCCGCCCGCCCCTCGCTCACCGCCGGCCCCGCCGTTCCTCGCGCGCTGCTCCAGCCGCCGCACCGCCGGCACGTGCTCCGCGGCCCGCGCACTTACGCAGCATGTCCCCGCCCATCCCGCGCAGGAGCCAATCCCGTCCGCGTCCGCCACCGGGCTGCGCCCCCCCCCCCCCCCCCCCGCCTCCGCGCCCGGCACTGGCCCCCCCTGCCCCTCGCCCCCCGTCCCGGAGCCACCGGCGGCCGCAGAGCGGCGCTGTCCGCCCGCAGGGCGGGGCCGGGAGCTTTCAGGCTGCGTCTGCCCGGGACCGAGGGCTCTGCCGCCTGCCCGGGACAGCCCGGGACCGAGGGCTCCGCCGCTGCAGCCCGTTTCGTGCCGCTTGCGCCCCCCAGGTTACACGGCTGCAGCCTTCCTGCTGGTTTAGCTCACACACCTTTCTTCTTTCTAACTGCACAGCAGTTCACACTCACAAAAGTTCGTGCTGGTTGGCATAAGAGTATCTGCATAAGAATTTACAAACATTACAAAGATATACCACAGACCACAGCTTTCTAAGCTTTCAAGTTAAAGTTCCATGTTTAAATAAAACAGACAATACCAGTAGAGCTGTGTACCTCTGTCGTCTTTGTTCAGAAAGAAGTGACAACACCAGAAAACACATTGACAGCCAGTGCTTTGAACAGTGAAGGTGGGATCTACAAAAGTCTGATTAAACTAAACAGCCTCAGGTCTTTATCAAGCTGCAGATCTGCCAGGAATGCTGAAATGCAAGAGTTTACTCCTGCAATATTCCACGATGGAACAGCCATTTCATATCAAATATAATCTCAAAGTTCCAAACCAGTACATTAAAAAGCTACCAGTAAGTATTAGAAGACCACTGCAAGATCTTATTGCTTTTTGAGTTAAATAATAATTTTTCAATAAACCAAAACCCAAACAGGTTCTCAAATCTGTTGCTTATCATCCTGTTCATTCATTAGCACTGCAGCAATCAGTTTTTATACAATGTGTCAACAGAGGCGTCTAAAAAACCCCAAACAAAACTTATTCAAGTCCACGGACACCCCCGCCCTCCTTGCCCCCCCTCACCCTGAGCCCCATGATCACCACTTGGTGCGGGAGAGGAGCACAACTCGACAGACAGAACCAGAAATCCGACTGCGGTAAGAAGGAAACATCGAGGTAGTTACAGCTTCCTTAAACATTCAAAATCTGATGTCTTCCAAAACAAAGCACATCATCCTCATCATTTAAAAAGCAAAGTTGCTTTGTACGTCTCTGATCCTCACACCAGCTGAGTGGTTCTCAAGTCCGCTGAGCTCCACTGTGCAGCCACCCCCACGTCTGTGTCGCCTTGTCTGGAGTCCCCAGTCGCGGGACAGTGAGTGGGGTTGGACTCCAGTGATAAAGAAAAACACAAAGAGTCAAATTGGAAAAGTAATTAAAACAGAAGATCTGAAAGCCAGTTTAATTTTAATAACTTATTTGTACACTGCTATAAGCATATGAAGTATGGGGGTCACGAACTCTTGCTACCACATATGTGCCTTATTACAATAAGCACAGGAAACAAGGAAGTAGCATTCCTTCTATTTTTGATGTAATTATGAGCTAATACATCTCCTGAGATGGCTTCCAGACCTGATTTAGTATCTACACTGTGTTGTACTGCAGATAAATACCTCAGGTCAGCATTAATTGAAGACAATGTGCAGAATGAGCAATATGCAGGTAAGCACAAGATCCTGGATTCCTTACAAGAGTCTACTTCTAAAATTGTCTGAAAATGCTGCAGAAATTGTAGCAGATAAACAACAGTAGCCACATTTTGTCCTATGGCATTTACATAATGTTGATCCACCTGTATTAACTTGTGCCCTTTCGGAACAGAGCTGTAAACTCAGAGTGTCCAAAGACTTCTTTCTTTTGAATAGAATACGCTTAAACTGGCTGTCTTGAACAGACTGGCTGTGCAGACTTGCAGCAGTTGAATGGAGGATGTGATTCCAGTGAATGGAGACAGAAAGAAGATCAGCACAAAAGCAGCAATGACAGACCAGAGACACCCACCTAAAGCCTACGGAGACCAAAAAAAGTCGTCGTGTGGGCTTAGCAGTTGGGGAACCAGACCAAACAGCCTGGTTATTCTCCACCAGGAGGGTCTTTATCTGGCCATGATCATGTCATCAATGGAGAAACTCACCATCATCAGACAGAGTGCAGCCGTGGGCAATGAGAGCAGCAAATCCAGCACCGACACGGTGTCAGAGTTTGTACAGACAATGAACACGCTCACGGGTCTTGTTCAATACTTTACACACTATTCTGAAAAGAGACACTGATTTAACTGTTGCACAGCACATACTGTCACTTTACACAACTTGGAGAAACAAAGCAAGCTCATAAAGTTCATACTCCATACATCAGGATAGGAGGTTACTCATAAAATGCAATCATCTCTGCCAGATACAGGCAAATGCACATATTTATTTGAAGCAAATTCCAAGTTTATACCGTCATCTCAGGTCAAATTCTGCTATCAGACACAGGACACACAGCTCAAATGCCAACAGCTCATAAGAAAGCTTCACAAGAGAATGAACTAAACATACAGCTATGGAATCAAGTGTGTTTTATCAATACGTCAAATGCAACTCTAATTCCCCTAGGCCCTCACGTTAATAGAAACCCCACAGAGTTTCTAGAAAGAATGTCCATAAAATTGACATGCGACATTACCCTCAGTGAGTCTCCTGAACCAGACGGCAGAGCAACCGACCCGCAGCAAGGACAACACAGAACAGACAGTTCTGCTGGAAACGCAAGGAACGGACTAAAAGTAACCATTCTGCATTACAGAATTAATGCATTGTGTCACTTTGTGTAGATAATTCACCCATAAAAATCAGTAAATATGAAGGCCACCCTTACTGATAAATGCCTATATGTTTGTAGTCATGTTTAATAAAACACACTTTGTGAGGGTTTTTTGGCTCAAGAAGGACACTGGATCAGTGTGCTTTGGGTTATTTCTGTAAGGAGCCATAACTCAACAGAAAGATAGCTTTAAGAAAGCGTGCAATTAGCTATTAATTGGACAAAATAAGTGTAGTTAGCACATAATAAATAGTTTTAAATGGTCTCACAAGTAGTTCATGTGATACATTTCCCTCAGGGTCTCCTGATATCTCCCATTCATTTCTATTAAACCTGCTGAAATGAAGCTGTGTGTGTTTCATTTCAGTGATCTACAGGGAATTCAAACCAACAATAACAACTTGCCGTATTATCAGAAACAGTTTCTAAAGAGTAAACACAACAATATAGGAGGGGGGAGTGGAAGAAACACCACCTGGATTCATTTTCCCATATCAATTCTTATGAAAATATCCACAATAGGATGCACTTATCAGCAAGGTATACAACTGCACATCTACACACAACATAACTGCATGTAATCGCACATTTTTGACCATATTAACTACAAATTGGGCAGCTATAAAATACGTCAGTTATACCTTCATTTACTTCCAGAAATCTCCACTGAAATTATTTTGTTGCTTAAATTACTGTATAATGTGCACTTTATTAATGTATTATACATTAAGTATACAAACATGTTATGAAAAAACAAATCTAGTCCCAATACCTTTGTGAGTTTTAAAGGACGCCGGTGGGTAACGGTGAACAATCAACAGTCATCCGGGTAAAACACCCATGGGCAGAGCTGAAACTTGTTTTCATTGGTAGGTTGTGTTTTTCTGCAAGTTGTGTTATCATACCTACATACAGCAAATAAAGATTTGACCCAAATTACATACCTTTATGTGCATACACACACGCACATGTTTGTGTTGTACAAAGATGCACACTGTTACTGAGATGTATAGGCATTGAATGTGTCAGGTAAGTAACATGACAAGAGGCTTGAGAGGTGGGTCTGCAGGGAATTCTCTAAGTAACATATTAATGCAACAAATCTGGTGGCATAAAGCTACGGGGGAAAAAAATCCAGCGGAGAATCAGATAAATTCACGTGTTCTTTAAAGACAGCTCATGCATTCAACCAACTCCCAGGTGGGCCTGGCTGTGGAAAGGAAAGTTTGCTTGAGCACTTAGCGCCAGTGTCTGATGAGCAGACAAAACACCAACTGCAGACCGGGGACCCCCAGTTCTCAACCAGTTCATGGCTCTGAGCATCTTCTTTCCACACACTGCAGGTAACGCTTTACATCTGCAATCCCCTCCCTAAACCCATCTTGTTCCTGGCTGAGAAGATACCAGATGTGGGAACTATTGCATGATAGAAGAATTTGTGCTGTTAAATCACAGGATTCTGAGCACTGCAGATGATCACAGTGCGGTGCTGCCCTGAGAAGAAAGGACGAGTGACTCTTGGTGTTCCCTGCTGCTCACTGCCCTGATCCTGCCCACCCTCATGTTCCAGCCACTCAGACCCCGGCCAGAATGACTGAGACAGGAGGGTCTCTTAAGGATGTTTTGTTTTGTCCAGATACCTTTAATTTGCTTATATACACAGATTTCATAAGAGGAAGCACTTGATTTCACCGATGACACGATTTCTCCAGTAACGCATCTCACCAAGATTGCCAATTGACAGTCCCCTTAGGATGAGAGAACGTTCATGTTGAACAAACCATGAACACTTGTAGTGATTGAAACTGGGGGTTTTTCAGACAAGCACCATCTGCCTCCTGCGCCAGAGACTCAACAGAATTATGTCTCAGACATTATGGCAACAACAGCTCATCCCGCAGCGATGGGTCACTCAGAGCGAAAACAATCCCGTATGGACACCGTGTCCAGCAGCAGATGGGGCACTCAGGAGAAGGTGAATCGCGATTTACATCCCAACACCAGCCGAGGCCCGCAGACAAAGGCCGCGGGCTGACATGGGAGGGGACGGGCCTTTCGTTCTCCTTCTTTGCTTCTCTTTTCCTTTCCTACACCCTTATTTCATCTCCTCTCCCTCTATGAGCAGTATAACCTAAGGCTTAGAGCCACAAAACTCCTTTGTGTAAACCCTTTGGCTGTTAAACTGTTCACCAATTTGGCTTAAGTAGCGTAAATCTTCCTGCTAATTGGGCCAAGCTGCAAAATAAAAGGTGTTGGGGTTTTTTTGTTTATGGTCCTTGAGTACCCCATATACTCTTTTCTAACTAAGGGGACCTGAATCGGAGTCACCTCCCCACACACGGACAGCTGGGGACGTTCTGCAATGAAAACTTGTATGGAGAGGGGAACACACTGAATAGGTCAATCCAGCATTTAATAAAAGCAATGGAGTTAGCTCTTGAATTAACATTGATAACATGCTCTGCTATATTGTGGCCAGTTGCGATTGGAAACAGCGCAGTTACAAGTTCGGTGTGCATGGTCCTCTGTATACACGAAGACATCCAGCCAGCTTTAGTCACGCACCTGATCTTTCCTTCGTGTTACAGATCTCTGCAATGAAAGCTGGGAGCAACAAACATTCAGCTTTCTGATGTGTCATTAAAGAGATTTTTCTGCATTTACTACAACCTTGACCGAGCCTGTACCTGATTGCTTTAACTGGCATTAGATAAGTCATTGAGGAAGCAGTCAAGTCAGCCCGCGAGAAGACACGGAGAGGTGACAAAGTTCTAAGTCCCTAGGATGCTGGCACACCAGCACGAACACAGGCAAGCAGAAGCCTCCAACGCATTGGCAGAAATATCCTACTCAGGTACAGCAGGCAAATGCAACTTATAATGGAACGGTTACAATATGCTTGGTAGAAAAAAGCTGAGGTTCCGCTGCCTCAGGCGCACAGCGGTTACTGCTGTGTCTGGTCTAACCCAGATCCAGTAGTGAGCTACACGTGTTTATCTTGGTTTGATATTTGTAGTGCACGTGTTAACGTACAGATCAATATACAAGACAAGGTCTGATGAACAAAATCTCTCTCTGAAAGATCCTGAAGTGATCACTGGAGTGATTTTCAAGGCAAAGATTCTGTCTGTCTCCAGCTCCCAGAAGACTTCAGAGGTGAAATTCTCTATAAATCCTGAGGGGGAAAGAGGGGGTTGTAAGGAACATGAACCTGAAGAACATTCAGTAGCTCTCCCGGGCGCTCTGTGACGGAGCCTCCCCTGTTCACCAGCTCCTGAGGCTCCAGGGGCTGCAACACGGGGCACAACGCGCTCACAGACTGAACCTGCGCTGAGGGAGAAAATGCCTTCCTGATGAAGCTTTAACATCAACACACCAACTATTGCTTGTCCTTCAAGGAAACTATCTTGTTATAAGCATTTATAGCTCTATTGTCTATTTATGCTTTTAGCAATAAGCGCTTTTATCCACATTTCATTTTGGTGCACCTGGTAAGACATGTGATTGAAGGTGACAGATAAGAGCAGGGCACTCTTTTAATCCCTAAGACAGGACCCTGGGAAAACTTCACAGGAATCAGTTCTTCACTACATTGCTGCTCCTTGCATTCACAGGCCAGCAGAAAAGCACGGGCCGAGGTGAGAACCGCCCGCAGAAGGGGCTGCCAGACACTGTTCTGGCTGATGCTCTGCCAGGACGTGCTTCGTTTTCTGTCCGGTGCTGTGCGGGGGGAACACGGAACATCTGCACGAAAAACCTGCGCTTGGCTCGTGCAGCGTCTGTGTCACGGGAACCAACAGCCACGTCCCATCGCTGACCTCGCGTGTTCACACAGCTGACTCAGTGATCGATACAGGTTTATCTGCATTACAAGCACAGCCGAGCCAGGTCAAGAGTGCTTCTTAAGAACCATTTTCAAAATGATCTTTCTAGACAATAGAGACTGATTTATCTTATTTTGTCTTACCTAAAAGCTAAGAAAGTATTTAATTTCTAGTAAGAAAGATGCCTAATTTTCTTTTGGCTATTAAAAATTGTATTAACCTCCAAAAATAAGAGAGTAAATGTCTGTTAACACTTTTTCCTTTTATGCTGATGTGAAGAAAATTCCTCTCTCATCCCGGTACTGTCAAACAGGATGAACATTTACAGAGAATGAGAGTGGGGAGTGATGAAAAAGTCAACAGCTTTTGCAGTCAGTTTGTATAAATTAAGATAAACGTGATATTGAAGCAAACCCAAATGTTTCTAACGTTCTCCTATAGAATCTCCTGCTGCTGTACAATAAGATACACTCTCAGACTATGACAACATTAGTCCGTGTCTTTGTAAGGCGCAGTCTTTTTCCTACCATATCATGCATAGGTGCCACACTTCTATATAGCCAGGTAACTGCTCATCTAAGGTGCATTTTGAAACATACCTTATCCTGCTTTGGAACCTGTGCCGAAATGGAAAGCAGTTGCTCTGTATCCAGGAATTTTGAGATAACTGTAAAACAAAAGTAAACAGATCAGAAATTGAATGGAAATCATAACAAAATCTATTTTTTTTTTTTATGAACTTTTGTTAATCTTTTTCTTCCATTCTATCTTCACAAATTATTTACCAGGGAAAAAACAGGTTAAAAATTGCTGCTATCTAAATTATGTTGTCATAACTACACAGACTGTACCGAAGCATGTAGCGATTATTTTACAGGTGGACATATATCAATTTGGTAATATTCTTTTAGTGTGATTGAATCACACGTCTCTTGTGATAAAGATCAAGATGACACGATCCAGCTCCAGGTGCACTGACTCATACTCTGCTGTTGTGTTCTGTTTAGTTTGTCTGGACCACTATGAAGCAACAGGAAAAAACACCCATACACAACAACAGAACATCAGTGATGCCTTTATTTGTTTTTAATGTATACATTATGTACACCTGAATACTTCCAACTAGTCACAGAGGTAGAGACAAACTCACATTCTTTGAAAAAGGTATTGGCTGACTTCTACCCATTTAATCTGAGAAATTCGCTTTTCTTAGCAAAATCCTTGACAAAAACATCACTATCATAATAAAGATTATTTCCACTACGTGTCACCTGGCAAATAATTACAATTCAAACATATTGAGTCACGTTGCATACTTTCACAGATTAGAAAGAAAGTGTTTTAACATAAATTGAATATGATGCATTAAAAATAAACTACTACTTAGTTGAATACACTCAGAAAACCAAAGACGGTAAATGTCAAATGAGGGTTCCAGGTAAGAGTACCCTACAGATTTGAAGCGCGCTTTGGGGACACCCAGCGCCTCCTGTTCACTGTACATTATGTGAACTGCAGCAGCTGAGACCCTGGGATGTGTGACCTGCAAAAACCATGAACATTAAAGTAACGTTTATAAATCACAAACATGTTATTTGGCTTCTTTATGGACTGAAAGTGACAGGAGTGAAGCATCTAAACGTGATCTGTCCCACATTCATTCTTCACCACCCTGCAGCGGTTCTAGCAGGAGCTTCACACGTTTTCCCCCATTTAAGAGTTTAGATGCCAAAATATCCCAATAAGAACCATAATGCTTGTTTACATCTAGAATTGTCTTAAATATACGTCCTCCTATGCATGTTACAGAACACTGTAACCCTGCTTTGTATATTAACATGTAAAACATGCCACTAAAACCGTATCAATTAACTGACTAGACAAAGTTTTCCTCTGGAATTTAACACGTGCATTAAAACTCCTCCAAACCGAAGCCCAGCTCTACTAGGCCGTCCCACAAGCGCAGGGCTTGAGCTCTGGTTTGAGCCCGATGCCGCACTCCCCGCGCCGGGCTGCAGTACCGCGCTGTGGCCACCGGGCGGCAGCACCAGCGACACCCGGCGGGCGGTGCACCGCGGGAGCACCGGGGCGCCACCGCGCATGCGCGGAACCGGGGCTGAACGTCCGCGTGCGTGCGGGGGTGACCTGCACCGGGGTGACCACCCGGGATCACCCACAGCAAACGAGTCACCCGGGACAACGCGGAACAGAGAATCCGCTCTAGAGAACCACCCCACCCAGAGAACCCTCCTCGGCGGAACCTCCCGGCGGCCCGTTCGAGCTCTCTAGTGCCCTATTTGCGTAGCCACGCCTCTGATTTGCATTTCTCCGCCCCATCCTCGCCCCGCCTGTCGTTCCCACGCGCCCCGCCCCTCCTCTTATCTCTCGCAATCTGATTTGCAGGCTTCGAATCTCAATTTGCATTCTCCCCGCCTACTCACCTCCCTGCCCAAGCCCCGAGGAGATTTGCATATCCGGCACGACGCTCTGCTCTGTTCTGTTTCTATTCGACCCCATCTATTTCTATTATTTCTACTTCTATTAATTCTCGTTCTATTTCTTTTCCTGTTTTCTGTTTCTTTCCCTGCGAAGTACAAACCACACCTGATCTCACAGATGTCCAGTGTAACCTGCAGCTGCTTTTGGTAAATATGAGCAGAACTTTACAGCACACGGTTTTCCCAGCAACATGAAGCAGAGAGCGTATTCAAAAAAAAAAAAAAAAAAAAAAACCACACAAACACAAAGACGACACACAGCCTTGTAAGTCCGGTGATTAATTCTATTCAGTACGCTTTTACTTAAGTTAGATTACAAGAAAACTAAATTGGGCTCGCCCAGTGCCCTGTGAGTAGTCAAAACCATCACCACACAGTCAGTCATTCAGCAGAGAGCTCGCAGCAGCTCCCCGGCTGCCGCAGTTATGGAACGAAGCGTCTGGCTCGCACACAGAGCCCCCCAGCCCCTGCTCCCACCGCTGACCAGGTGCGGGTGCCGTTCCGCTCCCTGGGGGCAGCTCAGGCCTTTCCCTCAAGTGCACCCGCCAGAGACATTTCCGGGTAAGGATGAGTTTTTTAATCCTTTCTATAAACAGAATTTCTTTGCATTTTAAAAACCTTGTACATCACTGACATTGACTCCTATGTCTCTTTTTACACATACGTATGTATTTAGGGAATATATTTGATTCATATATATCATCTATTTCCACTGTAATATATATCTACTTAGGCATCTACACACTTGCGTATGCATTTACATGTATATATCTGCTTAAACTTATACAGAATATCTGTTTATGCTTATATATATCACCACTTATTATCTAGAATATCCATTTATACTTACGCACCTGTTTAGCCTTCTCTTTGGACACAAATATCTTTCTAGACTTGCAGATGTTGGCATATTGTTACAATCATATTATTACATTTATGTATATTTAGACAGAGCTATCGATTCACACTTGGCGTGTGGCACGATGAGCAGTGACACGTGGCCAGCTGCACGGCTCAAGCACGAGGGACACCCCGACCTGCCAGGGAAAAGCGCCACTGAGAGCCAGACAGAAACAAAGTACGTCAGAGCACGCTGTCAAATATTGGGGAAACACTCATAGCATCCAGTTGCCTCTCTTTTTCAGTTTTTAGAACAAATACCCATCTGCTTAAGTACACCTAATAAATTATATGCTGCACCTACTCAACAATTACTCTTAACTATGGAAGTCAACATGTAAATTAGACCATTTTATTTGCTTTAAGTTTCATTGATAGGAAAATCAGTGAGATAGAAGACATGGGTTTACTTTAAAAAATAAATAAATATCCCCATTCCTGCAGTGCAGCATAAGGCTACGAAAAAGGAGCGTCAGACTCACGAACACTTTTGGCTGCACTGCAGCACACAGGGGAACACGTTTCTGTGACCGTGACAGCTCGACTGTCGCAACCGGGAACCCAAAGCCCAGCGGTGCCACCAACCTTTGCCAGGCCTGCTGTGCTGGGCTCTGCGGAAGGAAATGGACTTTGGTTGGTTGTTTCAAAGAAAATGAACAGTCCTGTTGTTGATGAGGCCACTGCCCACTACATCACCTGGGAAGATCCACTCGGAGGGCAGGTTCATAAAATGCAGCTTCTTGGAATGAGGAATGCTGCCGTTTTGGAAGATTTCTTACCAACTGAAGTCAGAACTACACACTGTAGGTTAAGAGAAAAAAGTCACTATTGAAACAATAACTCATCCAAACCACACATGGACTCACCGGCACCAGTTACGAGGCTGAAAGTGCTTCTTGGGAACACCTGGCAAACACGCAGAACAAAACCGATTTGCCCAGGTGCCTGTATCTCTGTCAGCTTTTTGAGTACTATTCTAAGATATTTTAAAAACCTATTGAGTGAAAAAGAACAAAGCATTTGTCATTGAATCAGGTTGTTTCTTCTGGACATCTGAACTCTTACAAACACCTCCTTTCCTCTTTTAGTACAAAATCATTTCCATAGTATCATTCAATAGTAAGCCCACAGAAACAGAAGATTACGCTTTCAGGAAGAGAAAATAACCAGAGGGAGGTGAGCTCTGCACAGGTGTACCGTGCTCCAGAACAGACCTTATTTTTAGTACTCCTGGTAAAATATTTCGTATTAAAAATATAGAAGGAGAGTCGGTGCATTCTTAATGTTAACTTTAAAGTCCACTCTACAAGTACCTCAGGAAAAGTGCAGACACGCGTCCTAGCCGTACCTTGTACGGGCAGACCGCTCTGGATTCCTTCTGTCTGTCTGGTACTTCTGTAGCAGAAGACGGGGCAACCGCGGTGAAACGGTGGCAGCAGACATCCAGCTGAAAGAGGAAAAGCCCTTCAGAACAAAGCTGGAGAGGAACCTGACACTTCCTTTTTTCTTGTGAAGGCTACAGTTGAGTGGAGAAAAAAGTATTTTGCACCATCTTCAGTACAGCTGTTGATACGGCCACTGGAGCGTTTGCGTTTTTTGGATAACCAGGCCATTTTTGACTCATTGGCAGTCTGAGTTCCCTAGAACACATTTTCCCAGATACACACAGAACACAGACACAGATATCACCCAAGTATAGCCAAGATTTCCTTCCTCGCCCTGGATGCTGTCATTGAAGAGCCCAGCAGCCCATCCGTCCTCGTGAACCGCCCCACTGGAAAAAAACAAAAATTATCTTTTCCAGGCTGTTTCTTCAAAGGGTAAAGATATTTTAAATTGCAGTTATCTTTTCCAACAAAGTGATTTTGTGATTCCTTTGAAAAGGAGGGTAAGCTTGCCAGAGAAAGATAGCGACAGGGAGCAAGACAAGGTGACACAGAGAGAGGGGCAAAAGGGCCAGGGAGCAGGGCAAAGGGAAGAAGAGGCCAAAATGAGAGACAAGGAGCAGGAGACAGAGACGGTGGGAAAAATCCTAGAATGGGCAGTGGGAGAGACAGACAAAGGAGAAGTGGGCGCCGGGCTGCGGGACAGAGACAGGAAGGAGGAAACGCAGTGACAGGGAGCAGGGCAGAGCGACAGAGAAACAAAAACAAAGAGGGAAGAGGACAGAGAAACCAGGAGTAAGACAAGGAGAAGGGCAGAGAAACAGGAACCGGGCTGGGTAGGGAGCAGGACCAAGAGATGGGGCGAGGATGGAGATGGAGGAAGAAACCTGGGATGGCCAACAGGACAGGGAAGAATATAACTGTGGGTAGGGAGCAGGACACAGGGATACAGCGAGAAACAATGGGACAGGGAGCAGCATTAAAGGTCAGAAAGAATAAGAGATGAACAGGAAGGAGGAATGGAACGCCGAGATGCTGAACAAAAAACGCCAGCAACAGTGAGCGAGACAAACGAATAGAGAGAGAAGGGCAAGGCAGGAAGAAGAGAGATAGGAAGGTGGGAGATAAGAGCTGCACGTACAGGTACTGAGAAGAAAAGAACAGCAGGGAACAGGCCAGAGAAACTGTGGGGAAAAAAAGAGACTATGCAGATCAAGACAAAGATATGGAAAAGGGAAAAACAGCTATAGAAGATGGAGCAGGACACAAAAATAGAGAGAAAAGGAGAGGTATAGGGAAGCAAAATTTTAAAATAATAATAATAAACCAAAACCACCACCAAGGAGGGGCAGGGAGGCACTAGGACGTGCAAGTGGGGGACGAGGCCCCGAGGGCCAGGGACTCACAGCGGCTCTCGCTTTCGGTGGCTGCCAGGAGGCTTCTAACAGCTCAGACGCTCCCGTCTCCTTCTCTCCTCCCTTCCTCTCCGGTAACTCGGGGCGCTCGGCCGTCCTCAGCCTAGGAGAACACGGTGGGGTGTCAGGGCTCCTACGAGACGAGGCTTCGGGGACATGGAGCCTCGCTGGCTCGCTCGCCAGGCAGCCGTCCCGCTCCAGGATACGCGCACGGACCCTGCCGCGCACGTTGGCCCCCGGCCCGCCGCACGCCGCGCAGAGGGAGCCTTCGCCACCCGGAGAGAGGGGCTCGCTCTCTCGCCCGCCGCAGGAAGCGGACGTAGGGCCGACGGCCCCGCATTTCTTCCTCTTAACCTCTCCCCAACCTCTCTGCCTCCAGCAGCAGCAGCCCCCGTCCACGCACGGGACGTGCTCCCCTGTCCCTTCTCCCGCCACGCTGCCAGACGAGCCTCGCCAGCCCGAGGCGGGCGCAGCCAACGGCATCCCCCGGGCTGGGAGCGAACGGCCACATCCTCAGCGCGGCCTCTGGGAGAGGGAGAGAAGAAGCAGCGGCCGTTAGCACCGTAGCTCATCCCTGCCCCAGCCTGCTCCTTCCGCAGGGGCCACCGGAGAGGTGCCGAGGGCCGGCTTGCTGCCTTCACGACGGGGCTAGGGAGCGGCCCAGGAACACGGGACGGGCTCGCAGGAGCTGCCGGAGCTGGGGGCGGCTGCACGGGGCGAGCGGGGCCGCGGGAGGAGGCTCGGGGGGAGCTCTGGCGAGCTGGGGACGCACCCGGCATCTGCCCCCGGCCGGCTGTTGCCTCCTGCTCCTCTGCCGCACGCTGGGGACGGAGGACGGCGCCGCGTCTCCCACCCGGGCGCTGCTCCCCAGGTTCCATTCCCCGCCTGGGCTGGGGGGTCTGCTGAGCATCGGGCGTTCACAGCTCCCCCTCAGAAACACAGAAATTCCAAATTAGAGTTCAGCCTCTGAAAAAAATAGAGCAGGAGAAAGCAGAGGAATTAGTCAGAAGAAGGGACAGGAGAGCAGCTGAGCTAACGGAGGATTCGAGGGAAACGGGCCACCTCAAAACACAAGGCATCCTCAAAAAACCAGAGCAACTGCAGCAACGCCAGACAGCATTAAGACAAACTGACACCGTTTAGGACACGCTCAGCATAAAAGCAAACACATCCAGCGGTGCAGGAAAGCATCTCGCCCCTTCCCCACAGCACCGCCACAGGACACAGCCCTGTGAGGCCACGGGATGGGCTCGTACTGAAACGGAGAAATAAGCTTGACAGCAGAGTCAATTACACCGTTAAGCAGGCAATGTTCCTTTCATCTGCACTGGGGAGCTCTGGGGGTCGTCCTCTGTAAGTGCGCCCACGACTGGATACTCTTGCATTGCTTATAGTCACACAGCTGCTACACATTAATTACAATTGTTTTAAATTTTAAACATACAATATATCTAGCCTAAGAAATAATTGATGAAGTTAGTTATAAATGTTTAGTTTCTCACTCACAACACATCTATTAGTTAAATATAAACTAAGCTCTCAGCTTCTAAACAATGTGTTATTAAATCTTCTGTCTCCCTCTTGTCGTGCAGAAGGATCTAAAAGGTGAAAAACATCCCCTCATCGTGCAGGCGGTCAGAAAGCATTTACCTCACGTGAACCGGTTAATGAAGGGTACATCTTCTATAACTTCATCGCAGTATACATTAACTTGGTAGCTTCTCTTGAATTCCCCCCTTTTCAATATACTTGCAAACTCTTTGGCAGTATAAATCTACGAAATATTATCATCTCGTGTTGTGGTACAGCACAATTATTTGTTACCCACTAGCGGTACCAAACAGAACACTGTAGCGTAATGTAAGTAAAAACGACTAGCATCAAAATCAGAGTCCTAAGATCAATGCTGACAGAACTGCGAAGACGCAGCTCCTGCCGGTTCTGACGTTGGTTTCTGGCACTTCTGACCGCTTCGGGTCAAACGGCGCCTCTTCCCCCGGCCGTGCGCTGCAGTACCCGAGTTTCGCCACAGGGCGGCAGCACTGAGACCGCCGCGGCAGCCCCGGGCGAGCGGTCGTGCCGCGTTTCGCGGGAACCTCGCAAAATAAACCCCAGAACGCTTAGAGATAATGGGCTAGCAGACTTGATTTAATCTTTATTTACCATTGTAAAAATAAAGCTTTCCCCCTTTAATTTTTGTCATGTATTGTAATTCATAGAGATATTGGAGCCCGTCCTACCTGAACTGTAGAAAAGACAGCAGCCATGTCTATTTTTAAATAAAGTCTAAATCAATTTGGGAAACAGGTAAAGGGGTGTAGCAAATGAGGCACAGACGATCCTGTTTTATCTCAGAAGGCTTTGGCGTATTTACAGCTTTAGGCACAGCGTGTCCAATCCCGTATAAAATGCACTGTCCATACCAATTCAGCCTGTCCCCCGATATAAGGACATCAGGATGCCACCCTGCATTCACCAAGGGACAATCCTGATCTAATGTTCTCTGTGTATTCTACACCAATATCTGTTCGTCAACAAACCTTTTACTGGTTTCAATTTCTTTCCCTGATTGTCCTTTTTCAAATACAATGCGTATGTAACATTTTGTATTGTGTAATATGCATTATATAATAGACAATATATGATTTAAAACATATATCTTACTATATATTACATGTAGTGCATTGCTATACTACACATCTCAAGGTATACCCACCCAGACCTGTGCAGCATATTAATATTCTTTACAGTGGCCACCATTAATTACAATATTCAATCAGATTCCCCCTGGTAGCTTTCCCCAGGGAGTCAAACGATCCTTTTCCAATGTCACAAAATACAGCCGGGGGGGACTTCTTTCGAATCCCTCCTGTCCCTTGTCCACTACCTATTTCACAATCACAATAACAAACAATTGGTTAACCGTAAGTATTGGACTATAAAATCACCCAAGACACAAGTAACAACAAATCACTAAAGACACAAACAATTATACAATTGCTAAGGCACAAACAGCAAAATCACTAAAGGTACCTTTATCAAATTACTGTTCCCTTGTTTTTCTCTTTTATTTATTGTTTTCTCATTTTCCTCTTTAGTTTTTTATTTCTTTTTAATTTACCCAATTTACCAAAATGCGCAGACCCAATGCGCTGGTGTCGCCCACGTCTCGCGCAGGCAGCCTGCAAACAAACCAGACTATGAAAGTGCCTTATCTCATTGATGGGGTTTTACCCACGTCTCGAGCTGGCCCGAGGATCCGTGATCCCTTCCGGGAATTCCCCGGTGCCGGCACAAGGTCCCAGAGATCCTGGGGTCCACGGGAGGTCAGGCAGATTATCCCATCCTCGTCGCCAGAAAACGATACCGAAAAGTCGGCAAACAGACTCTCTAACACTGTTTTGAAAGTGTTAAAAAGCAGGCACTTTTATTACGGCGCGCTGGGCACTCGGGGGATCGCTCCTCTAATCCAGCGTGCGTTCCGCTTTCCTCTGGTTTTACATATCCTGGAACTCCTGAAACAGCAAAACACGCCAACCACTGTTTACAGACGTCCCGTGCTCTTTCACCAGTGCGTGCAGCCGCAACGAGAAATCTGGAATGAGCGTCTACAGAAACACATACGTATTTACCCACTTCAGAACAACGCGTTACATCAGCTGGCCGTACTTGTCAGTAATCCCTCCTGGATTAACACCCTCTTTGGATGGCACGGGTGCCGACTGTTGGCAATCAGGGCAGGACATAAGAACGCTCCTGGCCTGATCCGTTGTAATTTGAAATTGTCGTTTTAACGACTTTGCATTCTGGTGAAAGAGTTTACGTGATAATTTAGCTTGCTCCAAGGCTTTAGGCACAGTAAGCGGCACAGCTCGTGCATCGGCCCTCCTATTGCCTTCCGCAAGAGGTCCTGGAAGGGCAGCGCGAGAGCGGATGTGCGCTGCATAAAAACCATGACGTCTATGATTTATTAGGAACCATAGCATTCTCAATTCAGCCATCAAAAGAGGATTATCCTCTTCCTTCAGAAAAGAAGCTTCCAGGCGGTTAAGTATGCCAGCTGCATAATATGAGTCAGTTACAACATTCAAAGGCTCATTACAGAACACTCAAAAGCGATCCTAACAGCTGTCAGCTCAAGAACTTGTTTGACCCTTGGTCTCCTTTTTCTACCTTGTGTTTGGAACACTGGGTATCTGAGTTTAGCCACATAATTACAACTTTACGTGAGCGACCAAAGGCATCAGTAAATACAGTCTTGTCACTTACTGGTCGTTGCTGACAGCAGCATTTGCCCTACAACGGTAAATTACCAATTTCAGCCCACAGTTTATGTTGGGGGTAATAAACTGATATGTTCCCTGCATATGTTGCCAATGCAATCTGGAAATTCACATCTTCAGTTAATTACCATTGCAAATTCTCCTTTGTTGTAGGAATAAATATACATTCAAAGTCTGTCCCATACATAGCACATAAACATTCTCTGCCTTTAATTATTGGGTTTGCATACATTTCTTTTATTATCCAAACTGTTTTCATTGGTGTGTGAGCTAGAAAAACCCATTCCAACTCTTAAAGAATCACTTAATGACTTGTCCCATTGAAACGGTACTGCAAACGGTTGGACGGTATTGGCTATGAGTGCCAGCCAAACTGGCAGCTGCAAATTGCGTCCCCATCCCTATTTTTGTTCAACAGCATCGAATACTTTCTATATGGCCTGCTGAGCTTTGTCATCCAATACCTGAGTAGACAATAAATTCAGGTCTCCTTTCAAAAGTGTAAAAAGTAGACACAGTTCCTCTGTGGCAATGCCCAAAATAGGTCGGAGCCAATTTATGGCTCCTAGCAATTTTGTAAGTCATTTAAGGTCATGATATTATGGAATTTAAGAGGTACTGGCTAAGGAATGATTTCTTGTTCTGTTATTTGCCACCCCAAATATTTCCATGGAGCAGTTTTCTGAATTTTTTCTTGTGCAATTTGTAATCTAGCCTTTTGTATAGCGTTACATAGGACTTGCATTACTTGTTGTAGTTCCTGCTCTTATAACATGACAAGCAAGATATCATCCATATAACGACAGATACAAGCTGAGGGGTACAGCTTCCTCACAGGTTGTACAGCTGCTGCAACTACTGTCTTGCAAATGGTTGGACTATTTCTCATCCCTTGTGGTGATACCACCCAATGCTATCTCTTCATAGGCTCCTCTTGATTAAGTGAAGGAACAAAATGCAAATCTGGGGGCATCCTCAGGATGTAGCAAGGTGGCACAGGTGTCCATGCCATAATTTTGATTTCACCTTGATAATCAGAGTCAATTACTCCAGGTAAAACAAACAAATCCAGTTTGGTAGTAGATGATCAACCTATTAACAAAGCATGCACACTAGGCACTAAAGGCCCCCACACTCCTCTGGGAATAAGCAATACCACAGCAGTAATTAATTATCATCACTGACGGGCTGGCAGCCAAGTCCAGCCCTGCACTTCCAGCTGTTCCAGGGAAGAGATCTCGGGTCATGAGTTTAGACTTGAATTTATTTGATGGGGGTGGGGGAAGTCCTGTCCCCCACCTCCTGGGAAGGGTTAATTGGCTCCCCCTTTACATTAATCCTTGAATGATGTTCACTCACACAGTGCTTGCCCTTTCCCCATTTTGGACGATCTCTAGGAGGTACAGCCTTCGAAGTCTGGCGTGCATACTTTGTGTAATCTTTCTTTACACGACCCAGTGTCCCACAACAAAACCAATTCGATTTCAGTTCTGTTCCCAATACTTGTAACTGTGCTGCTAAAGCAGCAGCTAGAGAGCTGGTATAATGTTCAGTTGACTTATGTTTTGACACACTCTCATATCTGCTATAGTACACCTTTCCCTATTCCCCAAATCCTGCAACACACGCTGACAATCAGCATTAGCATTCTCAAAAGCCAATTATTTTAGTAACAACTCATGCGCTGTGTCATTATCAATTTGTCTCTCCAAAGCAGTTTGCAAGCGGTCTAAAAACAGCGCATAAGGTTCCTGTGATCCTTGCAAGATTTTTGAAAAGGACGTATTGGCATCTCTCCCAACCTCCAGTAACTTCCGAACCACTTTCATTGCTAGTTTTGCTATTACACCACATATATATCTCTCTGGGTTACGCAACTTGATTATCTGGCAAAGCGTGGGCACATTCCCCAGCTAAAGGACTGCAATCAATCCATCTCATCTGATATGCATTATCAACGGTCTCTATAGTACAGTTCTCCCAAAAATCAGATAACTACTAGTCAATATACTGTATGGTTAAGATCATTTTCAACAAAGAACGCCAGTCATGTGGAGTAAGTTCGTAAGAGGAGCTTAATGCTTCAAAAATGTATAACAAATGATAAAGTAACCCCATTTTCTTTAGCTAATGTTGGTAATTCCTTTACAACATCATACGGTAGCTGCTGAAAGCCTGGAGATTGCTGTTCACAACAGATCACTGGCCATGCCGTAACCACTTTCGAGTCTCCTGTTTTCAAAGCCTCTTCTCTACATTTATCCCACATGGTTTAATTAGTGTGCACTTTCGGTTGCAAAGTAAGATCCGGGGGGAATAAATCAGGCTCTTACTCTGGGTCCATCGGGCCAGGATCAAGGGGCTTGTCAGGCGACTCCCACAAACCATCATTTGCCAAAAGTGTTCACTGTAGGGTACATGCAGGGGCTTTGTTATCAGCCAATCCTTTATCCACTACTACATCTGTGGTCAGTGCATTTTTGCCTAATCTATCTACAGGATCCCCCTCCTTCCCTGGCAAGGGAGGAGCAGAAGGTTCACAATTAGTTGCAACCCGCGCAACTACTTCCTTCTGAGTCGCTATTAAAGCAGACATAATTTTTGCCCAAGTAGATAAATATTCACAAGCAGCTTTATCTCCAGTTGCTGCCTGTTCATATAATTCTCGTTCAACTTTCTGCCATGCCTCCAACTAAAATGTACCAGTTGTAGGAAAGTCCAGCACATGATCAGCAAGCCTTTCTTATAAAGTCATTAATCGGACTACTGGTACATTGTGATTTTGCTTTCTTAATAAAAGTTGAAGGACATCTAGGGTTTGTTTGGTTCAAGGGATAACTTCCCTCCTATGGTTCCAAATTGCTCATCTTTTCTTGCTGATGGGCGCACGCTGTGGTTTCTGTTTCCTGGCTCTGTTTCCCTGTCCTTGTTCAATTGGGCTTTGCCACCAGAACGGCTGCTGCCTTTACAGCCGCACTCAAAGTCCCTGTTCGGGTGCCATTTGTAGTGAATGTGGCACCAACTCTCTTTTAAGGTGAGACAAGAGACATTTGTTACAAACTCAGGTTTGCATTTATACTCGCTATGATGCTTGCTCAAGCATTTGCTGATTTGGTAAGTTCGTCATAACATAAGTGATATATTGTTACTGCCATAAAAGCATCGTTGTCTATACCACAAGCTACCCCCGTCATCCCCATTGATGTATCATTCCTGTACCAATCCCTCTGTCCTCGATGTATCACGTAGCATACAGTACTTGCTTCTTGTGTTATTCCACTAATGATTGTTCTCACGCTGTCAACTCTCACAGTTTCTCATAGGCCCAATGTCAGAATACTGCCACAATCACCTTTCTCCTTCCTTGAGCTCTCCTGACCTGCGGTTCCACCACCGTTGTCTTCTTTCTTGATCCCACTTGACTCACAGGTGCCCTCCAATCCTCTTTCTCGATCACTCTTCCTCACAGGTTCACCTCCTTCCTTGCTTTTCCTTTGCACGCTGCTCCACCTGAAGAGAAACACACAGAGGACTGAGCTACATCAGCCCCAGGGCACTACAGTCAGACGGGGGCTGAATCTGGGGGCTGACACCTCCCCACACCCCACAGCGTGCCCGCCTTGCCTTGGCCCCGGCCCCTCACACAGCCCATCCCCTCAGCTCTGCCCCTCCGCTGCAGCACAGCTTCCGCACATGCCCTGCTCAGGCTGGACCCCAGTTTCATGGGTTAGAGATATCATAGCTCAGTACAAATCCCCACGGTCCTCACCTGCTGTTTGGTGCTTGCGGAGGGTCACACTCACTGTGCCCCAGGACACTGGCCCTGCCCGGCCCTGCGGGAGTGTCTGGAGCTGCCGGCTGGTTCTCCAGCTTTAGCGTCACCCGCAGAAGCCCGCTCTCCTCAGCTCTGCACACCCATCCAGTTGCGCCGCCCAGGCAAAGTCAGCTTCACCCTCTGCTCTACACCTCACCTGCAAACAACCAACTTTCAACTGACAACTGTCCAAAACCCACCGACAAACTCTCCAAATCTCAGCCTTTCGTTTGCAACTGCTGCCTCTAGTGCATCTCACAGACAAGCCTTCAAAATCCCCTCATCCTGCAATAACACTCCAGCACTGATCACCTGCGGGAACAACTACCACAATACCAGGCAAACACCAACCAGTTCTGGCACGGAAATATCACTTTCTCCTCAAGATTCCACCCTACACCAACTGCTGACAAACACACGCTGTCCTCACCAAAGCCAAACGCTGCAACAACCAGCGACAACTCAAATTTGCGTGGGCGGTGCAAAATTGCAGGGGTGAGCTAACGCAGAGCTGGGCTTGAAAGCTGCAGAGTGTGCACCCTGTGGTATAACGTGGCGAGCTACTGCCATTCTGCCTTCTCCCTGGGAGAAGCGCGTGAGCAGAGGCTGCTTCAAGGCACGATGGGAACGGTTTGGTTCTCCGGGCCTCTCAGGGCGAGAGCGATAAATGTGATCTGTGTCGTGGCGCAGGAACTTCCCGTACACTTGCTCCTCCATTCGGTCTCGGGTGCTGCAAGAGAGGGAGCGAGAGATTCAGGGCAAGATTGACAACCTCGGCGTCCCCGTCCCAGCCACGGGTCACCCAAACCTGCAGACATCCCGGGAGGCCCCCTAAGATTTACACTCCCTTATGCCCCACCCTTGAAGCCTGGACATCGCCAGAACCATAGAGCAAGTATTTCTTGAGGAGGCACCCAAAGGGTCCGTGTTCTCTTTCAGGCAGATGCTAGCGCAAGATTGCAAATCATCTCACAGCTACCAGGAAGGTAAAAAATAACGTCTTGAAATGGGAAAGGAACAGGTATTGTTTCTCTTCATCACCTCCCTCATTGCCACGTTATCAAGGTCTCCCGCAATGTTCCACAGGAAACTTGAAGCTTGGAATTCCTGGTATTCTGAACCTGGGCAAGAAAGGAAGAAAAGCATGAGACTGATCATAAAGAGGGTGGCTGCTCGTAACATGGAAAGAGCAGTAACAAGGTAAAAAGATATCACTTTTCCTTAGAGAGCTCTCAAAGCTGCCTGTTAAGGACAAGAAAAACAAACTTGTGACGGACCATTACTTAAAATGCAAGGCCCAGGAAGCGATCTAATGCACATTGAAACGCGGGCCACGAGACAGTGGAAGTGCCACGAGCTGAGACTGAAGGGACAGAGGATGAATTTCCAAAGAAGTTTAGGTTTCGATGTCAAAACGGAAAATTCTACGTCATTAAAATATAATGCAAAAGTCAGTGTAAAATCAAGTAAGGCAACGACTCCAAATGAACTCCCAGGCGCTTCAGTCACTCAGGAGATCAAAAATGCGGATCATTTCTCACCTGCCCACCTCCCAAACCCCAGCCTATGTCCCCTGCTTCCAGCTTACCTGAGCCCAGATTAAAGGAGGATTTCAGAGGCCATGCCAAGTTCTGCTGCTCCTCGTTCGGGTTGCCAGTCTTCCTCCTCGCTCTGGAATTGCAGGTCAACCGCCTTCCTGTTCTTCTTTGATTGACGCTGAGCTGCCGCGTTACCCGCTGCCGTCTGAGCGGATCTCGGGGAGCCTCTGGAACCGCCAGAGCGCTCCCCCCACCAACATTCTCTTGCCTTGTTTTCGGGGTTCCTCTTCACCAGCTGAGGCGCCCTCCCACCCCCCGCCGCCCTCTTACCTTTTTCTAGAGGTCTCTTGAGCCACCAGCAAGCTCCCCCGCACCTTCCCTCAGCGATCTTGGCCCGCCAGAGGCCTGCCCCTCGTCAGCCTCCTCCCCTTTTCCTGGGTGCTGCTTGAACCACTGGTGGGCTCCCCTCCACCATCCTCTCGTCCTTTGTAGGGGAGTCTCGTGACTCACCAGAGCGCTCTCCGCCGTTGCCTTGCTGGGGTTATTGACACCGCTTGACTTGCCAGAGCGCTCCCCCTCGCAGTTCTCTTGTTGGATTTCTTGGGACCTTTTGAACCATTGGAACAACGGGAATGCTGCCCCCCACTGTGACCTTGCCTTTCTTCAGTGCGATCTTGACGTGCTGGAGCACTTCCCCGCGCCGTCCTCTTGCCTTTTACTGGGGAGTCTCTTGAATATCCACAGCACTCCCCCCTGCCATCCTTTACCAGATTTTTTGACACTTCTTGACATCTCGGAGTGCTCTCACTCACCCTTGTCTTGCCTATTTTCAGGGCGCTCCTGTCCCGCTGGATGCTCCTCCCTGCTGTCCTATTGCCAGATTGAGAATTCTCGACCTGTCCCAGCGCTACCCCACCGTCCTTCTGCCTTCTACCTGGGAAGTCACTTGAAGAACTGGAGCACTCCCCCCTGCTGTCCTCTTGCCTTTCTTCACTGAGATTTTGGCCTGCCAGAGCACTCCTCCCTGTTGTCCTCTTACTGGATTTCTTGGGACCTCTTGACCCACTGGGTTTCTCCTCCTGCTGTCCTTTTGCCTTTCTTTAGTACAATCTCAGCCTGCTGGAGCGCTCCCCCTCGCCGTCCTCCTGCTGGATTTCTTGGAACCTCTTGACCCCTTAGGGCGTTCCCCCTGCCACCCTCTTGTGGTTTTTGGGGGAGTCTTGTGATCAACCAGGCCGTTTCCCCCCACCATCCTCTTCCCCTTTTCCTGGGTGCTTCTTGATCCACCAGAGTGCTCTCAATGCTGCCTGTTACCATCCTCTAACCATTCTCTTGCCTTTTTTGGTGGAGTCTTGTGACTCACCGGAGCGTTCTCCACCATTGTCTTGCTGGATTTGTTGACATCGCTTGACCTGCCGGAGCGCTCCCCCTCACAGTTCTCTTCCTGGATATCTTGGGACATTTTGAACCACTGGGGGGCTCCCACCCGCCATCCTCTTACCGCATTTATTGAGACGTCCTGATCTGCCAGAGCGTTCCCCCTCGCCGTCCTTTTGCTGGATTTCTTGGGATGCCTTAAACAACTGTGGGGCTCCCACCCACCATCCTCTAACCGCATTTATCGACATTTCCTGATCTGCTGGAGCGCTCCCCCTTGCCGTCCTCTTGCTGGATTTCTTGGGATCTCTTGGACCACTGGGGGGGCTCCCACCCGCCATCCTCTTACCGCATTTATTGAGACTTCCTGATCTGCTGGATTGCTCTCCCCCTGGCCTTCCTCTTGCACTTTTTTGGGGGAGTCTTCTTCACACATCCGAGCGCTCTCCCTCACCCTTGTCTTGCCTCTAGTCAGGGCGCTCTTCTCCCGCTGGAACGCTCCTCCCCGCCATCCTATTGCCAGACTGAGAATTCTTGACCTGCCGCAGTCCTGCCCCGCCATGCTCCTGCCTTCTGCCTGGGAAGTCACTTGAAGAACTGGAGCGCTCTCCCCCGCTGTCCTCTTGCCTTTCCTCAGTGGGATTTTGGCCTGCTAAAGAGCTCCTCCCTGTCGTCCTCCTGCTGGATTTCTTGGGACTTCTTGACCCATTAGGGCGTTCCCCCTGCCACCCTCTTGTGGTTTTTGGGGGAGTCTTGTGACCAACCAGGCCGTTTCCCCCCACCATCCTCTTCCCCTTTTCCTGGGTGCTTCTTGATCCACCAGAGTGCTCCCCTGCACCATTCTTTTGCCTTTTTTGGGAGAGTCTTGTGACTCGCCGGAGAGTTCTCCACCATTGTCTTGCTGGATTTCTTGACATCGCTTGACCTGCCGGAGCGCTCCCCCTCGCAGTTCTCTTGCTGGATTTCTTGGGACGTCTTAAACAACTGAGGGGCTCACACCCACCATCCTCTAACTGCATTTATCGAGATTTCCTGATCTGCCGGAGCGCTCGCCCCTGCTGTCCTCTTGCTGGGTTTCTTGGGACCTCTTGACCCACACGAGCTCTCCTCCCCACCGTCTTCTTGCCGGACTTATTGAGACTTCTTGACCCGCCAGAGTGTTCCCCCTCATCATCCTCCTGCCTTTTTCTGGGGATTCTCTTCAACAACTGAAGAGCTCCCCCGCACTGTCCTCTTCCCTTTTTTCTGGGTGATTCGTGAATCACCGGTGAGCTTCTCCTTACCACCCTCTTGGGCTTTTTTCAGAGCAACCTTGACCCATCAGAGCACCCCCTCACCGTCCTCTTGCCAGATGTACTGAGGGTTCTTCATCTGCCACAGCGCTCCCCCACGCCGTCCTCTTGCTGGATTTCCTGGAACCTTGTGAACCACTGAGGGGCTCCCACCCACCATCCTTTTACCGCATTTATTGAGACGTCCTGATCTGCCAGAGCGCTCCCCCTTGCCGTCCTCTTGCTGGATTTCTTGGGATCTCTTGGACCACTGAGGGGGCTCCCACCCGCGATCCTCTTACCGCATTTATCGAGACTTCCTGATCTGCTGGAGCGCTCCCCCTCGCCGTCCTCTTGTTGGATTTCTTGGGTCCTCTTGACCCATTAGGGCGTTCCCCCTGCCACCCTCTTGTGTTTTCTGGGGGAGTCTTGTGACCAACCAGAGTGCTCCCCCCCACCATCTTCTTCCCCTTTTCCTGGGTGCTTCTTGATCCACCAGAGTGCTCCCCTGCACCATTCTCTTGCCTTTTTTGGGGGGAATCTTGTGATTCACCGGAGCGTTTTCCACCATTGTCTTGCTGGATTTCTTGACACCGCTTGACCTGTTGGAGCGCTCTCCCTCACAGTTCTCTTGCTGGATATCTTGGGACCTCTTGAACCACTGGGGAGCTCCCACCTGCCACCTTCTTACCACATTTATTGAGACTTCCTGATCTGCTGGATTGCTCTCCCCACCGGCCTTCCTCTTGCACTTTTTGGGGGAGTCTTCTTGACACGTCCGAGTGCTCTCCCTCACCCTCGTCTTGCCTCTAGTCAGGGCGCTCTTCTCCCGCTGGAACGCTCCTCCCCGCCATCCTATTGCCAGACTGAGAATTCTTGACCTGCCGCAGTCCTGCCCCGCCATGCTCCTGCCTTCTGCCTGGGAAGTCACTTGAAGAACTGGAGCGCTCTCCCCCGCTCTCCTCTTGCCTTTCCTCAGTGGGATTTTGGCCTGCTAAAGAGCTCCTCCCTGTCGTCCTCTTGCTGGATTTCTCGGTACCTCTTGACCCACTGGGTCTCTCCTCCTGCCGTCCTTTTGCCTTTCCTTAGTACATTCTTGGTCTGCTGGAGTGCTCCCCCCCACCATCCTCTTGCTGGATTTCTCGGGACCCCTTGTCCCATATAGGACATTCCCCCCCACCACCATCCTGGTGTGTTTTTTAGGAGAGTCTTGTGATCGACCAGAGCGCTCCCCCCTTGACATCCTCTTCCCCTTTTTCTGGGTGACTTTTGAACCACTGGTGAACTCTCCCCCATCATCCTCTTGCCACATATATTGAGACTTGTTGATCCGCCAGAGCGCTTCCCCCCCTGTCCTCTTGCCAGATTTACTGATACCTCTTGTCCTGTCAGAGCGCTCCCTCTCGCAGTCCTCTTTGTTCAGTTTGTAAGGTAGGAGGGGGGATCTCTGATTACAGAAAGGTCCCTTTGTTCTAGGAGACATTCCCGTGCTCCATGCTTCAGGTTGCCCATCTTCCCTCTCATTTTCAATATGCAAGTCCATCACCGTCCTCCTCTTCTTTCTTGATCCCTCGACTCCCGGATGAACTCAAATCCTCTTTCTTGATCACTCTTTCTCGTAAGTTCACAACCTTACTTTCCTTTCTTGCTTTCGCCTTTGTGAGCTGCTCCACCCAAACCGAAATGCCCTGAAGACAGAAATACACCCACCCCAAGCCCGTACAGTCACATAGGGGGTGAGTCCGCTCGCTGACGCATCCCCACATCCCACAGCAAGCCCACCTTGCCTTGGCCCCGGCCCCCCGCACAGGCCTTCCCACCAACCCAGCCCCTCCGTAGCAGCACAGTTTCCCAGCATGCACCCCACAAAGACTTTCTTTGCCAGTCACCCCTGGCACTTACAGCAACACACCACATCAGCATCAAGAGCCCTGGGAGTGGAGAGCTGGCCAGGCCCTCACCCCGGCAGGATCCTCTTCCCCCTCCTTTAGCTGATGGCAGACAGACAAGACACCTCCCAAGAGGTGTCCAGCCCTCTCTCTCAACCACTCATGAGTACAAAAGCCCAGCCTCTACTCACCCACCCCGCCTCCCAAAACCCCACCAGCAGCCCCTGGTCCCAGCTGAACAGCAGCCAGTGCTGAAGATCTGGCTCGTGTTGTCGGACACAACCTTCCCATGGATGTCTGGGCCCCTGAGCAGTTTCCAGGGGTGGGAGGGCGCAGTCCTGATTACAGGGAGGTCCCTGTCCCAAGGGGGACATTTTCTTCCTCCTCACTCCTGACTCGCAGCTCCATCACCTTCCTCCTCTTCTTTCTTGATCCCTCCTGACTCGCAGGTCTACCACCGTCATCTTCTTTCTTGATCCCTGTTGACTTGCAGATGCACTCCAATCCTCTTTCTTGATCGCTCTTCCTCGTAGGTTCACCACCTTCCTCTTCCTTCTTGCTTTCGCCTTTGCGAGCTGCTCCACCCGAACAGAGATGCACAGAAAACAAAAATATACCCACCCCAGGCCCGTACAGTCACACGAGGGGGCGAGTCCGGTCGCTGACGCATCCCCACACCCCACCACAAGGCCACCTTGCCTTGGCCCCGGCCCCCCGCACAGGCCTTCCCACCAACCCAGCCCCTCCGTAGCAGCACAGTTTCCCAGCATGCACCCCACAAAGACTTTCTTTGCCAGTCACCCCTGGCACTTACAGCAACACACCACACCAGCATCAAGAGCCCTGGGAGTGGAGAGCTGGCCAGGCCCTCACCCCGGCAGGATCCTCTTCCCCCTCCTTTACCTGCTGGCAGACAGACACCTCCCAAGGGATGACCACCCTGCTCCCTTAACTGCTCCCAAGTCCAAGAGCCCAGCCCCTGCTCACCACCCCCACCTCCCAAAACACAGCCAACAGCCCCTGCTCCCATTTTGCCACTTTACCCCCGAGCACGGTGTCTAGGGGTGGGAGGGGGACGCACTAATCACAGATCGTTCCCTGTGCTTAAGGATACATTCTCCTTCTCGCTGGCTCAGGCTGCCCATCTTCCTCCTCACTCTTGACTCGTAGCTCCATCACCTTTCTCCTCTTTTGTCCCCTCCTGACTCACAGGTCCACCACTGTCATCTTCTTTCTTGACTCTGCTTGACTCACAGGTGCGCTCCAATCCTCTTTCGTGATCGCTCTTCTGTGTCAGTACACGGAAGACCGGGCACATGAGAAACTGCAAGAGTCAACAGCATGAGAACAAGCATTAGTGGAAAAATACAAGAACAAAGGACTGTATGCTATGTGATACATCAAGGACAGAGGAGTTGATACAGGATTGATGCATCAAGGACAGAGGGACAGCTTGTGATAGACAAAAAAGGTGTTTATGGCAGTGACTTTGGTGGGAACACAAAACACATCACTTATGTAATGACTAACTTAGCTAATCAACAAATGCTTGAGCAAGTATCATAGCGAGTATAAACACAAGCCTGAATTTGTAATAAACATCTCTCATTGCACCTTAAAAGAGAGTCCGTACCGCATTCGCTACAAATGGCGCCCTGGAACAGGGACTTTCAGTGTGCCTATAAAGGCAGTAGCCGCTCTGGTAGCGAAGCCCAATCGAACCAGGAAACAGGACCGGGAACCAGGACAGTGCGCGCCCACCACCAACGAAAGGTGAGCGATTGGGAACCATGGGAGGGAAGCTATCCCTTAAGCAAAGACAAACCCTGGATGTCCTTCAACATGCGCTACAAACGCAAAATCAGGATGTATCAGGGGTCTGATTGGTGAGTTTATTACAATGGATTGCTAATCATGTGCTAGACTTTCCTACAACTGGTACATTTCAGTTGGAGACATGGCACAAAGATGAATGAGAATTATATGAACAGGTAACGACTGGAGATAAAGCTGCTTGCAAATATTCATCTACTTGGGGAAAAATTATGACTACTAAGATACAGGATACAGGACTGATACATCAGGGACAGAGGGACAGCTTACTATAGAAAAAAATGCGTATATGGCAGTTACTTCGCTCATGTAATGTCTAACTTAGCTAAAGAGCAAATGCTTGAGCAAGCATCATAGCGAGTATAAATGCAAACCTGAGTTTGTAATAAATGTCTCTCATGGCACCTTACCGTGAGTCCACGCCAGATTCGCTACACTCTTCCTCATAGGTTCACCACCTTCCTCTCCTTCCTTGCTTTTCCTTTGCACGCTGCTCCACCTGAAGAGAAACACACAGAGGACTGAGCTACACCAGCCCAAGGGCACTACAATCAGACAGGGGCTGAGTCTGGGGGCTGACACCTCCCCACACCCCACAACGAGCCCACCTTGCCTTGGCCCCGGCCCCTCGCACATGCCTTAGAGATATCATAGCTCAGTACAAATCCCCACAGTCCTCACCTGCTGTTGGGTGCTTGCGGAGGGTCACACTCCCTGTGCCCCAGGGCACTGGCCCTACACGGCCAAGCTCGGCAGCGGGACTGTCTGGAGCTGCCGCTGGCTGGTTCTCCAGCTTTAGGGTCACCCGCAGAAGCCCGCTCTCCTCAGCTCTGCACACCCATCCAGTTGCGCCGCCCAGGCAAAGTCAGCTTCACCCTCTGCTCTACACCTCACCTGCAAACAACCAACTCTTCAACTGACAACTGTCCAAAACCCACCGACAAACTCTCCACACCTCAGCCTTTCGTTTGCAACTGCTGCCTCTAGTGCATCTCACAGACAAGCCTTCAAAATCCCCTCATCCTGCAATAACACTCCAGCACTGATCACCTGTGGGAACAACTACCACAATACCATGCAAACACCAACCAGTTCTGGCACGGAAATATCACTTTCTCCTCAAGATTCCACCCTACACCAACTGCTGACAAACACACGCTGTCCTCACCAAAGCCAAACGCTGCAACAACCAGCGACAACTCAAATTTGCGTGGGCGGTGCAAAATTGCAGGGGTGAGCTAACGCAGAGCTGGGCTTGAAAGCTGCAGAGTGTGCACCCTGTGGTATAACGTGGCGAGCTACTGCCATTCTGCCTTCTCCCTGGGAGAAGCGCGTGAGCAGAGGCTGCTTCAAGGCACGATGGGAACGGTTTGGTTCTCCGGGTCTCTCAGGGCGAGAGCGATAAATGTGATCTGTGGCGTGGCGCAGGAACTTCCCGTACACTTGCTCCTCCATTCGGTCTCGGGTGCTGCAAGAGAGGGAGCGAGAGATTCAGGGCAAGATTGACAACCTCGGCGTCCCCGTCCCAGCCACGGGTCACCCAAACCTGCAGACATCCCGGGAGGCCCCCTAAGATTTACACTCCCCTATGCCCCACCCTTGAAGCCTGGACATCGCCAGAACCATAGAGCAAGTATTTCTTGAGGAGGCACCCAAAGGGTCCGTGTTCTCTTTCAGGCAGATGCTAGCGCAAGATTGCAAATCATCTCACAGCTACCAGGAAGGTAAAAAATAACGTCTTGAAACGGGAAAGGAACAGGTATTGTTTCTCTTCATCACCTCCCTCATTGCCACGTTATCAAGGTCTCCCGCAATGTTCCACAGGAAACTTGAAGCTTGGAATTCCTGGTATTCTGAACCTGGGCAAGAAAGGAAGAAAAGCATGAGACTGATCATAAAGAGGGTGGCTGCTCGTAACATGGAAAGAGCAGTAACAAGGTAAAAAGATATCACTTTTCCTTAGAGAGCTCTCAAAGCTGCCTGTTAAGGACAAGAAAAACAAACTTGTGACGGACCATTACTTAAAATCCAAGGCCCAGGAAGCGATCTAATGTACATTGAAACGCGGGCCACGAGACAGTGGAAGTGCCACGAGCTGAGACTGAAGGGACAGAGGATGAATTTCCAAAGAAGTTTAGGTTTCGATGTCAAAACGGAAAATTCTACGTCATTAAAATATAATGCAAAAGTCAGTGTAAAATCAAGTAAGGCAACGACTCCAAATGAACTCCCAGGCGCTTCAGTCACTCAGCAGATCAAAAATGCGGATCATTTCTCACCTGCCCACCTCCCAAACCCCAGCCTATGTCCCCTGCTTCCAGCTTACCTGAGCCCAGATTAAAGGAGGATTTCAGAGGCCATGCCAAGTTCTGCTGCTCCTCGTTCGGGTTGCCAGTCTTCCTCCTCGCTCTGGAATTGCAGGTCAACCGCCTTCCTGTTCTTCTTTGATGGACGCTGAGCTGCCGCGTTACCCGCTGCCGTCTGAGCGGATCTCGGGGAGCCTCTGGAACCGCCAGAGCGCTCCCCCCACCAACATTCTCTTGCCTTGTTTTCCGGGTTCCTCTTCACCAGCTGAGGCGCCCTCCCACCCCCCGCCGCCCTCTTACCTTTTTCTAGAGGTCTCTTGAGCCACCAGCAAGCTCCCCCGCACCTTCCCTCAGCGATCTTGGCCCGCCAGAGGCCTGCCCCTCGTCAGCCTCCTCCCCTTTTCCTGGGTGCTGCTTGAACCACTGGTGGGCTCCCCTCCACCATCCTCTCGTCCTTTGTAGGGGAGTCTCGTGACTCACCAGAGCGCTCTCCGCCGTTGCCTTGCTGGGGTTATTGACACCGCTTGACTTGCCAGAGCGCTCCCCCTCGCAGTTCTCTTGTTGGATTTCTTGGGACCTTTTGAACCATTGGAACAACGGGAATGCTCCCCCCCACTGTGACCTTGCCTTTCTTCAGTGCCATCTTGACGTGCTGGAGCACTTCCCCGCGCCGTCCTCTTGCCTTTTACTGGGGAGTCTCTTGAATATCCACAGCACTCCCCCCTGCCATCCTTTACCAGATTTTTTGACACTTCTTGACATCTCGGAGTGCTCTCACTCACCCTTGTCTTGCCTATTTTCAGGGCGCTCCTGTCCCGCTGGATGCTCCTCCCTGCTGTCCTATTGCCAGATTGAGAATTCTCGACCTGTCCCAGCGCTACCCCACCGTCCTTCTGCCTTCTACCTGGGAAGTCACTTGAAGAACTGGAGCACTCCCCCCTGCTGTCCTCTTGCCTTTCTTCACTGAGATTTTGGCCTGCCAGAGCACTCCTCCCTGTTGTCCTCTCACTGGATTTCTTGGGACCTCTTGACCCACTGGGTTTCTCCTCCTGCTGTCCTTTTGCCTTTCTTTAGTACAATCTCAGCCTGCTGGAGCGCTCCCCCTCGCCGTCCTCCTGCTGGATTTCTTGGAACCTCTTGACCCCTTAGGGCGTTCCCCCTGCCACCCTCTTGTGGTTTTTGGGGGAGTCTTGTGATCAACCAGGCCGTTTCCCCCCACCATCCTCTTCCCCTTTTCCTGGGTGCTTCTTGATCCACCAGAGTGCTCTCAAAGCTGCCTGTTACCATCCTCTAACCATTCTCTTGCCTTTTTTGGTGGAGTCTTGTGACTCACCGGAGCGTTCTCCACCATTGTCTTGCTGGATTTGTTGACATCGCTTGACCTGCCGGAGCGCTCCCCCTCACAGTTCTCTTCCTGGATATCTTGGGACATTTTGAACCACTGCGGGGGCTCCCACCCGCCATCCTCTTACCGCATTTATTGAGACGTCCTGATCTGCCAGAGCGTTCCCCCTCGCCGTCCTTTTGCTGGATTTCTTGGGATGCCTTAAACAACTGTGGGGCTCCCACCCACCATCCTCTAACCGCATTTATCGAGATTTCCTGATCTGCTGGTGCGCTCCCCCTTGCCGTTCTCTTGCTGGATTTCTTGGGATCTCTTGGACCACTGGGGGGGCTCCCACCCGCCATCCTCTTACCGCATTTATTGAGACTTCCTGATCTGCTGGATTGCTCTCCCCCTGGCCTTCCTCTTGCACTTTTTTGGGGGAGTCTTCTTCACACATCCGAGCGCTCTCCCTCACCCTTGTCTTGCCTCTAGTCACGGCGCTCTTCTCCCGCTGGAACGCTCCTCCCCGCCATCCTATTGCCAGACTGAGAATTCTTGACCTGCCGCAGTCCTGCCCCGCCATGCTCCTGCCTTCTGCCTGGGAAGTCACTTGAAGAACTGGAGCGCTCTCCCCCGCTGTCCTCTTGCCTTTCCTCAGTGGGATTTTGGCCTGCTAAAGAGCTCCTCCCTGTCGTCCTCTTGCTGGATTTCTTGGGACTTCTTGACCCATTAGGGCGTTCCCCCTGCCACCCTCTTGTGGTTTTTGGGGGAGTCTTGTGACCAACCAGGCCGTTTCCCCCCACCATCCTCTTCCCCTTTTCCTGGGTGCTTCTTGATCCACCAGAGTGCTCCCCTGCACCATTCTTTTGCCTTTTTTGGGAGAGTCTTGTGACTCGCCGGAGAGTTCTCCACCATTGTCTTGCTGGATTTCTTGACATCGCTTGACCTGCCGGAGCGCTCCCCCTCGCAGTTCTCTTGCTGGATTTCTTGGGACGTCTTAAACAACTGAGGGGCTCACACCCACCATCCTCTAACTGCATTTATCGAGATTTCCTGATCTGCCGGAGCGCTCGCCCCTGCTGTCCTCTTGCTGGGTTTCTTGGGACCTCTTGACCCACACGAGCTCTCCTCCCCACCGTCTTCTTGCCGGACTTATTGAGACTTCTTGACCCGCCAGAGTGTTCCCCCTCATCATCCTCCTGCCTTTTTCTGGGGATTCTCTTCAACAACTGAAGAGCTCCCCCGCACTGTCCTCTTCCCTTTTTTCTGGGTGATTCGTGAATCACCGGTGAGCTTCTCCTTACCACCCTCTTGGGCTTTTTTCAGAGCAACCTTGACCCATCAGAGCACCCCCTCACCGTCCTCTTGCCAGATGTACTGAGGGTTCTTCATCTGCCACAGCGCTCCCCCACGCCGTCCTCTTGCTGGATTTCCTGGAACCTTGTGAACCACTGGGGGGCTCCCACCCACCATCCTTTTACCGCATTTATTGAGACGTCCTGATCTGCCAGAGCGCTCCCCCTTGCCGTCCTCTTGCTGGATTTCTTGGGATCTCTTGGACCACTGGGGGGGCTCCCACCCGCCATCCTCTTACCGCATTTATCGAGACTTCCTGATCTGTTGGAGCGCTCCCCCTCGCCGTCCTCTTGCTGGATTTCTTGGGTCCTCTTGACCCATTAGGGCGTTCCCCCTGCCACCCTCTTGTGTTTTCTGGGGGAGTCTTGTGACCAACCAGAGTGCTCCCCCCCACCATCTTCTTCCCCTTTTCCTGAGTGCTTCTTGATCCACCAGAGTGCTCCCCTGCACCATTCTCTTGCCTTTTTTTGGGGGAATCTTGTGACTCACCGGAGCGTTTCCCACCATTGTCTTGCTGGATTTCTTGACACCGCTTGACCTGTTGGAGCGCTCTCCCTCACAGTTCTCTTGCTGGATATCTTGGGACCTCTTGAACCACTGGGGAGCTCCCACCTGCCACCTTCTTACCGCATTTATTGAGACTTCCTGATCTGCTGGATTGCTCTCCCCACCGGCCTTCCTCTTGCACTTTTTGGGGGAGTCTTCTTGACACGTCCGAGTGCTCTCCCTCACCCTTGTCTTGCCTCTAGTCAGGGCGCTCTTCTCCCGCTGGAACGCTCCTCCCCGCCATCCTATTGCCAGACTGAGAATTCTTGACCTGCCGCAGTCCTGCCCCGCCATGCTCCTGCCTTCTGCCTGGGAAGTCACTTGAAGAACTGGAGCGCTCTCCCCCGCTGTCCTCTTGCCTTTCCTCAGTGGGATTTTGGCCTGCTAAAGAGCTCCTCCCTGTCGTCCTCTTGCTGGATTTCTCGGTACCTCTTGACCCACTGGGTCTCTCCTCCTGCCGTCCTTTTGCCTTTCCTTAGTACATTCTTGGTCTGCTGGAGTGCTCCCCCCCACCATCCTCTTGCTGGATTTCTCGGGACCCCTTGTCCCATATAGGACATTCCCCCCCACCACCATCCTGGTGTGTTTTTTAGGAGAGTCTTGTGATCGACCAGAGCGCTCCCCCCTTGACATCCTCTTCCCCTTTTTCTGGGTGACTTTTGAACCACTGGTGAACTCTCCCCCATCATCCTCTTGCCACATATATTGAGACTTGTTGATCCGCCAGAGCGCTTCCCCCACTGTCCTCTTGCCAGATTTACTGATACCTCTTGTCCTGTCAGAGCGCTCCCTCTCGCAGTCCTCTTTGTTCAGTTTGTAGGGTAGGAGGGGGGATCTCTGATTACAGAAAGGTCCCTTTGTTCTAGGAGACATTCCCTTGCTCCATGCTTCAGGTTGCCCATCTTCCCTCTCATTTTCAATATGCACGTCCATCACCTTCCTCCTCTTCTTTCTTGATCCCTCGACTCCCGCATGAACTCAAATCCTCTTTCTTGATCACTCTTTCTCGTAAGTTCACAACCTTACTTTCCTTTCTTGCTTTCGCCTTTGTGAGCTGCTCCACCCAAACCGAAATGCCCTGAAGACAGAAATACACCCACCCCAAGCCCGTACAGTCACATAGGGGGTGAGTCCGCTCGCTGACGCATCCCCACATCCCACAGCAAGCCCACCTTGCCTTGGCCCCGGCCCCCCGCACAGGCCTTCCCACCAACCCAGCCCCTCCGGAGCAGCACAGTTTCCCAGCATGCACCCCACAAAGACTTTCTTTGCCAGTCACCCCTGGCACTTACAGCAACACACCACATCAGCATCAAGAGCCCTGGGAGTGGAGAGCTGGCCAGGCCCTCACCCCGGCAGGATCCTCTTCCCCCTCCTTTAGCTGATGGCAGACAGACAAGACACCTCCCAAGAGGTGTCCAGCCCTCTCTCTCAACCACTCAGGAGTACAAAAGCCCAGCCTCTACTCACCCACCCCGCCTCCCAAAACCCCACCAGCAGCCCCTGGTCCCAGCTGAACAGCAGCCAGTGCTGAAGATCTGGCTCGTGTTGTCGGACACAACCTTCCCATGGATGTCTGGGCCCCTGAGCACTTTCCAGGGGTGGGAGGGCGCAGTCCTGATTACAGGGAGGTCCCTGTCCCAAGGGGGACATTTTCTTCCTCCTCACTCCTGACTCGCAGCTCCATCACCTTCCTCCTCTTCTTTCTTGATCCCTCCTGACTCGCAGCTCTACCACCGTCATCTTCTTTCTTGATCCCTGTTGACTTGCAGATGCACTCCAATCCTCTTTCTTGATCGCTCTTCCTCGTAGGTTCACCACCTTCCTCTTCTTTCTTGCTTTCGCCTTTGCGAGCTGCTCCACCCGAACAGAGATGCACAGAAAACAAAAATATACCCACCCCAGGCCCGTACAGTCACACGAGGGGGCGAGTCCGGTCGCTGACGCATCCCCACACCCCACCACAAGGCCACCTTGCCTTGGCCCCGGCCCCCCGCACAGGCCTTCCCACCAACCCAGCCCCTCCGTAGCAGCACAGTTTCCCAGCATGCACCCCACAAAGACTTTCTTTGCCAGTCACCCCTGGCACTTACAGCAACACACCACACCAGCATCAAGAGCCCTGGGAGTGGAGAGCTGGCCAGGCCCTCACCCCGGCAGGATCCTCTTCCCCCTCCTTTACCTGCTGGCAGACAGACACCTCCCAAGGGATGACCACCCTGCTCCCTTAACTGCTCCCAAGTCCAAGAGCCCAGCCCCTGCTCACCACCCCCACCTCCCAAAACACAGCCAACAGCCCCTGCTCCCATTTTACCACTTTACCCCCGAGCACGGTTTCTAGGGGTGGGAGGGGGACGCACTAATCACAGATCGTTCCCTGTGCTTAAGGATACATTCTCCTTCTCGCTGGCTCAGCCTGCCCATCTTCCTCCTCACTCTTGACTCGTAGCTCCATCACCTTTCTCCTCTTTTGTCCCCTCCTCACTCACAGGTCCACCACTGTCATCTTCTTTCTTGACTCTGCTTGACTCACAGGTGCGCTCCAATCCTCTTTCGTGATCGCTCTTCTGTGTCAGTACACGGAAGACCGGGCACATGAGAAACTGCAAGAGTCAACAGCATGAGAACAAGCATTAGTGGAAAAATACAAGAACAAAGGACTGTATGCTATGTGATACATCAAGGACAGAGGAGTTGATACAGGATTGATGCATCAAGGACAGAGGGACAGCTTGTGATAGACAAAAAAGGTGTTGATGGCAGTGACTTTAGTGGGAACACAAAACACATCACTTATGTAATGACTAACTTAGCTAATCAACAAATGCTTGAGCAAGTATCATAGCGAGTATAAACGCAAGCCTGAATTTGTAATAAACATCTCTCATTGCATCTTAAAAGAGAGTCCGTACCGCATTCGCTACAAATGGCGCCCTGGAACAGGGACTTTCAGCGTGCCTATAAAGGCAGTAGCCGCTCTGGTAGCGAAGCCCAATCGAACCAGGAAACAGGACCGGGAACCAGGACAGTGCGCGCCCACCACCAACGAAAGGTGAGCGATTGGGAACCATGGGAGGGAAGTTATCCCTTAAGCAAAGACAAACCCTGGATGTCCTTCAACATGCGCTACAAACGCAAAATCAGGATGTATCAGGGGTCTGATTGGTGAGTTTATTAGAATGGATTGCTAATCAAGTGCTAGACTTTCCTACAACTGGTACATTTCAGTTGGAGACATGGCACAAAGATGAATGAGAATTATATGAACAGGTAACGACTGGAGATAAAGCTGCTTGCAAATATTCATCTACTTGGGGAAAAATTATGACTACTAAGATACAGGATACAGGACTGATACATCAGGGACAGAGGGACAGCTTACTATAGAAAAAAATGCGTATATGGCAGTTACATCGCTCATGTAATGTCTAACTTAGCTAAAGAGCAAATGCTTGAGCAAGCATCGTAGGGAGTATAAATGCAAACCTGAGTTTGTAATAAATGTCTCTCATGGCACCTTACCGTGAGTCCACGCCAGATTCGCTACACTCTTCCTCATAGGTTCACCACCTTCCTCTCCTTCCTTGCTTTTCCTTTGCACGCTGCTCCACCTGAAGAGAAACACACAGAGGACTGAGCTACACCAGCCCAAGGGCACTACAATCAGACAGGGGCTGAGTCCGGGGGCTGACACCTCCCCACACCCCACAACGAGCCCACCTTGCCTTGGCCCCGGCCCCTCGCACATGCCTTAGAGATATCATAGCTCAGTACAAATCCCCACAGTCCTCACCTGCTGTTTGGTGCTTGCGGAGGGTCACACTCCCTGTGCCCCAGGGCACTGGCCCTACACGGCCAAGCTCGGCAGCGGGACTGTCTGGAGCTGCCGCTGGCTGGTTCTCCAGCTTTAGGGTCACCCGCAGAAGCCCGCTCTCCTCAGCTCTGCACACCCATCCAGTTGCGCCGCCCAGGCAAAGTCAGCTTCACCCTCTGCTCTACACCTCACCTGCAAACAACCAACTCTTCAACTGACAACTGTCCAAAACCCACCGACAAACTCTCCACACCTCAGCCTTTCGTTTGCAACTGCTGCCTCTAGTGCATCTCACAGACAAGCCTTCAAAATCCCCTCATCCTGCAATAACACTCCAGCACTGATCACCTGCGGGAACAACTACCACAATACCACGCAAACACCAACCAGTTCTGGCACGGAAATATCACTTTCTCCTCAAGATTCCACCCTACACCAACTGCTGACAAACACACGCTGTCCTCACCAAAGCCAAACGCTGCAACAACCAGCGACAACTCAAATTTGCGTGGGCGGTGCAAAATTGCAGGGGTGAGCTAACGCAGAGCTGGGCTTGAAAGCTGCAGAGTGTGCACCCTGTGGTATAACGTGGCGAGCTACTGCCATTCTGCCTTCTCCCTGGGAGAAGCGCGTGAGCAGAGGCTGCTTCAAGGCACGATGGGAACGGTTTGGTTCTCCGGGTCTCTCAGGGCGAGAGCGATAAATGTGATCTGTGGCGTGGCGCAGGAACTTCCCGTACACTTGCTCCTCCATTCGGTCTCGGGTGCTGCAAGAGAGGGAGCGAGAGATTCAGGGCAAGATTGACAACCTCGGCGTCCCCGTCCCAGCCACGGGTCACCCAAACCTGCAGACATCCCGGGAGGCCCCCTAAGATTTACACTCCCCTATGCCCCACCCTTGAAGCCTGGACATCGCCAGAACCATAGAGCAAGTATTTCTTGAGGAGGCACCCAAAGGGTCCGTGTTCTCTTTCAGGCAGATGCTAGCGCAAGATTGCAAATCATCTCACAGCTACCAGGAAGGTAAAAAATAACGTCTTGAAACGGGAAAGGAACAGGTATTGTTTCTCTTCATCACCTCCCTCATTGCCACGTTATCAAGGTCTCCCGCAATGTTCCACAGGAAACTTGAAGCTTGGAATTCCTGGTATTCTGAACCTGGGCAAGAAAGGAAGAAAAGCATGAGACTGATCATAAAGAGGGTGGCTGCTCGTAACATGGAAAGAGCAGTAACAAGGTAAAAAGATATCACTTTTCCTTAGAGAGCTCTCAAAGCTGCCTGTTAAGGACAAGAAAAACAAACTTGTGACGGACCATTACTTAAAATCCAAGGCCCAGGAAGCGATCTAATGTACATTGAAACGCGGGCCACGAGACAGTGGAAGTGCCACGAGCTGAGACTGAAGGGACAGAGGATGAATTTCCAAAGAAGTTTAGGTTTCGATGTCAAAGCGGAAAATTCTACGTCATTAAAATATAATGCAAAAGTCAGTGTAAAATCAAGTAAGGCAACGACTCCAAATGAACTCCCAGGAGCTTCAGTCACTCAGGAGATCAAAAATGCGGATCATTTCTCACCTGCCCACCTCCCAAACCCCAGCCTATGTCCCCTGCTTCCAGCTTACCTGAGCCCAGATTAAAGGAGGATTTCAGAGGCCATGCCAAGTTCTGCTGCTCCTCGTTCGGGTTGCCAGTCTTCCTCCTCGCTCTGGAATTGCAGGTCAACCGCCTTCCTGTTCTTCTTTGATGGACGCTGAGCTGCCGCGTTACCCGCTGCCGTCTGAGCGGATCTCGGGGAGCCTCTGGAACCGCCAGAGCGCTCCCCCCACCAACATTCTCTTGCCTTGTTTTCGGGGTTCCTCTTCACCAGCTGAGGCGCCCTCCCACCCCCCGCCGCCCTCTTACCTTTTTCTAGAGGTCTCTTGAGCCACCAGCAAGCTCCCCCGCACCTTCCCTCAGCGATCTTGGCCCGCCAGAGGCCTGCCCCTCGTCAGCCTCCTCCCCTTTTCCTGGGTGCTGCTTGAACCACTGGTGGGCTCCCCTCCACCATCCTCTCGTCCTTTGTAGGGGAGTCTCGTGACTCACCAGAGCGCTCTCCGCCGTTGCCTTGCTGGGGTTATTGACACCGCTTGACTTGCCAGAGCGCTTCCCCTCGCAGTTCTCTTGTTGGATTTCTTGGGACCTTTTGAACCATTGGAACAACGGGAATGCTCCCCCCCACTGTGACCTTGCCTTTCTTCAGTGCCATCTTGACGTGCTGGAGCACTTCCCCGCGCCGTCCTCTTGCCTTTTACTGGGGAGTCTCTTGAATATCCACAGCACTCCCCCCTGCCATCCTTTACCAGATTTTTTGACACTTCTTGACATCTCTGAGTGCTCTCACTCACCCTTGTCTTGCCTATTTTCAGGGCGCTCCTGTCCCGCTGGATGCTCCTCCCTGCTGTCCTATTGCCAGATTGAGAATTCTCGACCTGTCCCAGCGCTACCCCACCGTCCTTCTGCCTTCTACCTGGGAAGTCACTTGAAGAACTGGAGCACTCCCCCCTGCTGTCCTCTTGCCTTTCTTCACTGAGATTTTGGCCTGCCAGAGCACTCCTCCCTGTTGTCCTCTCACTGGATTTCTTGGGACCTCTTGACCCACTGGGTCTCTCCTCCTGCTGTCCTTTTGCCTTTCTTTAGTACAATCTCAGCCTGCTGGAGCGCTCCCCCTCGCCGTCCTCCTGCTGGATTTCTTGGAACCTCTTGACCCCTTAGGGCGTTCCCCCTGCCACCCTCTTGTGGTTTTTGGGGGAGTCTTGTGATCAACCAGGCCGTTTCCCCCCACCATCCTCTTCCCCTTTTCCTGGGTGCTTCTTGATCCACCAGAGTGCTCTCAAAGCTGCCTGTTACCATCCTCTAACCATTCTCTTGCCTTTTTTGGTGGAGTCTTGTGACTCACCGGAGCGTTCTCCACCATTGTCTTGCTGGATTTGTTGACATCGCTTGACCTGCCGGAGCGCTCCCCCTCACAGTTCTCTTCCTGGATATCTTGGGACATTTTGAACCACTGGGGGGCTCCCACCCGCCATCCTCTTACCGCATTTATCGAGATTTCCTGATCTGCTGGAGCGCTCCCCCTTGCCGTCCTCTTGCTGGATTTCTTGGGATGCCTTAAACAACTGTGGGGCTCCCACCCACCATCCTCTAACCGCATTTATCGAGATTTCCTGATCTGCTGGAGCGCTCCCCCTTGCCGTCCTCTTGCTGGATTTCTTGGGATCTCTTGGACCACTGGGGGGGCTCCCACCCCCCATCCTCTTACCGCATTTATTGAGACTTCCTGATCTGCTGGATTGCTCTCCCCCTGGCCTTCCTCTTGCACTTTTTTGGGGGAGTCTTCTTCACACATCCGAGCGCTCTCCCTCACCCTTGTCTTGCCTCTAGTCAGGGCGCTCTTCTCCCGCTGGAACGCTCCTCCCCGCCA